>NC_066625.1:32083065-32383554 GCF_025201925.1 Gopherus flavomarginatus
AGGTGTAACGATGCTGTCCTTGGTTGGACACTTCTGAGAGTGTCAATTCAGGACAAATTGCTTAAAGCAGGGCAGTTACAGCCCCAGGCTGGGGTTCCTTTGCACACCAAGGCAAACCAAACCAGCCAAACAGAGAAGACTTTGATTTTACCCCATTGGCTAACCATAAGTCACGCAAGCATTTCCCTTAGACACTCCAGTTTCCCAGTGTCACCACCAGTGCCACTCATTATGGAGATGAATGGTTATGAAAACCAATACCCCAGTAAAAGAAAAAATGTTTTCCCAATCCCAGAGGACCAAGCCCCAGACCCAGGTCAATATACAAATCAGATCTTACCCACAAATCCCACTGTTGCCAATCCTTTAGAATCTAAAATCTAAAAGTTTTATTCATAAAAGGAAAAAGATATAGATGAAAGCTGGAATTGGTTAAATGGAATGAATTACATACAGTAATGGCAAAGTTCTTGGTTCAGGCTTGTAGCAGTGATGGAATAAACTGCAGGTTCAAATCAAGTCTCTGGAGTACATCCACAGCTGGGATGGGTCATTCAGTCCTTTGTTCAGAGCTTCAGTTTGTAGATAAGTCCCTCCAGAGGCAAGAAGCAAGACTGAAGACAAGATGGAGGAGCTGCAGTAGCCTTTTATAGTCTCTGCCCTCCGGAAGATCATCGCAGCAAGATGGAGTTTGGAGTCACATGGTCAAACCATGTGTCCATGCATGACACAGGCCGACGACATTGTTTACATGTTAGTTTGAATGTTCCCAGGAAAGCTCAGATGTGGACTGGCATCCTCCAAAGTCCATTTTCAGTTAAGTGTTTCTTGACTGGGTACTTACTGAGAATAGTCCCTTCTCAAGAAGCTGACCAAATGCTTCACTGAGGCTACTTAGAATCAAAACACATTAATATACAAGTACATAGCCAATATTCATAACTTCAACTACCAAAATAATACATACATAAAGCTGGCATAATTATAATCAGCAGATCATAACCTTTCCATAGACACCTTACACAACAAACTTTGTACAATATTTGCTGCAAATATATAACAGTGGTTGAAACAATGGTCACAGGTTATGTCAGTAACGTCACACAAGGTATATCACATTTATTGATTCCCCCCATCCATTGGGTCAGTAATCCTATCAAACAAGGAAATTAAGTTGGTTTGGTGTTACTTTGTTCTTGATAAATCCATGCTGATTATTTCTTATAACCCTATTATCATCCAGATACTTAAAAATTGATTGTTTAATAATTTGCTTCAGTATCATTCCAGATATTGAAGTTAGGCTGACTGGTCTATAATTTTCTGGGTCCTCCGGTTCCTCCTTTTTAAAGATAGGTGCTATGATTGCCCTTCTCCATTCTTCTGGGACCTTTCCCATCCTCCAGGAGTTCTCAAAAATAATTGTTAATGGTTTTGAGATTGCTTCAGCAAGTTTCTTAAGGACCATAGGGTGAATTTCATCAGACCATTTACTCTCTCTCTGTTTCGCTCTCTCACACCCCCAAAATCACTATTAACTCTTCCTGGTTTTTTGCCTCCCATTGTCTACACTAGCCTTTTTTTCTCAAATGTTGCTTGAGCTCCATGGGGTGGTAGCAGTGGTGGGGATGCCAACAGGCAGCAGCTACTGGCTGCTGTGGCATTTTAGCCTCCATGCAGTGTACATCTACTCAGCGCAGGATTAGCTGGAACATCATTTCAAACACTAGGGCCAGTTCAAGATGGATTTAAGAAGTCCCTGGATATGTCCCATAGTGCAGAAGAACCCTTATAACTAGTGTGCCGCTTAAAACAAGGACCCAGATCCTAAAAGGTGTTTAGGCTCCTAACTTTCATTAAAACTAAGCCCGTACCATTCCGCCTCACAAGCTCAGGTGCGGAGGGAGGCTGGAGCTAATTTAGTTTTGGGGCCCATAAGCACACAAAAAGAGCTATGTGGCTGGCACCAGTGGTAAGTGTTGCTGAAGGATGATGCCAGTTTTCCGCTGTATGTACTGTATTCTTTGCAGCCATCCCAGTTCAGCTGGAAGAAGGGTTTTGTATCAGAATTAGCAACTAGAATTATATGGCCACTACTATCTTTGGAGTGACTGATTTTCAGTGAAGCTGAAAAGAGCCCATGCTGGACATCTCAAGTAGAAATGGGAAATTAAACCCCATCATTTCAGTCATCGATCATGTCACAGAGCTGGGAGAGGAATCAACATGACCACAAAGGAGCCTCTCCCTGGCAAGAATTCCCAAAATAGAGCTAGTCATTTCATCTAGGAAATCCTGTCCAGCTCCAGTTTCATTTACTTCATTTACATTGCTTTGCAGGAGTGGGGAGAGGAGCAACTTGCTTCATGCCTTCTCTTGTCTGCAGACAGAAGCTTTTGTGATCACATCCCCTGGGCAGTAAACCCTCCTGCCAGTTCATGTGGCGACTGTGAGCCTGGATGGGGTATGCGTCACTCCAGAGAATAAGCCTTTTGAGACAGGGTATCAAATAAAGAGCTTGACATAACTTTAGTTTCAATTAAGTTGCCTGACTCTTGTGCCCTTAGTGCCATAATATCTAATATCACGATATTGTAAAGGGAGTGGGATTGCTCTGAAAGAGCTTGGATTTTGTTTTGCAGGCAACAAACATTATTCCCTGACAAGAAGGCTAGGCTGTTGTTACTCCTTGTTGTGGAGTCAGACTGTGAAATCATCTTTCCCAAGCTCACGTCTCCTTGAGGCTCAGAACTACTTCTGTTTGCCTTAGGAATGGACTGGATTGCACCAAATGGCAGGTATTAGAAAATATTTCCCCAGGGGGTGCAGATGATGCCAGTGTGCCTGGGAAAAGACTAAAAGGACACTTCTATTCTGAAATGAGAGGCTTTCAGCAAAATAACAAAAGGTGCAAACTGAAAGAGATCTTGTTCTAGTGGTTCAGTCTGAGTTTTCACCAGCCCGTTAATATGTACACAGTGCGTATACAATATGTAGATATAGATACACACGAAATACAATATGTATACAATGCAGTAAAAATGTAATGTTCCCACGGGACAAATGGCGTTCCCTCAGGCTGAATTTGTCCCATGGGGTTGACCCCACCCCAGTACTGCATAGATATACAGACTGTACAGACACTTTACAGCACATGAGTATGTCCAAAGCATTCTTACATACCAGGACAAACACTTTGTTAAACTGGAGTTAAGGTTGAAATTATTGCTCAGACATAATTAACAAAACATTGTGATTGAAAACCAACCAGCCAGATGATGCAAAGCCAGGAGCTTCTGTGTTATGATCATGATATTAAACTGGTGTGAAAGGTCAGAAAAGCAGAACCTACTTTGTCTCTGCCCAGTATCCCAACCCACACTCACACTGCCAGCCAAGCACAGGAGGCAGCCACGTACATGAATAACTTGAGTGCAGCATTAAAAAGAGGAGCTACAGAGCCAAGACTGGGGTGCTTCACACGTACTACATGAGGATTTTAGTGCCAGTGGCCCCAAGCAGCAGGCGTCACCGCTCTTCTGATTGGGAGCCAATTGAACTCCCAGTGTAAAGTGGGATGAGGTAAGGGAGCAAATGAGACCCAAGGATGTGTAAGCAGGAGACTGCTGAGTGTGAATATGGAGGGGGACTGTTACTGGATATCGTGTGCTGTTCTGGTGTCCACATCTTAAAGAGAATATTGAACACCTGAAAAGGTTCAGAAAAGAGCACAAGAACGACCCAAGGTATGAAAAACCAGCTTCACAATGACAGACTAAAGAAGCTCAATTTACTTAGTGTGTTCAAGAGAAGATTAAGAGGAGTGTTAATCACAGTCTGTAAGCACCTCCTTGAAGAGCAGATTTCAAAGAGTAGAGGGCTCTTAGATCTGGCATTCAAAGGTAAACAAGCTCTAAGGATGGGACAAGAATTTGTACCATTACTGGCAGTCACTTGTAGCATAGCTCATACCTGCAGGACCAGGGGGTCCTGAGTTCAAATCCTTGAGATGCTGTACACAGGGGACTGAAAATTATGGCTCCTTTTTTATACAGGGGGTCAGACTAGATGATCACAAAGGTCCCTTTTGGCCTTGGAATCTATGGGGAGAAATGTGGGGCTCCAGATCTCTAAGCTGGGGTGGGGATCCCAGAATTAGACCTCCCCATTCCTCTTCCACAATCAACCTCCTGCTAGTGGGAGAAATTTGGGTTCCTTGGAATCGTACCCCCTATTTACAGGGGAGTAATGGGCTCCCTCTAATCAGACAACTAGTACAGGGAATCCGAAGCTCAACTCTTCACTTTGAATGGAAGACTCAAACTCAAATGCACTCTCTGGAACCAGAAAGTCACTCCCAAATTACCGCCTTTCCAGGAAGTAGGTTGGGGATTCTGGAATCAGTCTCCATTACACAGTGCCATGTGTCATCCCAGATTAGAATACTCCTTCAGTGGGGAGGACAGATTCTGAGAGATCCAGACAAAATCTCCTCTATGGCCAGCTCTACACTAGAGAACAAAGCTGTTGGTAATTGGACCGTTGGGATTGCACAGCTGTAAGCACCAGTGGTACAGTGTGCCCATACTAGCCATGTTCTTTGGGGCTAAAGATGGTTATTGGTTTGTTCCATGTCTACACTAGCACAGGTCTACAATGCTGCTATTGCACTGCTTTCTGGCTACACATCCCACCTTTTCCAGCACAATTCCCAGAAGCAGTGGCTTCAGTAAAACAGTGTGGGATACATCAGGGAACTCATGGGAGGAGGGATCAAACTCCCACAATCCCCAGAGAAACTCCCATATGGGTATGTTTCTACGTGTCAGCATGTTTCTGCCCCGGTGGCCTATAGCACCTCTGCCTCAGGGGTTTGATGCATACATGTGTCAAAATAGGCAATCAAACACCTTGTGGGGCTCCACAAGTTAGTGTCTTCAAGGAGGAGGAAAATTCTCAACAGCTCTCTGGGGCTCCTTGGAGAAGGAAAATCCAAGACACTTTTAAGCTGCTCTGTCCTCCCCAAGAAAGTCCTGGAGACAAGCCTGAAAGCCCCATGATGAGTTGTCAAAAAGGGCACTGCCAGGTCCTGCAGCCTGATCTAACCCATGCCTTGTTCACTGAGGATCAGCAGTGTTTCCATGCCACGTATTTCACATGCTGCAATTTGCTTAATGTGTTCGTAAGAAAATGCTATTCACATGGTTTATTAACGTCAAAGGACCTGAGACAAGAATCATAATTAGCAGCCAATTCAGATTTGAATCCAAGAGGTTGGCCAGTTTTCCAGCTGCTTGTGTGGACTGACTCAGCTACTCCTGCGGGAATGAATGTAAGTGCTGGTTGCTCAAGAGCCACGGGCAGGCCTTGCCCCTTGTACTGGTTTATGCACTGTAGGAATGGTTAATAAGATAATAATAGCCCGGTGGAATTTCATTGCCCCATCCCATCGCAATGCAGTACAGTTTATGAAATACTATTTTTGGCACCATCACAGCCTAAAACCAATAATGTAATATTATTGTAGGATTCCGCCCTGCTAAGAATGATTCCCATAAATTTCAAATATAAATAAGATAGGTCACTCCTTTCACACACCCACACTTGAACTAAGAAAAGGAACGGCTTAATGTAAGACACCACAGCTATGTGCTCCAGGCCACCTGGCCCTGGATGCACAGGGAAGCTGCATTCTCCTGGGATATTAACTATTCACAACATATGTGGTGGATTCTATTCTTTTCTTACTTAGCCATAGAATGATCCCTGAGCCCTAATTTGAACCATGTTAACTTAGAAGGCCATGTTGTTATGTCTCCCACATGTTAGAGAGGGACTCAGTGTGTCATTGGAGATGTGATAGCTTTTCTAGGGCTTATTTTAATTAAGCAGTTGCTATTTTTAACCCACTCCACATGTTGGCAATATATTTTTAAAAATTGTAGATTAAAGAAACAGAATGAAATACTGTGGCTGTGTTTAAAATTGGAGGAGCTAATTTTATGATCAGCAGTAACATTCTTAATGTTATAAACTAAAACAGAGTGATCAACTCCCATGCTTCAGGGCACAAATGGAATGTTACAGGGGTCAGGAAGGATTCTGCAACAATGTCCGTACACAAATAACTGGGTGCATTATCAGAGGTTTTACATTAGGTGTTAGCCACTATTTGTGGCAGTATACTAGACTTCATGGAACATTTGGCCAGATGTGGAATGGCAAATCCTATGAAAAAATTACATTCACAGTATTTATAGATCCATCAATATCAATATAATATCAATAGCTCTTGTAAGTTATCGGATGATCCCAAAGGTATTCCTCAGTAACAGTTCTTTGGAAGTATGCCTAAATGCCAAAGGCAGTTGAATTGGGTTAGAACATGCACCTGTGATATGTTTCCTAGGTTCTATTCCTGGCACTGCCACTAACTTGTTCTGTGACCCTGGACATGTCACTTTATTTCTCTATGTGATGCTATTGTAACAATTGACATAGAAAGTCCTACATATAAATGCGACTTTTAATCCAGCATCTGGTATAAACAAGAATATAGCTTGGCTTTGGATTTAATTTACTCTGGATCCGTGAAGTCTGGGGGGGGGGGGTGTTCACAATCTGGTGTGTGCAGTTTTGTGTCTCCAGTGCTGTAAAATATTTGTTTCCATGGACTGCAGACTTAGGGAAAAGATGCTGAAGGGAGGATGGGGTGATGGTAATGTGGCTGTGGGCTCTGTATCAGGACACTCTAATCTTCAGTCACAACCTGAGAACTTCTAAAGACACTTAGAAAAAGGCCTTTTTCTAATCATAGACCATTTCGTCATTCAGAGTTCCAATTCTGTGACTCCTTGTTTGGGTAAGGTTTTTTTAGGATCAGGGTTTAACATTAATGGTGAATATCCAGGGTGCTAATGCTTGATTCATAAAACAGCAACCTTCTTGTGGGGTTTGTTGCCCTTAAATTACTCTGAACTTTAACTCCAGTTTGCCATTTTTTTGTCTGGAGATTTATTATAAAATACTGGGACCTGGTCCTCACTTGGTGTAAATCAATGTAGTTCTATTGAAATCAATGGAATGATAGCAGTTTACACAAGCTAAGGATCTGGCCTAGTGCCCAGTTAGTAATTTTAGATAAATATTGCTGTGAAAAGACTTGGCAGGACTGACTGCAAATTTGTTCTCTGGCCACTGGACAATTACAACTGCAGACCTGAGGCAATTCCCATCCCAGCATCTGTGATGCATTCTCTCAGGAGCACTCAGTGCTATACCTAGTATTTGGGAACAGCTGCTTGTGAGATGTGGCTCCTTTAAGAAATGAGGAGTGTAGCCAGGATGAGGAAGAGGAGATGCCCCAGAGGGGGTCATGAGGAAGAGAAACCTAAAGGTGGTGCCAGTAAGACCCCTGGAATAAAGTTTGTTCGTGTTTGGCTAGCACACCTTGGATCTGTCACGTGGAGAGGCTCTGTTATAACACAGAGTCAGAGCCAGTTACTGAAAAATTCCTTGTTCAGACAACTCTAAGTATAGCATTAAATGATTCATATGTTCATAGACACCAGCAGGGATGCTGGAACTATTTGTATAGTGGAGGTGCTGAGGGCCATTGAATCAAACTGTAAACCCTATATATAACGGAAACCACTTAAAGCCAGGGGGTGCAGTAGCACCCTACCCCCCGCACCCTAAGTTCTGATGCACTCCAAGGCCAGAAGAGAGCATTGTGATCATCTAGTCTGACCTCCTGTATAAAACAAGCCAGAGAACTGTCCCACAATAATTCCTGGAGCAGATCTTTTAGAAAAACATCCAATCTTGATCTAAAAATTGCCAGTGATGGACGTTCCACCACCTCCCTTGGTAAATTGTTCCCATGGTTAATTACCCTCACTGTTAAAAACGTAATCCTTATTTCTAGTATGAATTTGTCTAGCTTCAGCTTCTATCCATTGGATCATGTTATACCTTCCTCCACAGGACTGAAGAGTCCCTTATCATATATTTGTTCCCCATGTGGGTACTTATAGACTGTGATCAAGTCATCTCTTAACATTCTCTTTGTTAAAATAAATAGATTGAGACTATCACTATAAGGCAGGTTTTCCAATCCTTCAGTCTCCTTGTGGTTTTTCTCTGAATTCTCCCAATTTATCCTCATTCTATAATTACCCAGGTCATTCCATTTATCATTTTTTAATATTCACACATTAGCTTTCTTCCAGTCTTCTAGAACTTCCCCAGTGTTCTAAGACTTATTAAAATCAACTTTATAGGTCCAGTGAGCACCTCAGCCAGCTCTTTCAAAACTCTTGGATGCAAGTTACCCACACCTGCTGATTTAAAAATGTCTGACTTTAGTAGCTGCTGTTTAACATCCTCCTAAGATACTAGTGGAATGGAAAGAGTATTATCACATGATACGACTATATCATAAGCAGTGTTGTTGTCGGTCCCAGGTTATTAGAGAGACGAGGTGGGTGAGGTAACATTTTTTATTGGACCAACTTGTGTTGAGGAGAGACAAACTTTTGCGCTTCTACAGAGCTCTTCCTCTCCTTCTTCTCAGACCTGGAAGAAGAGTTGTGGAACGCTCAAAAACTTGTGTCTCTTTCACCAGCAGAAGGTGGTCCAATAAAAGATATTACCTCACCCACCTTATGAATACATCATCTGTTTTTTCCCCAAATACAGAACAGAAATGTTTATTGAACACTTCTGCCTTTTCTGCATTATGGTGGATAATTCCTCCACTTCCATCTAGTAATGGACCAATACCATTGTGAGGATTCTTTTTGATCCTGTCACAGTGCACTCTACTCACTGCTGAGTGGTGCCCTCTTATGGCAATTCTGGGGGTTAGCTGTGCCTGGTTCAACACCCCCTTTCTTCTTTTCCAGTGTTGCTGTTCTCCTCCTGCTCACAGAGTCGCAGTATGGCTGCTTCATGACTCACCCCTTCAGCCAGGTCACACCGTGATTTCCCCTTCCGGGGGAGTTGTTTCACGTCCTCACACGCACTGCCCTAACTATGTCACTCCTGCAGTGACTCAGACAGTCTTCCCACTCACTGCCCCAAGCAATGCCACTCTGCAGTGGATGGTTGGGGAACCCAGGCCTGCCCTCTACTCTGGGTTCCAGCCCAGGGCTCTATAGTCAGCAGTAAAAGTCTGAGACTTTACCAACCTTACTGCTTTCTTGCCTGGACTACTTCCAACCATGCTTCTCTTTCATCAGCCTTCCTAGTCAGACCCCAGTCTCTTAGGTCTACTATGTAAACCCTTCCTCATGAGTTCTTACCCCTTTTCTCAGGGGAGGGGTATCCCATCCCCCCTCTTCCCTCTCCCTGACCTCAGGGAGACACTATTGCCAACCTCCTGGTTTTATAGAAGCCCTGCCAATTCCCTCACAGGTGAACTAACTCCTAATTAGCACTTTTCTCACAGCCTAAATCTCTCCCATTTGCAGCTTAATTGGCTGACCTGGGAGAACAAGGTAAGATGATGGTGCATTTTTGCACTGCACTGTCTGTGAAAGGGGTGTTTCTAAAGGACATTGGAGAACTCACATGGCTTGGAAGCCTTGCCTGCTTCCTTCCAGACAGAATATGAATGCATGAGAAAATGGCTATGAATGAGCCCAGGGGAACAGGGGAATGGCTTCCAGTTTTGTTAGATTTAGAGTCAGAAGAATAGTTTCATGACAGGTAGTTTAAATCTTGACAAGTCCTGTTGCTGCAATGTACAAATATGTCTTATACAAGTATTATCCTAGAAGTTGGAGGCACCTTTAGTTTCAGCATGAATCCCTTTGTGGTCACCGCATTATGCTGGAAAAGAGCTAACATTACTCTTGCATCTGTGTCTTGTCAAGTCTTCCCTTGGCAGTATGGATGTTCCCCTTTCGTTTTAGTGCTGCATTGCCAGAAAGTAACATTCCTCTGCTGTAGTCACACCAGACCCTGGCTCCATGGTCTGAAAACAAACAAGCCTTTCCTTATGGAAGCCCTTCCTCTTGCCAGCAATTCTTCACAGCTGATAAGTGAATAAGGCAGTTGTAGCCTCAGAGCCACTTGTCGAGGAGCATTATGATAATAATAAGAGTTGGGGTTTTCTTTAGTTATATAAATAAAAAGAGAGTAAGAAAGAATGAGGTTGGGCCACTGTGCAGTGTGGATGGGAAGGAGAATAAAGATAATCTAGGTAGGGCCCCAAAACTAAATGAAAACTTTGCCTCGGTTTTCAATCAGGATGATGATCAGGAACAGGCGCAGGCAGGCACTAGGGCTGATGTAACTCTATGGCTAGAAATAGAAATGACGACATCTGAAGTGGAAGAAAAACTTAAAGAGCTTGGTGAACACAAACTGGTGGGACCGGATAATTTCCATCCTAGAACAGTGGAAGAACTGGCACATAAGATTTTTAGTCCAGTACAAAGGATTTTTAATAAATCTGTCTAGTTGGGATAGTAACATATGATGGGAGAATAGCTAACCTCAGACCTGTATTTAAGAAAGTGGGGGAAAGTGATCCGGGCAATTACAGACCTGTAAGTCTAACCTCTGTAGTATGCCAAGGTTTTAGAACAAATTGTGAAGGAAAGAATAATTGAATTCATGGAGGTAAATGGTAAAGGGACATGAGTTTACCAAAGGTAGATGGTGCCAGACTAACGTGATTTCCTTCTTTGATAAAATAATTGATTTTTTAGATAAGAGAAGTGCATTAGATTTAATATATTTGGACTTCAGTAAAGTGTTTGACATGGTACCACATGGGAAATTGTTAAAGTAAGAAAGATGGGGATCACAACAAGCATTTTAACATGTACAAGGAACTGGCTAAAGGGCAGAAGGCAACAGATTGCACTGAAAGGTGAATTATTGGATTGGAGGGAGGTTACTAATGGAGTTCCTCAAGGATCACTCTTGGAACCAATACTTTTATTAAAGACCTTGGCACAAAAAGTAGGATTGTGCTAATGAAATTTGCTGATGATACAAATTTGGGAGACATTGACAATACAGAGAAGGTCAGAACATTATACAGGAAGATCTAGATGACCTTGAAGACTACAAGATCTTGATGAACTTAAAAAGTACAAAGTGCAAGGTCATGCACTTAAGGTCTAAGAATAAGAATTTCTGCTACAATCCGGGAGCTCATCGGCTGGAAACAACAAAGGAAAAGAGAGACCTGGTGATGTGGGTTGATAACTACGAGCCCAGTGTAATGACTGTGAAATAGGCAAATGTGATCTTAGGATGTATCAAGCAAGGCATTTCCAGTAGAGATAGCGAAGTATTAATGACATTGTACAAGGCACTGGTAAGACCTCATTTGGAATGCTGTATATGATTCTGGTCACCCATGTGCAAGGAAGATTAATTCAAACTGAAACTGGTGCAGAGAATAGCTACTAGGATGATCAGGGGAATAGAGGACCTATATTATGAGAGGAGACTGGAAGAGCTTGGCTTGTTTAGTCTAGCAAAATGAAGGTTGAGAAGGGATACGATTGCTCTCTATAAATACACTAGCGGGGTAAATACCAGGGTGAAGGGCTATTAAATCTAAAGGACAATGTTGGCACAAGAACAAAGGGATACAAACTGGCCACGAACACATTCAAGCTGGAAATGAGAAGGTTTCTAACCATTAGAGGGGTGAGGTTCTGGAAAAGCCTCCCAATAAGAGCAGTGGGGGCAACCAACTGAGTTAGTTTTGACGGAGCTGGACAAATGTATGAGTGAAATGGTATGATAGGGTTGCTTGTGTGATGGTGGGGGCAGGGCTCAGCAGCCCTAGGGCTCACTACCAATTGATGTCTTATGTTTCTAAAAATTCCTGCATCAGGGTTTCAGCCAGCCACCAGCAGGGGTCAGGAAAGGATCTCCCCACCCAATATGCTCTGTTTGGGATTTTTTTTAAACTCCTTCCTGTGAAGCATCAGGGATGGCTATGGCGGGAGATAGGATATTGAGTGAGGGCGTGGGGGGACAGGGAAGGGTGTGGTGAACCAGGGCTTTGCAGTGGCACTGAATATTCTCTCAGGTGCTTGGCTGCCTGGTTCTTGCCTACATGCTCAGAATTGAACTGATGGCCATATGTGGGGTCATATCCCCCCAGGAATTTCCCTCCAGGTCAGATTGGCTGTGACCTTGGTGGGGGGTTTCCCCTTTCTTTACAGTGAGTGGGTGCAGGTCACTTGATCATTTCCTTGCCATTGTGGAGGCCCTGGGCACTGGTGCATCTTAGTCCCTCCTATTCTCTGCTGGTGGCATATAATAGGGTATTGTCCTGTGAGCTGTAATACTTTGGTCCAAAATGAATTGTTAGGTTTAGTGTGTGGGGGGTGGTGGTGGCCAATGCTATCCAGGAGGTCAGACTAGAAGATCTAGCCCCTTCTGGCTTTCAACTTTGACATTGCTAAAAGCAAATCACCTGAGGAGTGCTTGGAAAACATTCAGTGTATGAATCAAGTGCGGTTTAAATCCTACCATAGGTTGTGAAAGAGAGCATGTGCATCAAGGACAATACATTCCTGAAACTGGGGCCCTCCTGGAGTGGAATAAGTTTAGAGGCTTAGTCCCCCAATAAGAGTGATTAAATCTATGATGTACAATTTCAAAGGACTGGCAGAACAAAAGGGTTGTCACTATAATCTGTTCTATTCTGGTTATGGTATCAGAACACCTCACCAACTCTAACAGTGGCTCAGTGATTTAGGAGCACACAGTGAGTTTCACTGGATTTGTGCTCCTAACCCCCTGTGAAGGGGCAGCTGCCCCTCACTGGCTGGCAAAGGGTTAATAGTAGCCCTTGGAGCAGCTGCACAGTATCCAGCCACTCAGAGAAAGGTTTAAAAGCAGCCAGCCAGGGCCAGGCTGGGCCCTATAAGAACGGCTGCAGGGCAGAGAGGGGCTCAGTCTCTCCCTGGAGCTTGAGAGAGAAGGCCTGGTTGCCTATAGAGAGAAGTACCTGAGACAGAGCAGTGCTAGGCAGGGTTGGGGATCAAGCGGAGCTCCAGCCTGGCTGGCTCCCAAACTGAGGCCTTGATACAGGGGCTGAGTAGGTGCTGGACTATGGGGAAGTGGCCCAGGGAAAGGAGATAGAGACAGAGGGGAAGGAGAGGCCATGAGCAGCTGCCAGCTATAGGGTCCCTGGGTTGGGGCCCAGAGCAGTGGGCAGGCCTGGGCCCTCCCTTTTTCCCCGCTGACTGCCAAAGGAAGTGGCCAACCAAAGGAATGCAGTTTGTCCCTGAGCAAGGGGCTGGACTAGGGGCTGCAGTTCGCCACAGTGGCAAGAGGCTGGGTGAGGGACTGCTAGTTCCCCCAGCAGTGGGGAGACAACAGAGTGGGGCACAGCCAGGGGGCAGTTTCCTGAAGAGGACAGTGCAGTCCAGGAGTGACAAGGGTCTCCACAGACAGCAGAGATGGTGGAGAAGCAGCAACGGAGAGTGAGACACCACAAGAGGGGGGTGTCCTGTCGATGGACAGAGCTAATTCCTGGAGCAACCAGCAGGGGGCGCCATGGTGGTGAGCACAACCCATTACACCCCTTTGACATTTTTGAAAGTCCCTCGAAGGACCCTTTTTTCTCTTGCCCCTGCCATTCTTTTTTGTTGTATGCTAATGTGGGAAAGAAAAGCAGAAGTGTGTTTGCCTTTTGGTCTGAAGGTTCTGGGGTGCATGATCATTCCAGTGTCTTGTAGCAGAGAGTCCCACAGATGAGGGTCAGTTGCTGGGAAGATCATGCCCACAGTGCTCATCTGTCTCACATTTGAGGCTCACAGGTCCATTGTTCAAGCGAAACTGTGGTCATGGGAGGTCATGGTCATGGACAGAAAAAATTGGTCCTAATCTTCTGCCTTCCTATTGCATTTCTGTAGTGTGTTGGAGAACTAATAACCTGAAGGACAGTGCTGGGAAAAAGGCCATCAAGGAGCCAGTTTTTTAGTAGCTTCATTAGCATTTGGTTACAAAGTTCCACCACATTGTTTCAGATGGGCCATTTCTTCCTCTTTGTGGAAGTTCTCTGGGCTCAAGAGCCTCCAGAAATGAATTCATTTAGCTGATCACTGAAAGAGCTCAGATGGGTTCTCTGTGGTGTGTATCCAGGACAGGGGCTCACTCCATGGAGTCTGATTTATACATATATTCTCACAGCACAGATGGGTTTGTTTGGCATTCAACACTCAATTATTTCATATTTAACTATCGCACTTCAATGCCTCTGAAAGTACACTATACAGCCTCTGAAACAGCAACCATGTGTCCCTGCTCTTACTGCTCTCTGAGTGCCCTGCTCTTCCATTGCAAACATTGGGCTCGCCTTTCAAAGATTGTTATGTCTGAGGCACACAGGGAGTAAGGGGTTAATCTTCCTCAAGAACAGGAAAAATAATATTGTTAACAATATCAACATTATTTCCAGCAGCAGAAGATCCAGGTGCAGCCAGGTAACAGAGGCAGATGTGAAGCCTTCCTGAGCAGAGGCATGTGAATAAGTCACTGAAGAACTAACATTATGGGGGCTTTGCCTTCCTCTTGAGCCTCTAGTTCTGGCCACAGTGGAGGTAGGGCACTGGAGATTTTATAGACCAATGATGGGTTGATCTGCTATGGCAAGTGCATCTTCTTAGTGCCAGTAAAGACCACAGCATCTGGAGTCAGAGGAAATAGGGCTCACAACACCAGGGCAGAACAGCATCCCACTGGTGCTTGGACAGGGCTGATAGAGGTCACTATGGACAGGAGGTCTGACTGGACAGACAGCAGGGAAGATGCATGATGCCTTTGTGGACAGCAACTACATTGGTGGCTCTGAGATAGAAGTGCTGATTATTACTGTCCACCCCCTTACCCAGCCAAGCTACTCATAAGCATGCTGGAGTCTAGTGTGTGTGTGCAGAGCTGAAATAGCGAGGCTGGTTGTTTGTGACCTTCTTCTGGGAAAGCCATCCATATGGTGCATTGCAGGCTGACAGGCCAGTGACAGAGCGGAAGGCTGGGGAAGCTATTCCAAGCAGTGTTTCCGTTCCCAGGATAATTTTTGTGCTTTGATTAGGGAGGAATTTTTATTTTTAAAACTTATTTTAATCAGTCAGCCTGGGAAAATAGTGTGCCTGTGACTTTAAATGTCCAGAGAAACTACTTTATTTAAATACTAAGGGCAATGCATTGGCCCCATGTATCCCACCATTCTATAGTTAAGGAATAGGCTGCAGAATCTGCTCCTTACCACGGCCTTGTACTTTAAACTCCAAGGTTTTCTGGTAAAAAGTTACGTCTTGCCCTTGTGATTGAGAAGAAAAGCTTCCAAACATGAACTGACTGTATTCAGGTGAGCGATGCCTGCCTTAGGCCTTGTCTACACTGGCAAGTTTTGTCACAAAAAACTGCCTTTTGGCGACTAAACAGCGGTAGCGTGCACACTGCAATGGGACTTTTGTCGAGAAAAACGCCCAGCTTTGGCGACAAAAAACTTCCACTGTTGCGAGACACTTGTCTTTTCCCCTCCCTTCATTGTCGACATCAGCCAGTGTAGACAGCGCGCCTTTTTTTCCAGATTTTATTGGCCTCCAGAAAGTGTCCCACAATTTCCATGCTGCTGCTTTAGTCAGTGGTTTGAACTCCGCTGCCCTGCAACCAACCTGCTCCTCCCCCTTGCAAGCCCTGGGAATTTTAATTCTCATTTCCTGCTTGTTGGCTTCCCATGTGAGCTTCCCAGGTGGCTTCCCAGATAAGCATGTCTGGCTATCACACCAAATGTGCTCCCACCTGGACCACCATTGAGCTGTCGGATCTGATCAGTATATGGGGAGAGGAGTCTGTTCAGTCACAGCTGCGATTGACCGGTAGGAATCGAGACATATATGGGTAAATTTCTCTAGGCTTGTGCGAAAAGGGCTGTGATTGGGACACGCCGTGGTGCAGAGTGAAGATAAAGGAGCTGAGGCAGGTGTACCATAAGGCACAGGAGGCAAACCATCGCTCTAGTAGTGCACCTAAGACCTGCTGCTTCTATAGGGAGCTGAATGCTATCCTCAGTGGTGAACCCACCTCCATCGTCAATAGCCCCAATAGAAAGAGGGGTTAACCCAGAGGCTGAAATTCTGGATGAAGAAGTGGAGCTAGAAGAGGAAGTGGAGCTCCAAACAGGGTTGCCCGGTGGGGCAGGCAGCCAGGAACTTTTCTCCACTCCAGAAGTGCTCTGCGAGGAGTAGGAAGATGAGACGCTGGGTAAATTGCTGTGGCTTGTGAATCGAAAAGTGGGAGGCAGGTAGTGCTTTATGTGAGCTGGACATGCCCTGTGTTGCTAATCTGCATGGCCAAGCAGGGTGCCTATGGACAGCGAGACCTGCAGGGAATCCTCCAGAGAGAGGCTCTGGAAAGTTTCCAAGAGGTATTTGTTAATCCTCTGCCACAGATTCCAAGGGATTGCAGCCTTGTTAGTTCTCCCATTGTGGGAAACTGTCCCATGCCATTTAGCAATCACTGGATCTGAGACCAAAGCGACACATAGCTGAGCTGCATACAGAGTAGGTTGAAAGCCACAAGCATACAGTAGTTGTGCCCTGGTTTTCCTGCTCACCTGCAGCAGGGAGATGTCAGAAGGCAGGTTGGCCACCTGTGAAAAAGTGTGTGATAATTTTAGAATGAGTTCCCTGCAAAGCTGCCCTGGCAAGCCATGACTGTTTTGTCCATACACACAACAACCTTCCCCCCACTCCCGACACTCACCATGACTGAGGCGCTCGTGGAGCTGTGTGCCTGCCTAGAGTCAGTGAGAAAGCGATTGAAGCATTTCAGTAATAAGGGCCTTTTGCAAAGTTGCAATCATTTGCTGGAATGTAACAATCCCTCTTCTGTGCAATGTTGCAATGTCCACAGCATCAGAGACTTTGAGGAACATACCACACACCCCTGACGACTGGCTTCAGCAGATAAGGAAGAATCCAAGACACAGCAAAGAAGACACGTTCCAGGAGGTGCTGCAGTGCAATGAGACACAGACCAGGGAATGCAAAGGGTGCTGGGAAGCCAATGCAGCATTTGTTAGGCAAGCGACAGAGCAGATGAGAAAAGTTATGGAGGATGAGACAGAGATGCTCAAGTCTTTGATACAGCTGCAGACTGAGCAGATCCACGGTTGACCTCCACTGCAGCACATGCACAAGTACAATTCTTTGCCAACCCCACCCATCTCTAGGCCCACACATTCCTTTTCACTTCACAGCACTCCTGAGTTTCTCCATCACTCCATCCCCTCTCACAGCTTGGACAATGATAGCTGGAGCTACACGCAGTTGTGAACTTTTACCCTTTTTAACAATAAATAAAGGCTAAGGTATGTAACTGTACAGCATTTTTATTCTGTGTTCTACAACGATCAATTCAATCTCGGGAACAGGCTTCTAAAGCATTTTGTTACATGGAGCTTGGACTGCAAAATTGTATATGGCTGCACCAGGGAAGCAATTCCAAAGCAGATATGTGTTAGTGCCCCCCATTGTCAAAGTGGTTCCTCAAAGCCTCTCTGATGTTAATAGCAGCCCTCTGGGCTCCTCTGACAGCCCTAGCATCTGACTGTTCAAACAGTGCAGCCAAACGCTCTTCCTCAGTGCTCCAAACCTGAGCAAACATTTCACACTTAGATTCACACAGATTATGCAAAGTATAGCACACGGCTATGACCACGGGAAATTATCTTCGGTAAGGTCTAGCCTGCCATTGAGACACCTCCAGCGACCTTTCAAACAGACAAAGACACATTTGACTACCATGCGGCACCTGCTTAGCTTGTTGTTAAAACACTCCTTGCTGCTGTCCAAGTGTCCTGTTTAAGGTTTCATGTGCCAGGGCTGTAAGGGGTAATCTGGATCTCCTAGGATTACTATGGGCATTTCAACATCCCCCACTGTGATCTTGTGGTCTGGAAAGAAAGGCCCCTCCTGCAGCTTTCTGTACAGGCCGCTGTTCCTGAAGATGCATGCGTCACGCACCTTTCCAGACCAGCCTGCACTGATGTTCGTGAAACACCTCCGGTGATCCACAAGTGCCTGCAACACCATGGAGAAGTATCCCTTCCAACTGATGTATTCTGAAGCAAGGTGGTCTGGTGCTAAAATTGGAATGTGAGTGCCATCAATTGCCCTGCCACAGTTAGGGAAATCCATCTCTGCAAAGCCATCCACTATTTCAAGTACATTTCTCAGAGTCAGTCTTCTGCAGCAGGATGTGATTTATTGCCCTGCACACTTGGAGTAGTACAGCCACAAGAGTGGACTTCTCTATTCCAAATTGATTTGCAACTGACCGATAGCAGTCTGGATTTGCCAGCTTCCACACAGTGATTGCAACATGCTTCTCTACCGAAAGGGCAGCTCTCATTCTGATGTCCTTGCGCCGCAGGTCGGGGGCCAGCTCAGCACATAGCTCCATGAAGGTTACTTTAAGCATCCTAAAGTTCTGTACCCACTGGTCATCATCCCACACCTGCATGACAGTGTGATCCCACCAATCAGTGCTTGTTTTCCTGGCCCAAAAGTGATGGTTTACCGTATGCAGCTGCTCTGTGAATGCCAAAAGCACTAGTAAGTTGCTGCTGTCCATATCACACATAGGTGCCTGTGATTCATCTTCTGTCAGTAACTTTGCAAGTAACTCTGCTGCCATGCGCGATGTTCTCACGACAGTTAACAGCGCATAGGAGAGAAGTGGGAGATCCATCCTCTCACTGCAGATGCTGGTGCACACCACAAAGTGACAGTTGGAAAAACGGCACAAAAGGAAAGCCAGAACAGCGCAAAAGGAAATCACAAACCATTGGAGGGCTGGGACACAAAGCAGTGATGATGGGACATTTTGCACGTCCCAGGATGCACCACCCTCATTTCTGCCTTCCCACAACACATAGTGACAGATGGTGTCACCAGGCACTGTGGGATACATACCCACAGTGCATTGTTCATGCTGTTGACAATGGTGCTCTGAATGTGGACACGATCTGTCGACAGAGGGAGCAAATGTAGGCTCATTTTGGTGACTTTGATTTTGTCTTTTTTGTGTATGTGTCGACATTAGTTTCATTGACAAAACGTGCCAGTGTAGACAAGCCCTCAGTCTGCAGGCAGCCTGAAATAGCTCTGGGAGGTATGGCTGCTCCCCTCCGTCTCAATGGAATCTTAACTCTGAAACCCACCCATGACAATCTAAGTATCAGCATTGTTAATTATTTCAAAGCTGACCACTTTAGCAGACATATCATGCTAATGTGCTTACTCCATAAACCTGACTAACCGCTCGTACCTTCCCAGGTGACATAACCTCAGACTTGCCTTTGACCAGCTGCCAAAACCTCTGGCTTGCCCTTGACATCATCTGCAAAGCTGCTATGCCTAACTTTCTGACAGTCCAAGTACACCATATCCACTGGATCACGTTTGTCCACATGTTTGTTTGACCCTCTCAAAGAATTTTAATAGACTGAGGCATGGTTTCCTGTTACAAAAGCCGTGCTGACTCTTCTCAATGTTCATTCATGTCCTCTCCTCTCCAACTGAAAATGGATAGAAGGGGAGGAATTACCTACAGATATCCAGCACATTTATTATGCAGAAAAATCCACTCTGTTCTGTCCTTTGGAAAACAGTGGCAGAGACAGGGCAAAATTGGCAGTGGGCAGTGCCAGCCAAACCAGTGTTGGCTGCCGTCTGTAGGAAGATCATAGTAAAATCCAGTGTCTCTCACATTCCTATGTTGTATAAGCACTATCACAGAGAGTTTAAGACCAGAAGGGAATACCAGATTATCTAATTTGAGCTCCTGTGTGTCACAGGCCACCAGCACCCACACACTAAACGCATCAACCAAAATTAGACCATATGCCTCTCTGGTTCCTTCTCCTTTCAGCACTGGGGACCCAGATCTTGCTCCCTGCAGACAGAGCTTGTGCTTCCTCCACTGTTGCATAGAAACCATAATGGGGTGGGTTAATGGCCATCATCAGTTCAGATGGCAGTGTACACTATAAGCTCCAGAGATTTTCCCTGAGAGGATGCCTCCTGTCCTTCAGCAGGCCACACACCTTAATTAATATACAGCTACACTAATACCAAGTGGAGAGATTGCAAGCAGCTGCAGTTTGGGGAGGGGACACATGTCCTCTGCTCCCAGCCTTGTCATCCCTGTGCTTAGCAAATCTAACTGTCACAATGTGCATGGGCGAGAATGGACAGAATGGAAGCAACATTTTGTATTGCTATAAAACTCCATAAGGAACAAGATATTCAGGAACCATTTTTAATTTATGCTACGAGGAAGCAGGCTGAGCATATCTTAAATCTTTTACCTTTACTAAGACAGTTACAAAGATGACTATGAAAGAGTTCTAGCTATGTTTGATTTATACTTTATATCTCAGAGAAATGTGGTTTATGAAAGCACCTTTTCATAGATTCATAGACTCTAGGACTGGAAGGGACCTCGAGAGGTCATTGAGTCCAGTCCCCTGCCCTCATGGCAGGACCAAATACTGTCTAGACCATCCCTGACAGACATTTATCTAACCTACTCTTAAATATCTCCAGAGATGGAGATTCCACAATTTCCCTAGGCAATTTATTCCAGTGTTAAACTACCCTGACAGTTAGGAACTTTTTCCTAATGTCCAACCTAAATCTCTCTTGCTGCAATTTAAGCCCATTGCTTCTTGTTGTATCATTAGAGGCTAAGGTGAACAAGTTTTCTCCCTCCTCCTGATGACACCCTTTTAGATACGTGAAAACTGCTATCATGTCCCCTCTAAGTCTTCTCTTTTCCAAACTAAATAAACCCAATTCTTTCAGCCTTCCTTCATAGGTCATGTTCTCAAGACCTTTAATTATTCTTGTTGCTCTTCTCTGGACTCTCTCCAAATTCTCCACATCTTTCTTGAAATGCGGTGCCCAGAACTGGACACAATACTCCAGTTGAGGCCTAACCAGTGCAGAGTAGAGTGGAAGAATGACTTCTTGTGTCTTGCTCACAACACACCTGTTAATGCATCCCAGAATCACATTTGCTTTTTTTGTAACAGTATCACACTGTTAAATCATATTTAGCTTGTGGTCCACTATGACCCCTAGATCCCTTTCTGCCATACTCCTTCCTAGACAGTCTCTTCTCATTCTGTATGTGTGAAACTGATTGTTCCTTTCTAACTTTGGAGCACTTTGCATTTGTCTTTATTAAACTTCATCCGGTTTACCTCAGACCATTTCTCCAATTTGTCCAGATCATTTTGAATTATGACCCTGTCCTCCAAATCAGTTGCAATCCCTCCCAGTTTGGTATCATTTGCAAACTTAGTAAGCATACTTTCTATGCCAATATCTAAGTCGTTGATGAAGATATTGAACAGAGCCGGTCCCAAAACAGACCCCTGCGGAACCCTACTTGTTATACCTTTCCGGCAGAATTGGGAACCATTAATAACTACCCTCTGAGTACGGTTATCCAGCCAGTTATGCACTCACCTTATAGTAGCCCCATCTAAATTGTATTTACCTAGTTTATCAATAAGAATATCATGCGAGACCATATCAAATGCCTTACTAAAGTCTAGGTATACCACATCCACTGCTTCTCCCCCTTATCCACAAGACTCGTGATCCTATCAAAGAAAGCTATCAGATTGGTTTGACACGATTTGTTCTTTACAAATCCATGCTGGCTATTCCCTATCACCTTACCACCTTCCAAGTGTTTGCAGATGTTTTCTTTAATTACTTGCTCCATTATCTTCCCTGGCACAGAAGTTAAACTAACTGGTCTGCAGTTTCCTGGGTTGTTTTTATTTCCCTTTTTATAGATGGGCACTATATTTGCCCTTTTCCAGTCTTCTGGAATCTCTCCCGTCTCCCATGATTTTCCAAAGATAATAGCTTGTGGCTCAGATACCTCCTCTATTCACTCCTTGAGTATTCTAGGATGCATTTCATCAGGCCCTGGCGACTTGGAGGCATCTAACTTTTCTAAGTGATTTTTAACTTGTTCTTTTTTTATTTTATCTTCTACACCTACCCCCTTCCCATAAGTATTCACTGTGTTAGACATTTCTTCAGACTTCTCAGTGAAGACCGAAACAAAGAAGTCATTAAGCATCTCTGCCATTTCCAAGTTTCCTGTTACTGTTTCTCCCTCCTCACTGAGCAGTGGGCCTACCCTGTCCTTGGTCTTCCTCTTGCTTCTAATGTATTGATAAAAAGTCGTCTTGTTTCCCTTTATTCCCAAAGCTAATTTGAGCTCATTTTGTGCCTTTGCCTTTCTAATCTTGCCCCGGCGTTCCTGTGTTGTTTGCCTATATTCATCCTTTGTAATCTGGCCTAGTTTCCATTTTTTTATATTACTCCTTTTTATTTTTTAGATCATGCAAGACCTTGTGGTTAAGCCAAGGTGGTCTTTTGCCACATTTTCTATCTTTCCTACCCAGCGGAATAGCTTGCTTTTGGGCCCTTAATAGTGTCCCTTTGAAAAACTGCCAACTCTCCTCAGTTGTTTTTCCCCTCAGTCTTGATTCCCATGGGACCTTACCTATCAGCTCTCTGAGCTTACCAAAATCTGCCTTCCTGAAATCCATTGTCTCTATTTTGCTGTACTCCCTTCTATCCTTCTTTAGAATTGCAAACTCTATGATTTCATGATCACTTTCACCCAAGCTTCCTTCTACTTTCAAATTTTCAATGAGTTCCTCCCTATTTGTTAAAATCAAGTCTAGAACAGCTTCCCCCCAGTAGCTTTTTCAACCTTCTGAAATAAAAAGTTGTCTGCAATGCAGTCCAAGAACTAATTGGATAGTCTGTGCCCCGCGGTGTCACCACCAAATCTTGGGCTTTGGATGATTTTGTTAGTTGTTTAAAAAAAGCCTCATCCACCTCTTACACCTGGGTAGGTGGCCTATAGTAGACTTCTAGCACAACATCACCCTTGTTTTTTACCCCTTTTAGAGTGTGTACATTTTTAAAATATAAGGCAACACCTCCTCCCTTTTTCCCCGGTCTATCCTTCCTGAGCAAGCTGTACCCATCCACACCAACATTCCAATCATGTGTATTATCCCACCAAGTTTCAGTGATGCCAACAATGTCATAGTTGTATGTATGTATGTATGTATTTATTAGCACTTCCAGTTCTTCCTGCTTATTACCCATACTTCTCGTATTTGTATATAGGCATCTAAGATACTGGTTTGATCTTGCCTCCCAGTTTTGCCCTGACCCTTCTTTTTCTCTGCCATTATAGCCCACGCTCCCTCTTGTTTCTGACCCATCTCCCAGGTCTCCATGTTCCCCACTTACCTGTGGGCTTTGCTCACCTGTCCCCGTCGAACCTAGTTTAAAGCCCTCCTCACTAGCTTAGGCAGTCTGTGTGCAAATAGGGTTTTTCCTCTGCTCAAAAGGTGAACACCATCTCTGCCTAGCGGTCCTTCCTCAAATAGCATCCCGTGGTCGAGGAAGCCAAAGCCCTCCTGGCAACACCATCTTCGCAGCCAGGCATTCACCTCCATGATGCATCTGTCTCTGCCCGAGCCCCTACCTTTGACAGGAAGAATCGAAGAGAATAACACCTGCACTCCAAACTCCTTCACGCGTACTCCCAGAGCCCTGTAGTCACTCTTGATCCACTCAGTGTCACACCTCGCAGTATCATTTGTGCCCACATGGACGAGTAGCATGGGGTAGTAGTCAGAGGGCTGGATAATCCTCGACAATGCCTCTGTAACATCTCAGATATGGGCCCCCAGCAGGCAGCATACCTCCCCAGATGAAATGTCAGGGCGACAGATGGACGCCTCCGTCCCCCTCAGCAGAGAGTCTCTGACCACCACTACCCTACGTCTCCTATTCACAGTGGTCGCAGCAGACCTCCCAGCCTTAGGGGCACGAGGCTTCTCCTCCTTTACTGTAGAGGGTGATTCCTTCTCTCCTGTATCAAGAAGAGCATAACGGTTACCTATTACCACGGCAGAAGGGTTCGGGGCAGGGGTGGAGCACTGCCCACTGCCAGAAGTAACCAGCTGCCAGTGTCCACCCTGAGCCATCTCCTCCTCCACCAGTGGTGTGTCAGCAGTCCTGTGTACTGAGACAACTACCTCAGCTGTCTCCACATGGACACTGTCCAGGAATTGCTTGTGGATTCAGATGCTCCTCAACCTAGCCACCTCCTTCTGTAGCTCTCCCACCTGCTGCCTGAGAGATTCCACTAGCAGGCACCTTTCACACTGGATGCCCCCCCCAGCCTGGATATCAGTAAGTGGAAATTGCAAGTTACAGTCTCTGCAAAACCACACCAGGATCTGGATAGAAGCATCCATGCTCAGGTGCTCTGTCTGGCTACAGGCGCAGGTGGAGGAGACAGAAGCAGTGTTGGCACAGGTGTTGTGGGTCTTCCTAACCATCGTAAGTCTCCTTCTGTCAAACTCCCTCTCAAACTCCCCTGTCTGCAGCATCCTGTCCGCTCTGCTCCCCTGGTCGCTCTGCCTCTGGCTTTTAAAGCCTGCTTGCCTAAGTCAGTCCCTCCCCCTCGTGAGTCACACTGGGGAAGGCCAATCAAGGGAACAAGGTCAGGCACTCAGTTCCAACTGCCACAGCAGCTGTAACTGAAACTGAAGTCACCTGAAATCAGAATCACAATTAAAATTCAAACAGTCAAGCACACTCACTCACACCAACAGCTAGTACTCTCACCTGGTAGCCTGTTCAGCAGCAGGAGCTCTTGCTGTTCCTCTCAAACTCCCTTGTCTGCAGCTCCCTGTCTGCTCTGCTCCCCTGGTCACTCTGCCTCTGGCTTTTAAAGAGAATTCAGGAACCAAGAGAAAGTGTGTATAAGAGCTAACTATGCTTTATCAGAAAACTGATTTTTGGGAGTGCAAAACATGAAAATATTAGAGATATGTTAAAAATAGGTCTTGCAGACAAGAACCTTCATAGCAACTACATTTGAATACAGACTTAATTCTAAACACAGCTATCCAAACTGAACTGAAACAGCAAAACTCAATGAACTTGAAAAACAAGAAACTAGCTTAGAAGCTGTAAACAGATGCACTTTGAGTGCTAAAAATCATAACCATAAAAGCCATGAGGAAATTCCAGGCAAACTTCAAAGCCTTTCAGAATAAATGCACAAGATGTAGAAAATTTCATAGCTCAAGAGATGTGTCTAACTAAAGATGAAATATGTAATAAATGCACAAAATAGACATTTTGCAGCTGTTTGCTTTGCTGCAGTGCTGCACTAAGGCAGTGGGAGAGCTAGCTCCAATTCTAAACAATCAAGAGCCATTGTTTCTAGTATCTATCATGTTGTGATGTCACAGAGTCTGCCCAGAGAATGAAACTGAGCATTCATGCAGACTATTGACATTAAAATTGAGTCAGGAGCAGATGAGACCATCTCGGGGCTTACAATCACTGTCAGATCCTCCTAGAGCTGAAGTCACCTGACATGGCTCTGACTAGCCCTGGAGAGCCAGTTCACACAGAAACCACTTACACTCTGAATGCAAAGCATTTGTCTTGGTCAGGGCCAGCTCCAGGCCACAGCGTGCCAAGCGCATGCTTGGGGCGGCATGCCACGGGGGGCACTCTGCCGGTTGCTGGGAGGGCTGCAGGCGGCTCCGGTGGAGATCCCACAGGCATCCCTGCGGAGGGTCCGCTGGTTCCGCGGCTCCGGTGGAGCATCCGCAGGTACGCCTGCCGGAGGTCCACCGGAGCCGTGGGACCGGCAAGCGGCAGAGCGCCCCCCTGCGGCATGCCGCCGTGCTTGGGGCGGCGAAATGGCTAGAGCCGGCCCTGGTCTTGGTATGTGATCAAAGGAGCACAGACCAACAGTCTTCTGAGCCACTGTGTGGCAGTTATGATGGGCCCAGTGAGAAAGGTGGGAGAACGCAACAAAGGATTTGATGATATTGGAATTTTGAAAGGAGATCCAGTACAAATAACCTTAAGAGACAGTCCTGAACCATACAGAATAACACCACCTCTAAAAGCAGGACTGTGGAAGAGACTAGCTGCAGATTTATGCAAATTCAGTGGACTGTGTTTATAGTGGACTATTTTTCCAGGCATGTAGAAATAATGTACTCAAAAGGCATAACATGTTGCAGTGTTATCGAGAAACTCAAAGTACATTTTTGCTCACTTTGATACTCCTGAACAGTTAGTGATGGACTAAAAACCACGCTTCAGTGCAGTGGAATTTAAGTCATTCCAAATGAAATAGGATCTTGAGCATATTACTAGCAGCCCACATTACCCCCAAGCAAATGGAGAGCTGTACAGACAGCCAAGAAATTCCTACACCAGGAAGAGCCTTCCTTGCTCTTCTGAGTTACAGCTCAACCACAATAACAGCTACTGGATATAGTCCAGAACAACTTGTGATGGGAAGACAGCCCAGAACTGCTGTTCTAACTTCGGTTCTTTTCTAATCTCTAAAGTGGCCAGACAGGAAGAGATTAGCCAAATTGGATAAAAAGGCAAAAAGAGCTTACGAACACTCTTATAACAGACATTACTAAGTTAGAAAATGGTTCGGCACAGAACCCTGATGACCATATTTGTGTCAAACTGGATAGAAAAAAAGGATGGAAAACTCCACCAGTCATTTAAAAAAAAAACACACAAGAATTCATTGCCTAAATAATGTGGGATCAAGACCAATAGTTTAGAATTCAACAAACCATCAACATCTACAGATTGTTCCTCATAAAGAACAATCAGCAGAGCAAACTGTACAGATGATGGCTGCAAAACAACAACAAGAAGACTCAGACTCCAAACCGACCGGAAACAGTCATTGCAACTAATAGACAGTCAGATGACCAGGTTATCATGTAATTTTAAAAAGTGTGAGTCAGAGACACCTGACAGACTGTTAACGTACTGAATTTTAAAGATAGCATGATAGTGTAAATATTGTAAAATTCTGAAAATGGTGGGAAAATAAAACTTAAAAGGGGAGATGTAATGAAAAGCTAAACTGTATTATATACTGTTACATGCATCCAACGAAGTGGGTATTCACCCACGAAAGCTCATGCTCCAGTAAGTCTGTTAGTCTATAAGGTGCCATAAGACTCTTTGCTACTGTATTATATTGTTCAACCACTAGGTGGAGCCATATGTAACATGCCTTATCTGAACATACAAGACAATGTATTAAGGTGAACACATCTCTGTGGGAAGGAAGCTCTGTAGCCAGTCCCTATCTGGTATAGGAGACTGACCTGCTCGTAGCAGCCCTGCAACCTACCGCGTAGATGACACTGTCCTTGTTCGAAGAAGCTAATCCCAGAACCATCAAGGGATGATTTAATGGAAACTTATGTAAACAAACCTCTCAGAGCACGGTTATTGTGGTGTAATTTGCAATATATCAGAGGGTCACCTGTTTCAAAACCACCAACCAAGATTTAGTAATGATCCATTATTATGATGGTGTAATTTACCTGGCAGGAGAGAGTTGGGAGTGGTGGTGGTAGTGGGGGTGGTGGTATGTGTGTTACAGTGTGATAAAAGGTTATTTTATAGTAGCCAAGATAATACAACTGGATGTCAAAATCATCATCATGATCATGGGGGTTTTATTTACACTGGAACAAATGGAGCTGGATTCCACCTACCTACAATAACATTAAATAGATGAAGATTTTATACAATAAAAATAATGGTTCAAATGCATACACACACAGAGTATATTCAACTAAATATAACCCTCTCTCACTCTCTCTCTGTAAGCACAGGCTATTTATCTTATAGGTTCCCCTTTCCCTTTCTGTCTCTTTTGCCTGGTAGTCCGTGCTGTGCGTTTATCTCCTGGATAATCCTGCTGGAAGGGTCATCAGTCTTCTTTCACAGGCCACTCTCTAGCTAGGGGTAGGGCTGTTATTGGGGCAGAACGAAGGCCATTGGTGCCTTTTGACAAAGAGCTGGCTGTAGCACCCTGGTCACTGAGGTTGCTGCAGCACAGAGAAGGCTGCAGGCTTAATTGGAGCCAATTAACCTTTTGCTAGTGGGGATGACTGATACTTGGTTGCAACTGTAGGGCTAATGAGGCAATTAGCTCAGTAACCGGGAGGATGTGTACGTGTGAGGACCAGGGAGCAGGAAAGAGCCCACAAGGGGAGTTGGGGCAGGGGTGCAGGCTGTTTGTAAGCCTCCTCCTGCTGTATACCTGTGTCATGTTCTCTTTTGCTTGGGAAACGAAGAATAAATGTACATGTGATGAAAGGGAAACAGCCTGGGTGTGTTTTTGACTGACAGACCATGAAAACAGGCTAGGCAGCGCTGACCACTGGGTAGCTGAAGAGGCACCTGCTGATGTGTAGTATTTGGGCTGGCTGCCAAACCATAAATAGGAGTGTCGGACCAGTATCTCGACCCAGCTAGGGCTGGGGTCCCATTCACTCTGGTCCCGCAAAGGTAATTTTCTCCGACTATTTTCTAGCAAGTAGTTCTCATTCTGTAGCTAGTTTGCTTCGACTGTTTTTAATCCAGGCTGTGTGACTGGACACCTTTATCACCTATTACACTTCAGTTTCAGGTTGGATGAACATAACTCTTAGAATCTGGTTTGCTCACAGGGCACAAATGTAACAGGTACTTTCCTTTCTGCGTGTGTTCTCAGGAGGTATCCTGAGATTTACTGGGTCTGTAAGCAGGCCTGACAGCAAGCCTTTCTGCAGAGCACAGACACAAAAAGTGGCTGGAAGTTGACACCAGCAAGACTCAAATTGGAAATAAGAGGTGAATATTCAGCAGTAAAAGGTAATTAACCATTGAAACAGATTAGCAAGGGATGTGGAGATTTTACCATCACCTCGAGTCTTAAATCAAGAGTGGATGTCTTTCCAAAAGAGTTGTAGTTCAAGATATAGAATTGATGCAGGAATCACTTGGTGAAATTCTCTGACCTGTACTATACAAAGGTCAGACTAGATGATCATAATGGATCCTTCTGGCCGTATAGTCTATGAATCTGAACACAGTCAGAATAATTTTTTTAAAGATTTAAACAAATAGCAGTGGAACATTTTTGCACTCACTTCCACCTGAACATAGGTCTGGGGCCCAAGAATTCCTATTGACATGACCCTGTCACTGTCCAGCATTAAACAGTGTTAAACAAGGTTCAAGGCTTTCTGTACAGAGACCTCAGCCTGTTTAGTACCATGGCAACGACACCATTAAAAATCCTTTTTAACCTTTTATTAAAGATACAGAAAAAGAAGCAAAAACTGTAAAAGCATTTGAAATGTAAGACTTTCATTTTAACAACAAAGATTCTAGATGTTGAACAACTTAGGGTAACTATCTGTAAAAATCAAGCTCTTTTGGGGGACAATTTGCAAATGGAAAAAAGGGCTAAATTGGGCAAATAAATTGTTTGCAATTCATAATTCTGTCAGCTGTGTGGCTACAATACAGGTTGGCTTCTGGCCACACTGGTGTAAGCACATGGCTCAGTATGCCTGTTGAATGCAGTTGTAAGCCCTTAGGGAGGGTTGGTCAGGTTGGAAAGTTCCTGACTCTGATGTGGCTACATCCAAGTCTGCAACTATTTTGAGAAGAGAGTCTAAATGTAGCTAAAAGCTTAATAGAAAAGATTTTCCTGGCGAGCCGCACCTGTCATTAGTGAGGCCATCGCAGGTATGGCTCTCCAGGAAAATCCTGCAGTAAAGATTTAAAACACATGCACCTTACAGATCTACTAGGCAGGACAGAGTGCTAGTTCTGAATTGTGCTGGAGGTACAACATGTTTTAATTGAAATTGTGATTCTTTACTGCAGCATATAAATTATGGCAACTGCAGAGGTGAAAATAAGCCAGTACGGTTTGGTATGGCATACTGGCAAGAGCCAGTATGCTGTGTTGGACTGGACTGGACTGGCTTCGCCAGCGGTGATTTAAAGGGCAGGGCTCCAGCCGCTGCAGGGAGCCCTGAGGCCTTTAAATCACCGCTGGAGCTCCAGCAGCCGGGCTCGGGTGGGGATTTAAAGAGCCCCGAGTTCCGGCCACTGTGGGGAGCCCTGGGCCCTTTAAAGCACCGCTGGAACTCCAGAAGTGGGGCTGGGGCGGAGCTTTAAAGGGCTTGGGACTCCCCGCAGTGGCAGGAGATCCTGCCCCTTTAAATCACCACGGGAGCCCTGCTGCCGGAGCCCCTCGGATGGGGATTTAGAGGGCCTGGTAGCAGAGGCAGGGCTCCCATGGTGATTTAAAGGGCTCAGAGCTCCATGGTGGCTGGAGCCCCGGGCCCTTTATTTCGCCCCTGAGCCCCATGGCTCCCAGCCGCCTCTGCTGCTGGTAGCTCTGGGGTGATTTAAAGTCCCTGGGGCTCCCAGCCACCGCCGGAGCCACAGGGCCTTTAAATATTGAAAGGCCTCACCTCTTCTGGTTGAGGCCACGTCCCCACTCAGGATTCCGGCATACCGGTAAGTCCTTTAAGTTACTTTCACACCTGGGCAACTGCCCATGATACATTTTGTTCAGCCTCCATCTTGGTCTTCCTTTTTTCTGCCCCTAGCTGGTGCCTTTTTGGTGCTAGTGGTTAAGAGTTTTTGAAAGATACTCAGTGACAGTTGTAATCTGCCAGTTACCCACGAAGTGGGAAATATCAGGTGATCCAAGTGTAAAATCTGCCTTGTAACAAAAGTGCATATAAGGACTCAGCCAAGGTTGCTCTGTGCTGTCTGTCCTAGTGGCAGCCAGTGTCTGTGCATCACCACCATTCATTGGATCAAGAGAGAGAAGACGACAACTTACCTCTTCCTAAAGATCTCCATTCTCATGGATGGCTCCTGACTGGTGGCTCCTCCTGGCAGTTCCAGTATTCCTGGCCCTGTGAGGGTTCGGTTCCTGTGATCCTGGTTCCATGTCCAGCAGTGTTCCTGGTATCCTGCAAAGATAAGGTGGGAGGAAACCTTATTATTGTTGTATGGTGGCCCACTTGTAGGGTAATCTGGGTCCAGGCTTAGGCCTTGTGAGTTAACCCGAGCATAAGACATAGTGTGTTGTGTACTGTGCATAGAGTTTTGTTATAAATTGTGTTGTTAATAAATGTTCCCTGTTTTCATCTTACTGCTGTGGTAGAATTATTGCCTAAAGTAGGTGTCTAAGGGTCTAAGGTGGGTTTGTGTAAGGTGGGGGATTACTCAGGAGCCTGGCCTGAGTAAGAGCCATGCGTGTCGCTGTGGGGACCTGCATATCCTCCACTGGCCCTGGGTGGAAGGCCCAGGGACATGGGCCTTGGGGGCTGCTCTTGGGTCCCTTGGGCAGGGAAGGGGTATGGAGGAGGCAGGACCTCATGCCTCCCCCCCACTACTAGGAAGAATCATAGAACTGCCCCTGCTTGTAGCCCTTCTCCTCCATGCCCCAAGCAATCTGCTCAAAGATGTTGATGTTTCAACAGCTGGATTGGAGTTGTGCTTACACAGCCTCTTCTCCCAGAGCGGTCAGGGTGGGGCATTGTGGGACACCTCCTGGAGGCCACTAACAGTTGATGTAAGTAATGCAGTGTCTACACTGATATGGCATTGACCTAACTACATCGACTTTGACTCTACGAAGCTCGGCGAGGTGGTGTTATTAAGTCAGTGTAACGGGGTAGTTACATCAGCAGAAGCAAAATGTAAATGCAGATGCATACACAGCTACGTCAACGTAAGCTGTCTTGGGTTGACTTAACCATGTGGTGTAGACCAACCTGAGACATAAAGATGTTAGAGCTGGATGAATACTACAAACCTAAACTGCATTCAAAAGCAAATTTCAGTTCAGCTGTATCTGGAGCCCTTTAGGATTTGCTCAGTGTGAATATTTGAGTGCTCTAGTGCACGAATATCCATGAAAAGGGACGTTTCAGTTGCACTGTTTGGAACTGCATCACTAACCAACAGCACTCCAAATGCAACATGTACACTAACATGGGGCCTTGGTGAGGTGGGGGGGGAAAAGTCACCCTACTGTTTGCCAGTTACATAAGGCATCCCATCAGTGAGCTCAGATGGCTTGGATTCTCTGGGAGGATCCTGCTGCAGTGAGGATCACATCAAGTGGAATGTTGTTGTTTGGTGTTTCTTAAGAGGAAATTCAGAGTTCAAGAGCCCTTTTCTTTTCCAGGTACTTCAGATCCAAACAGTAACTGGAGCTTTTCTGTTAAAAAATGGAAAAACCAGCAAGGAAAGATGGTTGCACCATGTCTAAACTTGGCTTCTAAGCTCCTGGGCAGGGAGGGATCCATGCCTTCCATGGTGGTGTCTGTACCATGCCATGCACGCCTCTGCTGCTGCCTGCATAATAATTAGATATTATGGTGGAGGGTGGGTGACTCCCAACAAAGGTGTATTTGATCTATGGTGTGACAGACCCAGGCCAGTGGGGTGCAGGAGTCTGGTAGAGGGCAAATATACTGGTCACTGGGTGAGTAGTTTTCTGTTCCCTGAGTGACCAGAGCAGAGTTTGCACTAGAGTAGTCAGGAACTTGCTAGAACCAATTAAGGCAGACAGGCTGATTAGAACACCTGCAGCCAATCAAGGCAGGCTAATCAGGGCACCTGGGTTTCATAAGGAGCTCTCTCCAGTCAGATGGGGAGGAGCCAGAGGAGAGGAAGTGTGTGGGAGGAGCTGGGAGACTAGAGGCACACGGAGCTGAGAGTGAGAGGGTGTGCTGCTGGAGGACTAAGGAGTACAAGCGTTATCAGACACCAGGAGGAAGGTCCTGTGGTGAGGATAAAGAAGGTGTTTGGAGGAGGCCTTGGGGAAGTAGCCCAGGGAGGTGTAGCTGTCACACAGCTGTTACAAGAGGCACTATAGACAGCTGCAAATCCATAAGGCCCTGGGCTGGAACCTGGAGTAGAGGGCGGGCCTGGGTTCCCCCCAAACCTCCCAACTCCTGATCAGACACTGGAGGAGTTGATCCAGACTGTGGGGGAGATCACTGAGGTGAGCAAATCTGCCAATAAGCACAGGACCCACCAAGGTAAAGGAGGAACTTTGTCACAATGGACAATCACACTCCACCCCACTGAAGATGTTGGGTGTGATAGCTGCCTTCCATTCAGACAAAATAAGGGACCAATTAAGTGCCCCTTTGTTAAATGACAGCTGAAACAGTGGGGGGAAAAAAACCATCACTCAAGGACTAGATCACCTGCAAATCTAGATGGTAGATGGGCTGTGTGGCCCAAGGGTTTTCTGGGAATGCTGAGACAGGGGATTGATTGGATTGCAGCTGTGTATGTGGGCTTTAGAAGCAGAAATACCATGGATGCTTACAGAGAAGGGCGCTTGGAAGACCCAGACACTGAGAGGCAGTTGTGAGTATGACCCTGAGAAAAAAGTAAGAGAGAACTTTTGAGTAAAGGGCTGTATGTAAACAGGCTTGGAGCTGTGAGCAAAGAAACTGTGCCCTGCTCTTCCTCCTGGGCTCAGGGCAAAAGCACTTTCTTTGACAATAAATAGATCACACTGAAGAAATACCTGACTTCATCAACAATTTCTCCTCCTAATGGAAACAGTGCATTAGCCCCCTGAAAATTGTCTATCCACTCAGGTCTAAAGGGGAAACAATACGATTGCAATTAGAATGCAATGTTAGCTAAATCCGTTTGACCTAATCACTTTGCTGCCATCACTGCTGCATAGGCCATGAAACTCCCAGACCCAGGCTTTTGTACCTGCTTGCTTCCAAATAACAAGGGTGCAAGCATCCCTCGTTGCAAGCTGTAGCACCTTATACCCTTGCAAAGTTGTGCCAATAATGGAGCTGAGGTAGCCAAAGCCTTTGCTGTGCTCTGTTTGCCTGTTTACTTCCAGAATGCTGTCAAGTTCTGCTATTTTGGCTCAACTACCATAACCTGAGCGAGACAAGGTGGGTGAGGCACTCTCTCTTATTAGACCAACTTCTGTTGGTGAGAAAAGCAAGCTTAAGTTTTGAGCAATACAGAGCTCTTCTACAGGTCTGGGAAAGGTACTTCCAGCATCACAACAAAATGCAGATTGTTTAGCATAAGTATTTACCACATATCATTTAAAGTAGAGTGGCCTATTAACACTGCTGCCCTTCATAGGACAACAAAGAGGGGGTTAAGGGGATACAGATTGTTGTAATAAGAAGCCATAAATTCACTCTCTGTTCAGTCCGTAATTTTTAGTGTCTACCAAAGTTATTAATTTAAGCTCCCAGGCTTGTCTTTTGAAGGTATTGTGCACATTTCCTTTGAGGATGAGGACTGATAGGTCAGATATAGAGTGATCTTTGTGTGAAAAGTGTTCACCCACAGGTGACAGGGTATTTTTGTCTTATACCATTTTCCTGTGTGAGTTCAGTGTCTGATTACAGCCACATAGTTATTGGGTCATTTTAGTGCACTGGATGAGATCATCACATGTTGTGATAGGCATGTGTAGGACCCATGGATCTTGAAAGGTCTATTGTGGAGGATGTTGATCAGTGTAGCAGCAGAAATGTCTGCAGGTTTTGCCTCTGTTGTTCTGGCAGGGTCTGGTGTCACTTTGAGGTGGTGTCTCAATCGGTGGGAAGTTCGCTTCTGATGATGAGCATGGAGAGGTTGGAGGAGTTGTTTGAAGGCCAGAAGAGGGGGTTCAGGAAATATTTCTTTCAGGAGGGGGTCCCCAATGAGTATGGTTTGTAATTGTTTAATACCTCATAGGGGTTCCAACGTGAGGTGGTAGGTGCAACTAGGGTTGTGCAGTTAGAGGGGTTTTTATTTCTGTATTGAAACAGGTTATCTCAGGGTATTTGAGTGGCCCGTTCCATGATGCAATCTACTTCTCTGGTGTAATGTCCTTGTTTGGTCAAGGCAGTTTTTAAGTATGTGAAAGTACATATCATGGATTTTCTACTTGGAGCATATTCTGTGGTATCTGAGTGCCTGGCTGTAGATAATAGATTTCTTCATAGATCCAGTAACCACCTCAAACATAGGCACTGACTCCAAGGGTGCTCTGGGGCTGGAGCACCCATGGGTGAAAAATGGTGGATGCTAAACACCCACTGGCAGCCCCCCCCCCCAATCAGTCCCTCTTCCCTCTTCCAGTGCCTCCCACTTGCTGGTGGGCCCTGCTGATCAGCACCTCCCCCCCTCCCTCCTATGCCCTGGATCAGCTGTTTTGAGGCATGGTGGGGAGGGGGAAGAGAGAGGATGCAGTGCACTGGGAGTAGGGGGCAGAATGCGTTGGGAGTGGAAAGAGGCAGGGTGGGGACTTGGAGGAAAGAGTGGAGTGGGGGTGGGCCTGGGGTCGAGCACCCCCCAGCACATTGAAAAGTTAGCTCCTGTGACCCCAACATACCAAGAAATCTGTTATCTAGAGCCAGGCACTTAAATAAGATGAACAGCTCTGTGGGGCATGAAAACTTATCTCTCTCACCAACAGAAGTTGGTCCAATAAAAGCTATTACCTCACCCACCTTGTGTCTCTAATATACTGGGACCGACATGGCTGCAACTACACTGCATACTGTAACTTTAGTCTGTGATACTCAAGCCAAGTTTCCTTACCTCATGCTACAAGGCAAACAACTTCATGTCAATTTTAGCAACAAGGAAATATATCTTTAAACATGCTCCTACCCATTTGTATCCTAAATGCAGATGTCTGCAACACTTAGGACATAATGTCATCAATAGCAGAGCAGCCGTTAAAAAGCAACATCATTATAGCGGAGACCTCATGTGACTCACTGGGGTTGCCAATAGTGCTGGAGTATAAGTGACATCTCTTATTTAAATACAAAATTTTATCCCATATATCAACACGGGTTGTAGTGCTGCTGAAACGAAGGCTGGATGAAAGGCTTTCCATACTGACTTAGAATGCTGACAGAGGGCTGGCAGGGCCAAATTTGAGTGTTGTTGCTACCTGGTGCACAGAGTCACACCACCATTCAGATTTGGCCCAGCCAGCCCCTCCACCATGTAGGTATTTTTGAAAGTCAGTGTTGGCAATCCTGTGTGATTAATCTCTGCAGCCTATAAAGGTGGGAGCAGCTTTGGTGCACAGAAGCAGCTAGTCCGTTCTTTGGGTAGCCCTGTTCCATGAGACTGATTTCTGGCTTCTATGCCTGGCTGACTGACTATTTGACCCTGATTTACATTTGTTAACAAGAGAACAGCAATGAAGGAGCCTTATTTTTACTGGTGACCACTGTTTAATGAGCACCAGGGGCAGCCCTGGCACCTCTAGGCTTGGCAGTTCATAGCCCTGGCACGTCTGAGCTTGCTGTGTCAGTTATGAAAGTAAAAAAATTGCTTGAGCTCTGATACCTCTTTCATTACAAATTAAGCACTCCTGGTGATCCTACTGAGTCTGGTCACCCAGGACAATAGACTTACTCCTGTTCTAATTATTCCAATGCCTACCTGGTTTTTGTAGCTCTCTCTCCCCAGTAAGTGATGGCATACAGCTATGTGTTCCTGCCTCACTGACAGAGAAAATTGCTCCCCAAATGACAAAATAAATAACAACAAAAGGGGAAAGAGTTTGCAGAAACAATCCATAAATATACTACAAAGCAAAACTTGGCTGGCTGCTGTGGGCCAGACCCAAGCTCCATCTGGAGCTTGCAGGGAGTTTGTTCATTTAATAACTATGGTTATACAACACATCTGTTTAGAGCTCCCTAGGCTTAGCTGTAATTCAGACGACATCGCTGCATGTGTAAGGAGGGGAGTGAGTCACCTGGAAATCACAGGATCTGGAAGGATTTGGAAAAAAAAGCTCAACCACACTATGTTTAGGTGATAGTGAGCTGAATAGGTTTGGTCTTCCGGGTTAGATGATTTGGTGCCTGGTACATCTTAGGTTTGAGGGACATAAAGGTGGCTGTAAGCCTCCCCCCCCCCCCCGCTTTGTGTTTCTAAAACAAAGTGCATGCACACGACCCTTTAGCAGTCAGTCAGAACACGATTTGCAATTTAGAGCAGCCTCCAGGTGTCTCTAAACTATGCTGACTAGTAATGGCTTCTAATGGGACATTCCAGTACCTGGGAATCTGTACCAGCTGCATCCTCTTCTCATCAGGCTCCTCCTCTTCACCAAAGGTACCAGGAGCGGGTACCATAGGAGCATCTGTAAGGTCCCTAGCCCACCTAGAGGTAAGTAACTCATGTGAAGAAGCAACCTCCTGAGTGATGCAAGTTTCAGCGCTGTAAAGGGGCAGTGTAGACAGGGCACCAATGCTAGGAGCCACACTCCCTTTGTGAGAGTGGTTTTTTACAGCGCTTGAATGTTGGTAGTGAAGACATATCCTCAGACTGACTGGTGGAGGCCTTCAGGTAACATCACTAGAGCTTGATTTGGAATCTTAGAGAATACTTCAGCCCATTGCTGGGAAAATCTGCCCCTCATTTCTCACAACAATCTGCTTTGCGCACTAGAAAGGGCCAGTAGGTCAGAAAGCATGAGGTTTGTGTTTCCTGGGGTCTCTGGAGGATCAGCTTTCCCACATGGCTTTTTCTCCTCAAAAATGCTGACTATCCTCAGTGAAGGCAAATGGCCATAGTCAAAGACAGGGTGTTTCACTAGCAGCAAATTTCAAGTCGTCCCTCTTATGGACAAAATAAAATGTCTATTTGTCCAATAGGAAAGGAGGCCTAACAGATCATCCATTCAATAATGCCCCTATTATAGCATCATGGCTTAAAATAGCCCCTTGTAAAAGTTGAAGTGTATGGCACATACTGCAGCTTGGAGCAGTACACATTCCTCTGGTGCTAGTGTTCAAAATGCTTCCTTTGAGCATGAAATAGATCTGCCTCCTAGGAGACCAACAACCTGCAGACTCCTAACAAGAAGAATCCTAACAATTATATTGGTCCATTACTAAATGGAAATGGTAGAATTATGATGTAGAAAAGGCAGAGGTGTTCAATAAATATTTCTGTTCTGTATTTGGAGAAAAACAGATGCTGTAGTTATGTCATTGTGACAGAGTAGGGAGTGGGGAGTATTGACCTGGTAATGCTGCATAGGAATTTTACTGGTTTACTGTCTGCATTGGTGTTGGATTGTGGTGGGATATCAGGGAGTGACTTCATTTGATGAATGATACTTGAGCACATAACCTGAGCTCAGGATGGGGTTGGGGCCAGGTAACACCTTCTGCTAGGGAAACTGGACAAAGTCTAGAGGAGCAGCTGGGATGTGCGGCTGGTGGAAGACTGTTGGAGGGGGGTTCAGTTTGGAGCTGGCTGGGGAAATGGAGGGAGGCCCAGCACCAGGGTCTGGGCTCCCTACCCCACAAGATGGACCTGACTGAGGGGTCCTGTTGTCTGTACCTACAAGTCCTGCTTGGGACTATGTTCCGGTCCTCTAATAAACTTTGTTTTACTGGCTGGCCGAGAGTCGCCATGAATCACAGGAAGTGGGGGATGCAGGGCCCTGACTCCCCTACAGTCTGTGACAGTCATATAACAATACTCCTTCCATTCCACGAATATCTCAGGAGGATGTTAAACACCAGCTACTAAACTCAGACATTTTTTAAATCAGCAGGTCTGGATAACTTGCATCAAAGAATTTTAGAAGAGCTGGCTGAGGAGCTCATTGGACAGTTAAGGTGGATTTTCAATAAGTCTTGGAACACTGGGGGAATCCCAGAAGACTGGGAAAAAGCAAATATTATGCCAATATTTTAAAAAAGCTAAACTTGATAATTAATTATAGGTCAGTCAATCTGATATTGATTCTGAGTGAGATAAGGGAATGGTTGAGGTAGGATTAGATTAATAAATAATTAAAGAAGGGTAACGTAATTAATGCCAATCAACATGGGTTTATGGGAAATATTTTGTCAGACTAACTTGATTTCTTTTTGAATGAGATAAGTTTGGTTGATAAAGGTAGTAGTGTTGACATAGTATACTTAGACTTCTGTGAAGTATTTGACTTGGTACCACAGACATTTTGATTAAAAAACTAGAAAGACATAAAATTGGTGCTTATTAAATGGATTAAAACTGGCTAAATGATAGGTCTCAGAATGTAACTGTAAATGGGGAATTAAAATCAAACAGGTGTTTCTATTGGGGTCCTTTACCCTATTTAGCATTTTTATTAATGATCTAGAAGAAAACAAAATCATCACTGAAAGTTTGCAGATAACCCCAAAATCTCTTCATTATTTACCACTTCCCAGGACTGGTTGCTGATACCAAGAGATCAAGATCACTCTGTAAGCTGGGCACTAGTAAATAATGTGTCTTTTAATATGGCTAAATTTGAATGTTTACATCTAGGAACAAAGAATGTAGACCACACTTAGAGAATGCGGGGCTATATCCTGGGATGCAATGACTGTGGAAAAGATTTGGGGGCCATGGTGGATAATGAGCTGAACATGAGCTCCTTCTCCTCCTGTGTTGCTGTGGCCAGAAGGACTTGGATCAATAAACAAGGTGATCTCAGGTAAAAGAAGAGGTATTTACCTCTATATTTGGTACTGATGTGACTGATCCTTGGAATATTGTGTCCAGGTCTGGTGTCCACAATTCAAGAAGCATGTTGGGAAATTGCAGAGGCTCCAGAGAAGAGATATAAGAATTAAAGAAAGGATTAGAAAACATTCCTTTTAGTTGTTAATTCAGCCCTTGAATTCATTTAGCTTAACAAAGAGGTGACTTGATCATAGTCTAAAAGTATCTACGTGGAGAATAAATATTTGATAATGGCCTAGGCTCTTCAATCTATCAGAAAAAAGTTGCATGAGCCCCCCATGCCAGGGCCAGTGGCTCAGGGGTTCCAGAAGATCTGGCTCACAGCTTCAACACAGTGTAAGAAGGTGATGCAAAACAGGGGTACATGCTTCTGTGAGGCCAAGTCAGATCAGTGGAAGCTTTCTGAGCTGGTGCAGAGGGAAGGGTTTCAGGAGGAAGAGTTCTGAGACTGACTTGTGGGGGGCAGGCTGTGTTTGCATTGTGGGAGAAATTCCAGAGCTGTGGCAAGTTTAGGTGAAAAGAAGGGGAGGGTCTTGATCTGGGGGGACAGGTGGAAGGGGGATTCTTAGCAAGGGTAGGCCTGGAGGGTTAGGGTGAGAGGGTGTTTCTGAGCAGGCTGAGGATGGGGAATGCTGAGGGGATGTGGGGTTGACATGAGTAAGGGGAAGTGGAGCCAGTTGCACAAAGGGGACAAATTAAAGTTGAACAGGCATTTTCTAACTTCTGAGTGTTTAACTGTGTGACTTTAACATACTTTTAATGGAGTTTATTTTGCATGTTATTTCCCAAACTTTTAAAAATTGAAGCTAAAAAAATAGAAATTCCATCATGAGGAAGGATTTTGAACACCCTCCCCCCTGTGGGCTATATCCTTAAAGATTCACAGCACAGAACCCAGCCACTTGAACTAATGGATTAACTGATAGCAGAAGAAGGTTCTACCCTCTGTATGTTCCACTTCCTTCTATTGGCTGATCCACTTTGCCAATGGGTTTTACAGCAGAGGAATGCCAAGGCTTGCAAATTGGGGTTCAATTTCAGGTTCTGCAGCAGTGTTCCGTAGTAGTTAGGGATTCTTCTACCCATCTATCCCTCCTCTGCTCCTGTTCCCTAGCTTGTGCCCCCATCAGCCTGTCCCCATTTCCCTTCCTTCCATCTCTACTTCTGCTCCCCCTCAGACTGCACCCCCTAGCCTATCCCTGTACCTCCAACTCCACAGCTGCCTGCACTACAGTCAAGTTGTTTCTTCCTTCTCCTCCCTTGAGAGGACAGGACAGAGTCTCCCTGCTTTCAGTTCCAGTAGTCAGTGTGACAGAGTAGCCTCTGCTTCAACAAACAGGGAAAAAACTGGGCTTGAGCATGCTCAGCACACAGAATCTTCAGAGAATTTAGCTGCCAGACTTCTAGCAAACCTTCACTGAGCATATGCAAACTGCAATTTCAGAGGCTTACAACTGGGCTGGGGGGAGGAATTTTTAATAGGGACAGCAAAAAACCCTTTTTGACCAGAGGGCAACCCTCCCACTAAGTTTTGAGTCCCAACTCCACAGCATATTTGCATTAAAGTGTCTCAAGAATTGTAAAGATATTATCAAAACATCTTCCCCCCCCCCCATTCATTCTTGGAAATAGGTGAATTTTATTTTGCTGAAGTTTTTTAAATATAATTCAGCCTGAGACAGGCACCCAGCATGGAAAGTTTTAGCCCCCACAGTTAAAGTTTGGCAGTTATAAACAACTAAAAATAGGGCTTTATAATGGAAAGTGTTAGGCAATCTTAACTGTAGGTGTTGCTACCAGCTCCACCTATGCTAATAACAGCAATACCAAGATTAAGGAAAATTCTTTTAGAAAGGCCAAGGAGGAACAACAGAAACCAAAAGAGGAAAGTGAATGAAGCAAGGCGGGCCATCAGGAATGGCTTTCTACCTGTTAGGTCAATTAAACTAAGGAGCAAACTTTGCAGGTCTCACGCACAAGGAATTATCCAAACAGAGAGGATGTTTGGGGGTGGGGGGGGAAGGAAACCTACCTTTCAAAAAAAAAAAAAATTACTCCATTGTAACATGACCAAGCTAAGTAAAAACTAAATCAAGAATCTCTTCCACACTGGCCAAAAGTTAACTTATAATCACAGAATGAAGGGACTATTTAATTCAGCGCTCGCTCTATTTAAAAAAATAATCACTATTTGGGATCTGATCTACTCACAGGAAGTTAAATATATTTATTTCCATATTTTGTATTTGTCATGCTGTTGATACAAAAATAGCAGAATGCTTCACAGGAGATGTTGAAAATTGGAGGCTTCAGAAAAGAGCTATAAGAATAATTTGTGATTTGGAAAACAATGAATACAATGAGACTAAAATAGCTCAATCTTTTAAAAAATGTTGAAGAGAAGGTTAACAGTCAACTTAATCATGGACCATATTTATCTACTGAGGGAGAAGATAGACTAAAGAGCCTCTTGTATTTGATAAGACAGAAGGTATAACAAGCTCCAGCGGGTGGACATGGAGATCAGCAATGTTCAAACCAGCAATGTCACATTTTCAACAGTGATTGTAACAGACTGCCAAGGGATGTAGTAAATTCTCTATCATTTCACATCAAGACTAACAGCAAGGGAAGGAGGTTACTAGAAGACACCTATTCAAAAGGTGCTTGGTTTAACCAGGTTCTCCATGTCACTAGATGGACTCACCTCTTCATTACACATAGCATTTAAATGCTTGTTCTTATGGTGAAATCCTTATTCCATTGTTCACATTTCCTTAGGTTCTTATACAGCTTCCATTACTGTTGTGTCTGAGCACCCATTGGAGTTTTGCCATTAACTTCAAAGATTATGGCATTTGTGCAGTGTATGAATTAGAGTCCATCTGTGAACTATTACATACAGATTCAGAGTGTGGCTGTATGAATGTGTGGTTAGAAGAAGTCATTGAATTATCTGGATTTGGAAACTCCACTTGCAACAGTCACAGCTCTAGCACATAATAGAGCCTTTCATGAATACATTGTACAAGAAGAAATCTTTGATTCCTGACCTCACAACTATTTCCCAAAGAGACTCCTGGGTCCTAGCTAGGCAGCCCTTCGAGATCTTGGCTTCCAACCAGCTCTGTTACAAGATAGGCCTCATCTTCAAGGCTATCCAAGAATCCCAATCAACTCAGAAAGATGGAAGGTCATAAGCTAAAGCTGACCAACTAGCTGTAGATTTTTGCAGAAGAGGACCTTGGCTCAGACCAATTGAAAAGCCTATAACAGGTTGTCTAGAAAATAAGGTAGGTGGTTAGCCACTAAACAGACATTTTCTTTTACAGCTGCTAGGCTGGAGAAATATAGCTACCAGTAGTCATAGCATGCAAGCTTTCTCCTAACATCCCTGTCACAAAGTTTACTATTCACTGCTTTGGCACCTCCTTGTGGCCACATCTCAGACTAGTTTTCAACCAGTCTGATGCACCTTCCTTGGTTTCTCACCTCATCTCTTTCACTGGATTCAGATACTCCCTCTTCATGGCTTGGCCCTCTAGCCAGGTTACTATAGTTCCCCTTCTAGGGTATCAAAGTCCCATGGTCTTAGGCAGTCTTTTGTTGTTCTACCTAGAGATGGTATCACTATTAGCTGGTAGGGGAACTTAGGCACATCCTCTCCTCTAGGTTCCAGCCCCAAAACCACAGACTATCCAATCTCAGACTCTCTTGATGTTTCCCACCCTTAGTTACCAAGAGAACATCCTTTGTTCTATGTGGCTACCTCACCCACTCTCAGGTTCTTGCCAGCATCTCTGTTCCCAGGTAGGATCCCAAGACTGACTTAGTTTTGTCTTTTACCAACAGCCCTCCTTCCACAAGGGGGGGGGGGGCAACTATTACTTTCCTTCCTATAGCCCCCATCTTACTTCCCCACTTCTTGGTTTTATATGAGCTCAGCATGGCCTTGCCCAGCTGTGCTTCATCATCAGTTAGAGCTTGGCAGCCCTGCCTCTTCTCCAGGTACAGTCTGTCAAAGGGTTAATAGGCCCTTTCTACCAATTCAGGCCAGTTGTGAGGTAGACACCCCATCACAGTCCCCTCCTGCAGATTAGAAACATGGGCAGAAAATAGCAATGAGATTCAGCTGGGAAAACTGCAACTAATACATCTGGTAGAAAATGATCTGTGGCAGGGGTGGCCAACCTGAGCCTGAGAAGGTCTAGAATTTACCAATGTGCATTGCTGAAGAGCCACAGTAATACATCAGCACCTCCCCCTCTCCTGCCCCAGTCTCCTGCCCACCATAATCAGCTGTTTCACAGTGTACAAGAGACTCAGGGAGGGGGCAGGGGCCTTGGGGTAAGGGGGGGCAGGGCCTGGGGTTGAGCAGTGGAAAGTTAGCACCTTTAGCTCCAGCCCTGGAGTCAGCACCTATGCAGAGCTGCATATTAACTTCTTAAGAGCCACAGGTTGACCACCCTGATCTATGGTGTGGGAGGCTCAAAGATCGGGCTGGTCTAGAGGGAGGGATGTGGGGACAATTGCTTTGCCTGGGGATGGGGTGAGGTGTAGGAAATTCTGCAGGAGGAAGCAGGGTTCTGCTAGGACCCAGCAGAGCATGAGGGAAGTAGGGCTCTGCGGTGGAACAGAAAGGTGCTCGGACTCAGATAAATCAGGCTCTGACAGGGAGAGTGAGGGGAACTTGGATTTTATACAATAAAAATAAGATAATTAACATGCCTAATGTGTGGAGTCTGGTATCTTAGTAGTGTGCATATGCAGGGCTCCCCATGACTGGGGGGAGCTTATGCACCTACACATGCATTTAATGGAAGGATCATGATGGGCAAGCAACTGCCAATAACTGAAGGATCTTATTTGTATTGTAGCTGTGCATGCTGTCAGACTGCACCCTCCTGGGCAGGCCTGTGCCCTCCCAGTACCTGGGAGCCTCCCCTAAGCTGCATCCTTCAGGCCGGGCCTGCGCCCCCTATGCCAGACTGGACCCTCCATGGCTGGTCTGTGCCCCCCCACCCCCATATCTGGGAATCTCTCCTAAACTGCATCCTCTAGTCCTGGCCTGTGGCCCCCCAGACTGCACCCTCCTGGGCAGGCCTGTGCCCGCAGAGTGCCTGGGAGCCTCCCCTACGTTGCACCCTCCAGGCCTGGCCTCCACCCCCCCATGCCAGACTGCACCCTCCATAGCCGGCCCGTGCCCCGCCCCCGTATGTGGGAGCCTCCCCTAAGCTGCACCCTCCAGGCCTGGCCTCCACCCCGCACTCAGGCCCCTAGTAACAAAAGGTGCGGGTGTCCAGGGGGAGGTGCGGGCTCAAGGGGCGAGCCCAGAGAACAGAACGGGCCTTTAGGTCTGCCGGGGGGGGGCGGGCAGCGCCCGGGCGGGCCCTGGACGGGAAGAGGCCAGGAGGGGGAGGCGGTGTCTCCTTGAGGGAAGCGCAGGGGCCGGGCCTGAAGCTCCCGCCGCGGGCTTTGCCCAGATAGTGCATGGGGCGCTCGAGCCCGGGAAACGGGAGGGCAGGAGGATCCGGGGCGGGACTTCGGAGCCGGGAGCTCGCGGTCCTTCCGGTGAGGCGGGGCTCCCTCAGCTCTCCTCGAGCTCAGCCTCGCCCCTGCTCACAGCGCCTGCTGGAGGCGCGCGGGCCCAGGTGAGGAGCGCGGACTGCCCCTCCCCCACCGGCCATCGAGAAACCCCAGTGAGGAGGTCTGGCTACAGCCCCCCCTTCCCGGGAGCTCCCTCGTCAGTTGGGGGAGGAGGGGCACGGGGTGCAGCCCCCCCGGTGCTCCCCCATCAGTTGGGGAAGGAGGGGCACGGGGTGCAGCCTCCCTCTGGGGCGACCCCATCAGTTGGGGAAGGAGGGGCACGGGGTGCAGCCTCCCTCTGGGGCGACCCCATCAGTTGGGGAAGGAGGGGCACGGGGTGCAGCCCCCCCGGTGCTCCCCCATCAGTTGGGGAAGGAGGGGCACGGGGTGCAGCCTCCCTCTGGGGCGACCCCATCAGTTGGGGAAGGAGGGGCACGGGGTGCAGCCTCCCTCTGGGGCGACCCCATCAGTTGGGGGAGGAGGGGCACGGGGTGTAGGCCAGCTACAGCTTCTCTCCCAGCTCTTCAGAAGATGAGGGTCTGGTTGCAGCTTCCTCTTCCTTAAGACAGTACTTGGTCTGTAAATGGGATATACCCTGCGCCCTTCCTGAGGGTCACCTGTCCCTATGTGCGCAGCACTAAGTAACCATCACTATGTAGTGCCTTTCTCTGAAGGCAGCTGACTTCTCAGACTGGGAAGTGGAAACAAGGCAATGCAAAGTTATTAGGGCTGTCAAGCAATTAAAAAAAATAATTGCACAATTAATCATGCAGTTAACAGAATACCATTTATTTAAATATTTTGGATGTTTTCTGCATTTCCAAATATACTGATTTTATTTACAACACAGAATAGATAGTGTACAATGCTCACTTTATTACAAATATTTGCACTGTAAAAACCAAAATAAATAGTATTTTTCAGTTCACCTAATGCAAGTACTGTAGTGCAATCTCTTTATCATGAAAGTTGAACTTACAAACGTAGACTTATGTACCAAAAAATCTGCATTCAAAAATAAAACAATGTAAAATTTTAGAGTCTGCGAGTCCACTCAGTCCTACTTCCTGTTCAGCCAATGGCTCAGACAAACATGTTTGTTTACATTTGCAGGAGATGAAACTTTCAACAGAAAGTTGAAAAAGCTACTAGGGGGGAAGCTGTTCTAGAATTGATTTTAACAAATAGGGAAGAACTCGTTGAGAATTTGAAAGTAGAAGGAAGCTTGGGTGAAAGTGATCTTGAAATAGAGTTTATAATTCTAAGGAAGGGTAGAAGAGAGTACAGCAAAATAGAGACAATGGATTTCAGGAAGGCGGATTTTGGTAAGCTCAGAGAGCTGATAGATAAGGTCCCATGGGAATCAAGACTGAGGGGAAAAACAACTGAGGAGAGTTGGCAGTTTTTCAAAGGGACGCTATTAAGGGCCCAAAAGCAAGCTTCTGATGGTTAGGAAAGATAGAAAATGTGGCAAAAGACCACCTTGGCTTAACCACGAGATCTTGCGTGACCTACAAAATAAAAAGAGGTCATATAAAAAATGGAAACTAGGTCAGATTACAAAGGACGAATATAGGCAAATAACACAGGAATGCAGAGGCAAGATTAGAAAGGAAAAGGCACAAAATGAGCTCAAACTAGCTATGGGAATAAAGGGAAACAAGAAGACTTTTTATCAATACATAAGAAGCAAGAGGAAGACCAAGGACAGGGTAGGCCCACTGCTCAGTGAGGAGGGGGAAACAGTAATGGGAGACTTGGAAATGGCAGAGATGCTTAATGACTTCTTCGTTTCGGTCTTCACTGAGAAGTCTGAAGGAATGTCTAATATAGTGAATGCTTACGGGAAGAGGGTAGGTTTAGAAGATAAAATAAAAAAAGAGCAAGTAAAAAATCACTTAGAAAAGTTAGATGCCTGCAAGTCACCAGGGCCTGATGAAATGCATCCTAGACTACTCGAGTTAATAGAGGAGGTATCTGAGCCTCTAGCTATTATCTTTGGGAAATCATGGGAGACGGGAGAGATTCCAGAAGACTGGAAGGGGGCAAATATAGTGCCCATCTATTAAAAAGGGAAATAAAAACAACCCAGGAAACTACAGACCAGTTAGTTTAACTTCTGTGCCAGGGAAGATAATGGAGCAGATAATTAAAGAAATCATCTGCAAACACTTGGAAGGTAGTAAAGTGATAGGGAATAGCCAGCATGGATTTGTAAAGAACAAATCGTGTCAAACTAATCTGATAGCATTCTTTGATAGGATAACGAGCCTTGTGGATAAGGGAGAAGCAGTGGATGTGATATACCTAGACTTTAGTAAGGCATTTGATACGGTCTCGCATGATATTCTTATAGACAAACTAGGAAAGTACAAATTAGATGGGGCTACTATAAGGTGGGTGCGTAACTGGCTGGATAACCGTACTCAGAGAGTAGTTATTAATGGCTCCCAATCCTGCTGGAAAGGTATAACAAGTGGGGTTCCGCAGGGGTCTGTTTTGGGACCGGCTCTGTTCAATATCTTCATCAACGATTTAGATGTTGGCATAGAAAGTACGCTTATTAAGTTTGCAGACGATACCAAACTGGGAGGGATTGCAACTGCTTTGGAGGACAGGGTCAAAATTCAAAACGATCTGGACAAATTGGAGAAATGGTCTGAGGTAAACAGGATGAAGTTCAATAAAGATAAATGCAAAGTGCTCCACTTAGGAAGGAACAATCAATTTCACACATACAGAATGGGAGGAGACTGTCTAGGAAGGAGTATGGCAGAAAGAGATCTAGGGGTCATAGTGGACCACAAGCTTAATATGAGTCAACAGTGTGATACTGTTGAAAAAAAAGCAAATGTGATTCTGGGATGCATTAACAGGTGTGTTGTAAACAAGACACGAGAAGTCATTCTTCCGCTTTACTCTGCGCTGGTTAGGCCTCAGCTGGAGTATTGTGTCCAGTTCTGGGTACCGCATTTCAAGAAAGATGTGGAGAAACTGGAGAGAGTCCAGAGAAGAGCAAGGAGAATGATTAAAGGTCTTGAGTATCAGAGGGTAGCCGTGTTAGTCTGGATCTGTAAAAGCAGCAAAGAATCCTGTGGCACCTTATAGACTAACAGACGTTTTGGAGCATGAGCTTTCGTGGGTGAATACATGCATGCATCTGAGGAAGTGGGTATTCACCCACGAAAGCTCATGCTCCAAAACGTCTGTTAGTCTATAAGGTGCCACAGGATTCTTTGCTGCTTTTAAAGGTCTTGAGAACATGACCTATGAAGGAAGGCTGAAGGAATTGGGTTTGTTTAGTTTGGAAAAGAGAAGACTGAGAGGGGACATGGTAGCAGTTTTCAGGTATCTAAAAGGGTGTCATCAGGAGGAGGGAGAAAACTTGTTCACCTTAGGCTCCAATGATAGAACAAGAAGCAATGGGCTTAAACTGCAGCAAGGGAGATTTAGGTTGGACATTAGGAAAAAGTTCCTAACTGTCAGGGTAGTTAAACACTGGAATAGATTGCCTAGGGAAGTTGTGGAATCTCCATCTCTGGAGATATTTAAGAGTAGGTTAGATAAATGTCTATTAGAGATGGTCTAGACAGTATTTGGTCCTGCCATGAGGGCAGGGGACTGGACTCGATGACCTCTCGAGGTCCCTTCCAGTCCTAGAGTCTATGAGTCTATGAGATAATGCTGCCTGCTTCTTGTTTACAATGTCACCTGAAAGCGAGAACAAGTGCTCGCATGGCACTATTGTAGGCTGCATCACAAGATATTTACGTGCCAGATGTGCTAAAGATTCATATGTCCCTTGATGCTTCAACCACTGCTCCAGAGGACATGTCCATGCTGACGACGGGTTTTGCTTGATAACAGTCCAAAGCAGTGCAGGCCAACAAATGTTCATGTTCATCATCGGAGTCAGATGCCACCAGCAGAAGGTTGATTTTCTTTTTTGGTGGTTCAGGTTGTGTAGTTTCCACATCGGAGTCTGAAAGCATGCTCCACACCTCATCCCTCTCAGATTTTGGAAGGCACTTCAGATTCTGAAACCTTAGGTTGAGCGCTGTAGCTATCTTTAGAAATTTCACATTGGTTCCTTCTGTGCGGTCTGTCAGATCTATGGTGAAGGTGTTCTTAAAAGGAACAACATGTGCTGGGTCATTATCTGAAATTGCTGTAACATGAAATATATGGCAGAATGCGGCTAACACAGAGCAGGAGACATACAATTCTCCCCAAAGGAGTTCAGTCACAAATTGAATTAATGCATTTTTTTTTTAACGAGTGTTCTCAGCATGGAAGCATGTCCTCTGGAAAAGTGGTCAAAGCATGATGGGGCATACAAATGTTTAGCATATCTGGCCCGTAAATACCTTGCAATGGCAGCTACAAAATTGCCATGGAAATGCCTGTTCTCACTTTCCAGTGACATTGTAAATAAGAAGGGGGCAGCATTATCTCCTGTAAATGTCAACTAACTTCTTCGTCTGAGTGACTGGCTGAATAAGAAGTAGGACTGAAGTTTTACATTGTTTTGTTTTGGAATGCAGTTATGTAACAAAAAAATATCTATATTTGTAAGTTCAACGTTTATGTTAAAGAGATTGCACTACAGTACTTGTATGAGGTGAATTGAAAAATACTATTTCTTTTGTTTATCATTTCTACAGAGCAAGTATTTGTAATAAAAATATAAAGTGAGCACTGTACACTTTGTTCTGTGTTGTAATTGAAATCAATATATTTGAAAATGTAGAAAAACATCCAAGAATATGTAATACATTTCAATTGATATTCTGTTGTTTAACAGTGCAATTAAAATTGTGATTAATCGTGATTAATTTTTTTGAGTTAATTGCGTGAGCTTAACTGCGATTAATTGACAGCCGTAAAAGTTACGTCTGTGTTCCTGAGAAAGTGCTGATCTTCCAGCAGTTGAGAGTACAGATGCACTAGCAAGAACTTAAAGTTCTGCTTGCATTTTTCACTTCAGCTAAGTGTGTGCTGTACAAGCTAGAATGCAGCTACCATCTAACAGTAGCCTTGCACAAACAGTCTAGGACTGTCAGCAAAGCTTAATGCCATGTTAATTTGAAACCACCTGAGGAGTTTGGTCCCCTGTCCTGTAAAAACTGACATGCTTAAGTCTCATTGGATGTTGATTCCCTGACACTACTTGAGTGTTGAAATTTTCACAGGTTTCGGTCAGGTTAGTGCCAACGTTGTTAATCATGCTGAAGACACCAAGATAAACATAGGTAAATAGAATAAATAGTGCCTCAGGATCTTGAATGACTACAGCAATCAGGGCCGGCGCTACCATTTAGGCGACCTAGGCAATGGCCTAGGGCGCCAGAATTTTTGGGGGGCGCTATTTTGCCAGGGGGGCGGCACGCGGGTCCGGTGGACCTACCGCAGTCATGGCGGCGGACGGTCCGCTGCTGGAAAGGCTCCGGTGGAGCTGCCACATTCATTTCGGTGGACAGAGCACTGGTCTAAAGGCTCCGGCGGACCTACTGCAGTCATGCCTGCGGCAGGTCCACCGGAGCCTTTAGAGCAGCGGACTGCCCGCCGGCATCACTGTGGCAGCTCCACCGGAGCCTTTCCAGCAGCGAACTGTCCGCCGGCATGACTGCAGTAGGTCCACCGGACCCGCGGGGGGTGGCGAAATGGCCATCTGCCCAGGGCATCAGAAACCCTGGCGCCGCTCCTGACAGCAATGATACTCAAACTGTGGCTCACAAGCTTCAAGTGGCTCTTTAATGTCTCGTGCAGATCTTTGTAGCACATGGTATTAAAACAGTGTGTGATTTGTTAACCAACCTAAGTTATTAACCAATCAGGATGCTTTTACTATGCTGGTAATCAATTGTCAACGTGCATCAAGTTATTAACTTATTTGCTGTGAGAATTATATATAATACAGGGGTAGGCAACCTATGGCATGCGTGCTGATTTTCAGTGGCATTCACACTGCCTGGGTCCTGGTCACTTGTCTGGGGGTCTCTGCATTTTAATTTAATTTTAAATTAAGCTTCTTAAACATTTAAAAAACTTTATTTACTTTACATACAACAATAATTTAGTTATATAATATATAGACTTGTAGAGAGAAACCTTCTAAAAACGTTCAAATGTATTACTGGCATGCGACACCTTAAATTAGAGTGAATAAATGAAGACTTGGCACACCACTTCTGAAAGGTTGCCGACGCCTGTAATATATATATAAACTAAATATTTCCCATCATGCTATTTAAAAATGAATGAACTATAGTGAATGAAACAATGAATTCACACTACTGTGGCTCTTTTGGGTAATGTTGTTTGGTAATTTGGCTTCTGAACCACTGATGCATGGGTATCACTGGGCTACAGGTAATCAGTGCCTCCCTTTTATGTCTCATCTAAAAGAAGGGGGTCTCTGTCAGCACAGTGCTGCTTAACACCTTGCTGGGGCATTGAGTTACTGCATCAGAGGGCACAGTGACAGAAGAACTTGCTGCTTCCTTAGGGAAACCACCCAATACAATGTCCACTTGGCCTCGGGCTGATAACTTGTGAGTTCTGACATCCCTGCTTTAAAGGAATCTGCAGAGGTAATAACAGGGTTGTTCTTTTGTTTAATTCTTTACAATATGTAAAGAAGTCCTGGGGAAAAATCTTAAGGGAGTTGGAATTTACATTAGAAATTCAGGTATTGTCTACTTTGAAGATTATGTGGATGACTGAAGAACTAGTAAGAAAATTATATTACTGGCACCAAAGGAAGTGGAACCTGGGTGAAGAGAGGGATTTTTATTCTGTCTGTTTATACTCTTGGTGCTTTGTTTATTTGTTAATGCCTAGCTAACTCAATTGCCTGACAGTTTTGGAGGAAAGAATCAGTAACAAAGAGTAATAATCCTGTTTCTTCAGTTAAGCCTTGTCATAGTTACCACTGGAGTTATTGGCTCCTCCAAGGAGTCTTCAGCAAAAACAGGAAACGCAAGGCTTATAAATTCATACGTGTTAAGGGCAGAAGGGACCACTATGATCACCTAGTCTGATCTCCTGTGTCATACAGGCTAGAGAATTTCACCCTGTATGTTCCTCATTAAGCCCAATAACTACCTAGAGCATATTTCTTTACAAATACATGCGATTGGACATAGTATTCCATTAATGGTCTCACCAGTGTCAAATACAGAGGTAACAACATCTCCCTATTTCTACCTAATATTCTCCTGCTTATACATCCAAGGGTTGGTTTTGGCACTAGCATTGCCCTGAGCGCACGTGTTCCACCAGTTTTCATTGTGGCCCCTAAGTCCTTTTCACAAGGATACAGTTCCCATTCTGTAAGTGTGGCCTGCGTTCTTCGGTCCTAAATATATGATCTTGCATTTGGCTGTATTAAAATACAGAGTTGCCGCACAGTCCAGATTGCTCTGCTGGGGTGACAGGTCTTCATCCTTATTTACAACGCAACATTTTTTGTGTCATCTGCAACATTTATCAGATCATTGGATTTTATATTCAATATCATTGTAATGAAAGCTGATCCTCTTGGGTCTCCACTAGAACCCCCCAGCTTGATGATGAGTCTCTATGAGCAATGACATTTTGAGATCTCAGTTTCTAATCCATTTAATATGTGCTATATTGATTTCTGAATGATACTATTTTAATTAGCATATCATGACGTAAAAGTCTTGCAGAAGTCAAAGCATATTGTAGCAACACTTTAAAAATCAAGCTTATTTGACAGGACCTATTTTCTGTAAAAAAGCATCTCGTTAGGCATTAATTCTACCATCCTTTTATTCTTTACTGATTGAGCCTTGTATCAGCCATTCCATTATTTTGCCCAGGATCAGTGTCAGTCTGGCCTATAAGTACCTTTATGATCCCATTTACTCTTTTAAAATATTGGTACAACTTTTCCTTCCTTCTCGTCCTCTGGAACTTCCCAAATAGTACAAGATTTATTAAATATTAATATCAGTGCTCCAGAGATGTCCTCGGCCTACTCTTTTAAAACAGGTGCCAATTATCCTGATTTGCCATTCTAAAAATATTTATCTTTTGTTGAGTCTGTTTAATGTCCTTCTTAGTTACTGTTGGCACAGAAAGGATTTCACTATCATGTGATACCAATATATCATCCAGCTTCTTTCCACATTTAAGAACAGAAATGTTGATTGAACACTCTTGTCTTGTCTGCATCATTAATGATGTAATCACCATCTCCATGCATCATGGACCCATATATTGTTAGTATTTCTTTTGTTCCTAATATTTAAAAAAAACACTTCTGATTGGTCTTAACATTATTGGGTATAGATGATGTGAAGTAAATATTATATTAAATGTTCAGGATAGAAAGAAATACAGTTTCCTCGTTTCCTGAGCACCATCCAGCCTGTGCATTGAGTACGGCTGTCCAGTGCGGGGAAGACAGTATGTGATTATGTAAATAAAGAATGCATGTGCACAATGGGGGCACATTAAGATTGCACAGATACTTACATTCTGCCATTTCCTAACTTTTAAGTTGATTTATTAACCTAAATAACCTTCATTTAACATAGTTATTTTTGTACATAAAAATGTAAATAGGTTGGCCAGGAATTCAGTTATATAGAGAAGGTATTGAATGCCATACAGTCTCTTGGGTAGATGGTGTAATGACACAGCTAATGCCTGGAGAAGCAACTGCTGCGGAGAAATGTGACCTGCATGAGATCTCCTAGAAATAGTATATACTTTGTCTATGGGGAGGGGAAGGAAGAAGCCTGGTCCAAGGCCTATCAGAAATGTGATGCAAATTTATTTTGGAAAATAGAGAGTTGTCACAAGGAGAGACTGGTGTAACATTGGAAACTAGGCCACTCTGCTATGGAAGGGATTATCTTTTCCTGGAATGTCAGTGGTGCCTCACACACTTAAGCTTTCCTCATACCCACGTGGGTCTGTGCTCTGCTAATCTCCTAAGTACTGTAGTTTTGGGGATCTGTGCTGTCACTTCAACTCCGTTTTTTCCTTCCTTTAGGTTAGAAGTCATGACCCTCACTCCCTTTCTCCATTCCCTAGACATCTTTCTAAATGATAATTGATATCAGTTCAGTTGATTTAAAATCTCGGGATCTCTAGCTGGGTGACATTTGTTGTCAGTTTTAGTCTTAACTTCTGTTTGTTTTTCACATTTACTATGTAATTTTGGCATTTCAGGTTTGTGCCATGTGTTTGAATGTTGAAAAGAGCCTGGAATGGCTTCAGTAAAAAACAGCAACCTGTGTGTAGATTTTGAAGCTGTGAATTTTCATCAGTTCTCCTCTTCCCCCTTAATCTTCGCCTGTTCTTTACAGCGGGATAAATATTTTATTTCAAAACAACTAAGATGTCTGGCCAGCTTTTACATCACATGTGGCAGCCAGATGGATGGGAACCTACCGGGAGTTCTTTCTTACAGGAAACGAACATCCCCAGCAGTCACTAAGGCTGAGTGTAACCTTCATTAATTTTGCCAGACTTTTAAAGTATTGGTAGGAGTGTAGGAGTAAACCCCCAATCAAAGTTTTATTTAAAAAAAAAAAAAAAGACTAAATAGTTCACTTTCAGATTATAGCTATAATTGGCTAGCCTCTGCCTCCACTCCCTTCTTGGGAGCAGGGACTGGGATAATCTCTGATGACAGGACAGAGCAGAGAGTGTCCCAGTTGCTATGCTGGAATGCTGTACAAGGTTGGGATGTCACATTGTAGGGTGTGGTGGGGGCTGGACACTCCACTCTATGCCAAAAGTCCAGGCGATGCCTCATCTGAGGGGAGGGACTTGACAGCTGACAGGCTTGGCATCTGCTTCTGGAGAGCCACATGTAAAAGACAGACCTGCCTTACTTTCCTCTGCCTGCAGCACTCAAGAAGAGCCTCTCTGCTTGAATAAGTCATCTATCTGTTTCACCTTCCCAGGGTGGAGTTTGGTCGAGACAGGAGAGGAAGAGGGAGGGGAATTTACCTTTACCTCGTGCAACATTCTAGCGTAGTGATTGGTACTCTGTACTGTCCTATCCAGATGTCATTAGAGATCAACTCAGCCTGTGTTTCAGCCAGCCAGTCACCTGCCATATCCAGATTTCTGTCTGCCTACTTGCTAGAATTGTTGCTTTAAATTTTCCGTACCTTCTGGCTGTTGTAGGATTGGCAAGAGTCCTAATGGTAACCGTACTGTGGAGATCTTTACCTCTCAACTTGTCTCCCTCTGCTATAGTGCTTGGGCACCCTGCTGTGACCTGTCTGGCAAAGAAATGTTAGCAGAAGCCTCCTCTCTCTCTCTGGAGAGCTGTGAGAGGGAGAGGCAGGTCCAGCTGTTGCATAGAGGAGCTGAGATACTGCCTGCCCCCTCAGGTCCTGGGCTATAGGTGAGAGCTTGATTTTGTATGTTAGATGGGAAAGAGGGTGATTGATTTTGCTTGAGCAGCTGAATCCATGATGGGAGAGGAACATAAGGAGGGCCATAATGGGTAAGACCAATGGTCCTTCTAGCCCAGTATCCCATCTTCCAGCAATAGCCATTGCCAGGTGGTTCAAAGGGATTGAACAGAGCAATTACCGAGTGATCCATCCCTTGTTATCCAGTCCCAGCTTCTCTCAGTCAGAGGCTTAGAGACATCTGGGGAATGGGATTGGGTCCCTGGCCGTCTGGGCTAATAGCGATTGGTGGACCTATCCTCCATAAACTTATCCAATTCCTTTTTTAACCCAGTTTTATTTTTGGCCTTCACAGCATCCTTTGGCAACGAGTTCCACATGTTGACTGTATGTTGAGTGAAATACTTCCCCTTGTTTGTTTTAAACCTGCTGCCTGATAATTTCATTGGATGACCCCTGGTTCTTATGTTATGTGAAGGGGTAAATAACACTTCCCAATTCACTTTCTCCACATCGTTCGTGATTTTATATAGCTCTATCATACCGCCCCTTAGTCATCTCTTTTCCAAGCTGAAAATTCACTGTCTTTTTAATCTCTCCTTGTATAACAGCTCTTCCATATCCCTGATCATCTTTGTTGCCCTTCTCTGTGCCTGTTCCAATTCTAATATATTTCTGCAGAGACAAGGTGTCCAGAACTGCATGCCGTATTCAAGGGGTGGATTTACATACCGATATTGTGATGTTTTCTGTCTTATCTGTCCATTTCCTAATGGTTCCTAGCATTTGGTTAGCTTTTTTGACTGCTGCTTCACATTGAGTGGCTCTTTTCAGAGCACTATCCACAGTGACTCTAAGGTCTTTCTTGAGTGGTGACAGCTAATTTAGTCCCCATCATTTTGTATGTATAGTTGGGATTATGTTTTCCCATGTGCATTACTTTGCATTTATCAACATTGAATTTCACCTGCCATTTAATTGTCCAGTCATTCAGTTTTGTGAGATCCCTTGTAACTCTTCACAGTCTGTTTTGGATTTAACTGTCTTGAGTAATTCAGTATCATCTGCAAATTTTGCCATTTCACTGTTTAGTCTGTTTTCTAGATCCTTTATGAATATGTTGAACAGCACTGGTCCCAGTACAGCTCCTTGAGTGATCCCACTATTTACTTCTCTTCATTGTGAAAACTGACTATTTCTACCCTTTGTTTCCTGTTTTTTAACCAGTTACTGATCCATGAGTGGACCTTCCCTCTTATCCCATGACTGCTTACTTTGCTTAAGAGCCTTTGGTGTGGAACCTTGTCAGAGTCTTCCTAAAAGTCCAAGTACACTATATCCACTGAATCATTCTTGTCCACATGTTTGTTGACTCCCTCAAAGATTTCTAGTAGATTGGTGAGGCATGATTTTCCTTTACAAAACCATGTAGACTCTTCCGCAACATATTGTGTTAATTTATGTGTCTGATAATTCTATTCTTTACCATAGTTTCAATCAATTTGCCGGGTATTGAAGTTAGGCTGACTGGCCTGAAATTGCCAGGATCGCGTCTGGAGACTTTTTAAAAATTGGAGTTATATTAATTATCCTCCCATCATCTTGTACAGAGACTGATTTAAGTGATTGGTTACATACCATAGTTAATAGTTTAGCAGTTTCATATTTGAATTCCTTCAGTAGGAACCACCTCTACTGAAACCTCAATCTGGGCCAGTTTCTCAGAGTTGTCACCTAAAAAGAATGCCTGCAGTGTGAGAATCTCCCTCACATGCTCTGCAGTGAAGACCAATGCCAATAATTCAAGTAGCTTCTCCACAATGGTCTTGTCTTCCTTGAGCACTTCTTTAGCTTCTCGGTTGTCCAGTGGCCCCACTGATTGTTTGGCAGGCTTCTTGTTTCTGGTTACTTAAATTTTTTTTGTTGCTATTAGTTTGTGTGTCTTTTGCTAGTTGCTCTTCAAATTATTTTTTGGCCTGCCTAATTATAGTTTTACATTTGACTTGCCAGAGTTTATGCCACTTTCTATTTTCCTCAGTAGGATTTGACTTCCTATTTTTAAAGGATGCCTTTTTGCCTCTAACCACCTTCTTTACTCTGTTATTTAGCCAGTGTGGCGTTTATTTGGTCCTCTTACTATTTTTTTATTAGGGGTTATACTTTTAATTTGTGCCTCTATTATGGTATTTTTTAAAAGTTTCCATGCAGCTGGCAGGCATTTCTTTGGTATCCCTTCCCCCCATCCCAAGGATGTTAAATTTAATTACATTATGGTTGCTATCACTTATCAGTTCACCTATATTCACCTCTTGGACCAGATCCTGTGTGACCCATAGGACTGAATCAAGAATTGCCTCTCCCCTTGTGGGGTTCATGACTAACTGCTCCAAAAAGCAGTCATTAATGGTGTCTGGACATTTTATCTCTGCATCCTGTCCTGATATGTATCCAGTCAATGTAGGGATAGTTGAAATCCCCCATTATTTTTGAGTTTTCTATTTTTGAAGCCTTTCTAATCTCCCTGAGCATTTCACAATCACCATCCTAGTCAGGTGGTTGGTAATATATTCCTACTGTTATACACTTATTCAGTCATGGAATGTATGTCCATAGAGGTTCCATGGTAAAGTTAGAATCGGTTAAAAATTTCATTATATTTGACTCTATGCTTTCTTTCATGTATAATGCTATTCCCCCGCTAGCACAATCTACTCTGTCATTCCTACGTATTTTATATCCTGTTATTACCAGGTCCATTGATTATCATAATTCCACTAAGTTTCTGTGATGCCTATTATATCAATATCCGCATTTAATATCAGACACTCAAGTTCACCCATCTTAGTATTTAGACTTCTAGCATTTGTATACAAGCGCTTATAAAATTTGTCAATATTTAATTGTCTGCATTCATGTGATGTATTTGAACGGAAGTCTTTTTAATTTGATTGTTTCTCTTCAGAGCCTACAGGTACTTTATAAACTTCTATCCTTTCCTTTTTACTAGGATATGGAGAATCCCTTTTAAATAGATCCTTCCCTAAGGGGTGTCTCTGTCCGAAATGTGCACTCCTCCGCATCTGTTGGCTTTCCCCAGCGTTTAGTTTAGAAACTCCTCTGCAAACTTTTTAATTTTACCTGCCAGCAATCTGGTTCCATTTTGGTTTAGGTGGAGTCCATCCTTCCTGTATAGGTTCCTCCTTTCCCAAAGAGTTCCTCCATTCCTAATAAACCTAAATCCCTCCTCCCAACACCACTGTCTCAGCCACCCATTGAAATGCTGCATTTCTGCCCGTCTAACTGGCTCTGCATGTGGAACTAGAAGCATTTCAGAGAATGCTACCATGGAGGTCCTGGCCTTGAATCTCTTACCAGCACTGCACATAAGTCTGTCTGTCTGTCTTGAGAGATCTGCAACCTTCGTATCTGGCAAGCAATTTGCTGTGTGTTTCTCCTGGTTATCAGAAGCCTGGGCAGTTGAGGACCTCCCCTTGGAGCCATCTGCTTCCTCAGAAGCAGCAAAAGCAGCAGCATGCTTTTAACCATTTCATGTTTGGTCTCTACTAAAGGCACATACAGGAGTGGGCAAGAAGCCTGCTCTAGCTGCTGCAATCTGCACTAGTGAGCCACTACCACGTGAAGTGGCTGAAAGGAATCTTCTGGCTCTGTAGTCGGTGAAGACCTTCATGCCTTCTCCTCCTTTATAAATACTTCTGGCAGGAGCCGCCTGTGAATGCACTCTGGTTAGAATAACTAGAGAAGGCTAGGTGTGCCTGAGCAGCAGCAATGTGTGTTCAGAACTTGGGCTGCACGGAGCATGTCAAGTGCTGAGCAGCATCAAAACCTTTTATATATGTGCTATTGATCTGTCTGTCATTACAGCTGAAAGCATGCTAAATATCTTCCTATGTATAGCACAGCAGCCCCAGTGAAGAGAGACCCCAGCACACTCTCTGGGGTCAGTGTGCTGTCATTTACCCCTTGATTCTTTATGTTCGCTCTTCTCCCAGCCCCGACTCTGCAATTTCGTAACTGATCTTTTTTCAGCATCTTCAACAATTTGTAATTAACTTGTCTTCTTGCAGTAAAAACATCGAAACACTGTTTAATTCTCATTTGCTAATTCTCATTCTCACTCACATTAGAGAAGATGGTGTCCTTTACTTACCAAACAATTGCTTGGTAACTGATGGACTTCGAGTGACCTGACACGTATTCTAGTCTATGTTCAATGCATGTTTCCCCGCAGTACATAGGCCCCAACAAGCAGGAAGATAAAGGGAAGGAGTGTTTTTTTGTTTTTTTTCACAAGGCCTCTTAAACAGGATCAACATTCCATTAATCCCTTTTCTTTATAGATGCAGTACACAGGCACCATCAAATACTTGTTTATAACAAGCAATTCACATAAGACAGGTTTGCCATAGTGTTCTTTCCTGGCCATTGAGTATTCTAGCATCCTTGGCTGCCATTTGCTTCAGTGAGAGTTGAGGGTGCTGAGTGTCTTGCTGGATTAGCCCATAGATTTCTAGGAGAAGAGCAGAGAGACACTCCCCAAAGGTGCTAAAACTGTGGTAACAGTGTACTGAAATGTTTATATGACACACATGTAATTTTTATGAATTACTTTAATTTGAAAGACAATAGATGCTGAATGACTCCGAACCACTTTCTGATCTTGCATTCCACAAGAGCAGCGGTTGCCAAATGAGTTAATACACCATGCAGATTGGTCATATTTTCAGCATGTCTTTATGTATGGCTAGTGAACTGGAAGTTCCAGTTAACCTTTCCGGGCAGTAACTCCAGCACGTTTTGAATGAGAGTCATTCCCTTGAGTGAATTTTAGAGGTCAATGTGACGTCCAGAAGTGTTCTTCCTCACATACCCGCCGCCCTGTGCGTTTGAGTGAGGACACTCATTTGCCGGTGTGCCATGCGAGACTAATGCAGTGACCTCAAGTGGGATTTTTAAAGATTCCCACAAATATAAATGAAAGCTGTGATTTAGAGTTTAGCATGCAGCTGGCCTTTCCACTTAAGTCTCTAGCATCATTGGATAATTGCATGCAAAGGATTGTTTTACTCCTCAACATAGGTATTTAGAAAAAAAAACTAATCAAACTGGCTGTCCCTGTGCTGTTTGGGCGATTTCCTGCTATGCACCCTAACATGTACTTTATTGGATCCTTCTGGAGCAGAAGGTGGTGCTGCAGGAAATAGTGTTGATGATTCAGTAGGTGGCACTATTTTATCTGAGTCAGTACTGAGCTGGTCCTAGGGGCACTGTGCTGCTGGAGGGGCCATTGGACAAGAGAGACACAAAATGTTGGGTACAAATGGCTTTTAGCATCCATGGCATTTTTAGAAGTATATAGGTGTTCTTGCCACAGATCATTGTAGGCAATTACATTCTTATGTAATTCTTTCCTCTGCAGTTTCAGTTGGCACAGGATAATTCTTCACTTCCTGTTGAGCAGTGTTGGTTGGAACATGGCAAGCATTCATCTAGAGGTGGCTGCATTTCAGAGATTGGCAAAGTGTACATAAATCTGTGCTCTGTGTATGTTCAGAGCCTTTTCTGCTCACTTTGCTGTCTGAACTGTTTGTTTCTCTTTGCTGCTATGAGTCCTACTGAGGTGTTGAAATGGCTCTTAAGAGTCTTCTTTGGCTTGTGTATCACTTGACAGAATTGCATAATCTTTGTTACAGGTTTACAGGTTTGTTACTGGCAATTAGAAATTTATTTTTACTTGTAAATTTAGCAGATTTGATTTGATTTAGATTCCTTAAAAGATAAAAACTGTGGAGCCCTGTGCTGCTTTTTTACAAACCCTTGTCAGAGCAGAGGCCAACTTTGCATTGCCTGACTTAGCTGCCTATAAGTGTGTAACCTGGTTGTAGACTGTGTCTAGTTTGTCCAATAAATTAGAGCTTTTGTAATCATTTGGATAAAAGGATCTATGTAAAAGCTCACCATCATGGAAATTAGTTCCTGTAAATACATACAAAGAGCTTATTTCATTTTTTTTTTAAATGACTGTTTTCCAGAATGATGCCAAGAAAAAGAAAGTGGTTAACTCCATTAAATGCTGTCCAAAGTAAACCCAGCTTCTCTCCAGCTGACACCTCTGGGAGCCTGACAGTTGTTCTTGATGGGAATTCCTCTCCAGTAAGCAGCAAATACTTCACTGAAGAGAAGAGGACATCTTCCCGGCTAGGGACAGACTTTTTCAACCAACCCTGCATCAACCTGGCTAAATCATTTCTAGGACAGGTAATTGACACAAGGACTCACGACCTTGCCAACAGGTTTACTTTGTGGTACAGCACACACCAACAACGTAAATTGTTGGACCATAATTGCATCCTTTTACTGGGTTTTAATTCCAAAGCGCTCTGCTGTTACAGGAAATATGGACTCACTCTTTTTCTTGGTGAAATCATTGGGACTTTTGGGAACAGGGTTGGGCCCATTTTGGTTGCATGAGCAGAACCAGTCTCTTATCAGATCAGTTTTCTATTCCATTTTGCATTAAGCTTATCTTGAAACTTTATTTTTTTTTAATCCAGTTTACTCACTGAAATAGGATTGGTGACTGATCCAGGGCCATTATTCTTTTAACAGATATTCCTGTATGTTGGTGTTGTATTTTCTTTGGCTGGGTGGCCAGGTGGATAGGGCACTGGACTGGGACTCAGGAAACCTGAGTTCTATGCCCTGCTCTACTTTGCTGGGTGAACTTGGGTCAGTTATTTGGGATAGCTCAGTGGTTTGAGCATTGGCCTGCTAAACCCGGGGTTGTGAGTTCAATCCTTGAGGGGGTCATTTGGGGAACTGGGGTAAAAATCTGTCTGGGGATTGGTCCTGCTTTGAGCAGGGGGTTGGACTAGATGACCTCCTGAGGTCCCTTCCAACCCTAATATTCTATGATTCCTGTGTCTCAGTTTCTGTATTTGTGAAACGGGGATATTGCTTCTGACCTCCGTTGTAAAGCACTGTGAGATCTATGGATGAATAGCAGTTTTTAAGGGCTATGGATTATTATTATGCTATAATATGTTGGAATAGTTACTTCTCTCTGAAAACCCAGTCTACCACTCTAGACTTGGTGCCTTCTTTCCTGCTGCCTTGTATGCTTGGAACAGCCTCTCACTTAATATACACCAAGCTCTATCCTCTTAGGAGGCAAATATTGCCTCTTTCTTTGCAGATGTGAAAGGTCTTGACTGCAGCTGAATCAGCATGGGTCGATCCTACAGAAAAGGCAAGGTGCATGATTTCACCCTTCCTTGTACACTACTTAACCGTGTTCCATTGGGGATCCCTTTGCACTAGAACACAATGTGTTTTGCGGGGCAGGCCATGGGTGTCACAGGAGTGGGGCTGTTGGATCTTTGACTGTGCACATCCATCAGACATTCTCTGCCTACCCATAGGCGGGGAGCCACAGGAGCCCTGAGGCTGTGATAGCAGCTGCATAGTATCTTTACAGCCCCCGCCCCACCCCCCCAGGAAATCCTGATTACATAGTTCAGTTAAATGAGTTGTGTACTTTTAGCCAGGAATTAGCCCTTAAATCTGTAAAACCGCAGCCATACACTCTTGAAGCTCTCCAAAGGTCTCAAAATTGTGTGTTCCAACTCTGTATCATCCTGTGTTATGCCTGCTATCCCTCTTGGAATTTTGTTTTTAAAAGTTGTCATGGAAGTGTGTGTTTCTGTCAGTCTTAGATTTGGTAAAAGTTTTGGATTTTGTCTTACCGAACCTAAATTTTGGGTCATACTTGGCCTGACAGTAACTCTCTAACTTTTAAAATGCATTTGGTCATATTAATACGAACCGTCAATAGGACAGAGAAACCTAAACAAACTAGAATACATCATAGGATATTTTGCATATGTACTAGTGAATGAGGATAGTTAAGGGTATTTGCTTATTTTTCCACTAGGAGAAACTCTTGTCTTTATTCTACTTCAGTGAATTGTATTTGCCATAATGGAGGACAAAATACAGACGGAGTTTACTAATCATCAGTGGAAGAGGGATGTGTGTCTTGAGTGGCTTCCTTTGTGCACATTTGGGATAGCTGAGAAATCAAGGAAATGGCTGTGTGAATCTTAAAACCATAATTCAATCCTCAGCATTTCTTCTGTTAAAAAGAGAAAGTCAGCCATGTGGGCCTGATGCTTTTGGAGTATAAAAGCTGACTGTCATTATTCACAGATCATGAATTCAGACTGGCCAAAAAGTTAGTATGCTTCTGAAGTCTCTCTGCATATTTCATGATTGAAAATGGTAAACTCAGTAATTTCTCTGATACTGTTGAGAACTCGAGAGTTGTTAAAAACAAATTCTAAAATGCGACAGTTATAGTGTTTGATGCAGACTTCTGGCAAATCCATTACTGGATCAGGCCAACAATTGCTTTAGCAATCCAGTGCAAGCATCTGGCAGGAATTAAGCTCTCTGCTTTGTGAGGGTCATTCCAAAACCACTTGTTTTTAAATATGGGAGTGCAGAAAGTACTATAATTAAACAGAGAGTTTGTGCCCAAATGAGGCTACATTGAAGTATTTCATAAACACATTAAATAAAACAAGATGTCTGGAAACAACATTAGGTCAAACCACAAAAAACAGTGTGTATGGATTTTGCTTATGTTTTGTTTCTCTCTTTCTCTCGTTTTAAAATTATTTTCACCATTCTCTATTTCTCCACCTACATTTAATTATTTACCTAAGTGCCAGCAGCAGGGAGCCTGTTTCAATAGCAAAGTTTTGTCAGGATGTTGCCCAGAGTCTCTCCGCTGCATTTTATGTAGTGTGGAAACTACAAAAGTATTATTAATACCCTGATTATGATTACGTGCCCAGCTGGGGACCAGAACTTGGTACTAGTCTTGGTAAGACTGTGTCCAATGAGGAAGTTATTTCATCATATTTGTTGTCATATTTTCCTCTGAATTAAATAATACGCATGTAATGATGTGCTAAACTTGTGATTTAGAGTCAGTGTCAGAGACTTAACAGGTGGCACTCTTTGCTTCAGCCAATAAACATGTTGGATGGAACAAAAAAACAAGTGGGCAGACTGGAAAAAATGATCTTATTTTATGCCTATGTAACACCATAAATTTGTACTGCATGATACAGTCACATTGAGAAAAATGGAACTTTTGTTCCCTTCAGCATTTTGATAGGTAAGTGTCTGGATCCTTGAACTGAGGTATGGCGCCGGATGGGAGCTGGAAGAGCTCGCATTGGTTTGCAGAGCATTCTATGGGAGATGATGGAGAAGCACCCATTATGCTGTGTGATAATCCATGATTCTTTACATTTCTGTACTTCTCATGCTTTTTCCCATGATCGCTGTGTCTATACTCCAGGGACTATTCTGGCATAGTTATGTTGGCGTAGCTGTGCCAGCAGAGCCTTGTAGTGTAAGTGCAGCCTACACCAGTGGAAGAGGTTTTTCACTTGTTGTAGGAACACTGTTAGCTTCTGTCGACCTAGCTGTGCCTACACTGAGGGTTAGGTTGGCATAGTTGCATGGGTCAGGGGGTTGAGTTTTCTTCACACTACTGACTGATGTAGCTACGTTGATCTAACTAAGGATTCCTTACCCTGGGACTCACTAACACACACTTTTGACCTGTCTTTCAGATTTTAGTTCATAAACTTCCTGATGGCAGAGAACTCCGGGGAAGGATTGTGGAAACGGAGGCATATCTGGGTGGGGAAGATGCAGCTTCCCATTCAAAGGGAGGGAAGCAAACTGCAAGAAATGCAGCAATGTTCATGAAACCGGGAACTCTGTATGTGTACCAGATCTATGGGATTTATTTCTGCATGAATGTTTCCAGCCAGGGTAAGTGGGGACTCAAGAGTTATAATGATTATGGCCTGAGGTGCTTCCATAGTGCAGATATTCATACTTGCCACGTCTCAGTCATTTATGAGCTTCGTACAGATTCTTAGTCTGCAAAGACAGTTGCTACCACCACCTTTGCCTCCCCTCATGACTTGGTGCTTCTGCCCATGGACCTATAGCTAAAAACAACCCCGGAAGACTTGGCCCTCTTTAAATTTAATGTTGCCATTGACAACTAGTGAGTATTACGCACATGTTGCAGGCAGGACCAGTCTCTGACCACATGCATGTACAGGATTTAGCACAATGGGGACCCGATCTCAGATGAGGCCTCTAGGCAGTACTGGAATACATATAATAAGATTTGAGCCTCTAAGGTAGAATCTGTATTTGTCAAACTTTTCTTAGGATGAATTTTAGAAGATTCTCAGTGTTGATATCCTGAGATGCTGCCTCATATGTGCAACCTTTGTGCTAGACAACACTGCTGGTGGTTCTTGGTAAATTTGTTTACACTCTTTCGAGGATACAGTGTAGCCTGATCTATAGATTATGTATTAATTATATTGATTGATTAAGAATTCTCATTTATCACTTTGAGAGTTGACAGGTTCTTGTCCCAAGATCAGGCTCAGGATTATTAAAATTACTGTATATTTGGGAACCACAATGTGCACAGTTGCAACACTCACATTATAGGAACTCTTCTATCACCTGGATCACGTGGATCGATCAGTCTTCAGCCGTCGTTAAGACTGCACTGATCACAACACGTCTGCCATTCTTCTCGCATTCTTGCCTTTCTTCTCCACGTTGGTCTGAGACGTTTAACAATGTCATCTTCCCATCTTTTTGGGAATTATTGCAGTCCACCTATTGTCTGTGAGCCGTGCTATGTGGCCCACCTATCGCATCTTGTTATATCTGCTTTCCAGAACAATATCTTTCACACTGCTGCGTTCTCTGATCATTTCATTTGGGATGCAATTCATAAGGGAAATTCCCAACATAGCTCGTTTCATTGCCCTTTCAGGTACCAACAGCCGCTGCTCTTCTCCCTTTGTCAGTGTCCGCGTTTCACTGCCATACAGCATGCCCGGCAGCACTGTTGAATTGAAGATATTTGTATGTGTGGTCTTGTCGATTTTTCCTTTGAGGACATCCTTGATGGAATTAAATGCACACCATCCTGCCTGAATCCTTCGCGAGAGTTCTCCGTTCAGATCTTGGCGCATATTAACTTCTTGGCTCAAATATATGTACTGTTCCACTTCTTCCATTTCTTCTCCTGTTACCATTATTCAGGCTTTTTGTAAGACGTCTGATCGCATTTATTGAGTTTTGCAGCAGTTCATTTTCAGGCCGACGTGACTGCTTTTCTTGTCGAGTCTTTGTAGCATGTTCGGCAGTTGGTTGGTGCTTTCAGCAATTAGTACAATGTTGTTCGCGAATCTGAGATGAGATAATCATTCTCCGTTTACGTTGACACCACTCCTCCAATTGATCTTGTTCATAACCATTTCGAGGCTGGCGGGGAATAATTTCGGTGAAATTGTATCTCCTTGCTTTATGCCTTTCTCAATTGGGATGCGGAGGGGATTTTTGAGGAGAGTAATGTCTGTTGTACATCCAGTATTCGCTTCCTTCAACAAACTGATGTACTGCGTGTTAATGCCTTGCTCTGTGAGCACCTTTTAATATTGTGTTGAACTCGATGCTATCGAAGGCCTTTTCATAGTCGACAAAAGCAATGCACAGTGGGAGTTTGTGTTCCCTTGCTCTTTCTAGGAGTTGGCTAAGGGTAAATATATGGTCGATTTGTGCTGAAATGTCTTCGAAACCCTGCCTGCTCTCTCGGCTGTTGTTCATCCAGGCTCTGCGAGAATTGGTTCGTTATCACCTTTGTAAAGAGCTTGTAGATGTGAGAGAGCAGGCATATAGGGTGGTTGTTCTTAAGATTTTTCTCGATCGCTCTTCTTGTGCAACAATATGGTATTCGACTCCTTCCAGCTTGATGGTATTTTTCCTTCTTCAAGATATCAACTGAATCTTAAAGCCAGGGCCTTCCAAAGTTTTTGGCCTCTTGCAGAAATCATTTGTGGTGATATTGCCTGGAGCTTTTCCCTTCTTCATCTGGTGTAGTACGCTTCAGACTTCACTGATGATTATTGGGGGGGATGCGTTCTTCTGACTCTTGGAGCATTGGGAGAGGGACGTTGATTCTTGATTTGAACAGTTCTGCATAGAAGTCCTTGCAGACCTTCTCCATCCCTGCTCTGTCGATTTACTGTCTCTCCGTCTTTGTCCTTCAGTGCTTTTCAGCTGCTTTTATGCAATGTCTCAGCTTGTCAGCAAAAATGCTATAGTCCTCATCACACTTTTCTGTCTGGCTCCAGTCAAACCCAGAAATCGCTTTCTTCAGCTTTGCTTCATCAAATGTCTTTGGCTGCTGTTCCTATTTGCCATCTGTAACGCCTTCTTTTCCACCGCTTCGTCGAAAATCAACTTCGCTCTAAGCAGGTGATGGTCACTGTCAGTGTTGAAAGGCTGCACCACAGAGACGTCTTGAACGATGTACCTTTCATTGACTAAAATATAGTTGATTTCATTCTTGCTCTTTGCATTTGGCGCGATCCACGTCCACCTTCATGCGGTCTTCTTTTTGTACCAGGTGTTTGCCATGTACAGTTCTTTCATTTCTGCCATCGCTGCCAGCCTTTCGCCTCTTTCATTCCTTTCGCAACTGCCGTATCTTCCTATGAACTTTTCACCAGCTTTCCCTCACCTGACCTTGGCATTAAAATCTCCCATTGTGACAGTATAGGTGGGCTCTTTCGAGCTCTCGGTAGAATTCTTCCACATCTTCATCCTCACTTGCACTTGTGGGAGTGTAGGCCTGAATGACCTTGAGGGTAGCTTTTGACTCCATCTGAAGATGCAACACAGCAATACGTGATGATATTAGCTGGCATGATATGACTTTCAAAGACCAATCCTTACTGATGATAAAACTGACTCCTCCAATATTTCTAGCTCCATCTCCCTTTCCGAGCCTCGCAGTGCTTCCATTCTTCCAGGTGACTTCCAACTCCTTCTTTCGTTGGGTTTCGCTGACACCAAGGATGTCGCATCTTATCCTTTTCTTCTCCTCCATCAGATGGTTTAACGTTTCTTCCCTCGCCAGCGACCTACAGTTATAAGTACACACAGCGAGGGTTGTCCTTTTCCATGTTGGCCTACCACCTGAAATTGTCACTCAATTTCCGCTCTGCCACCGTAGAATGGTTCGATAACGTGCAGGTAACTAAAACCCATTTACTCATGTTGTTTTAGCCGTTAACTTCAAGCCATCCCACTGGCTAGGCAGGCAGGCCGAACTCTTCTACGTTTACAATAACTTATTAATACATTTAGCACAGTCACAAACACTCTAACGCAGTAAGGTAGATAGAAAGAATACAGAATGTACATCTGAATATCCATATATTCACATCATCCCTTGCAGAACAACCTGAAATGTTAGCCATCACCTTCCTTATCATCACCAGTGGCCATTATTCTGGCACCTCCCAAGGGCTACATCTCTCTCTCTACTCCCGCATACAGGCTGGGATACAGCTTTTATAATATGTTACACTAACACCACTATGTCTAATGCGTTGGGGTTTCTCCCGTCTTCCTTATTTGTATTTCCTCACCTATCAAAGTTGGTGTGTCATTCTCCTATAGGTTAGCATATTAATGATCTCAGCTTATTATCATGTAGGTCAATCCGTTGCCATGGCACTCTTGTGGTCAGATATTTGTGGACATTCTATCCAAAAGCTGGTGTTAGCTCATATTCCTGTGGTTGACTGATGTCATTATGGACAAAATTCCCTCTCTCACTCTTATTTCCAGTTCCCCAAAACTTAGGGTTGAGCATTAGATCATTGATCTGTGCCAAAGTTCCTCGGCTTCAGCAGTTAGCATAAGACTTGAGGCCTTTGTCTTACAGGATACAGGCCTGTAGGTTCCTTATATTTACTGCTGAATATAGGCAGAATATAATGAAGGCAAGGCAGTGAATATAATAAAGGCAAGCTAGCCGTATGGGCTATAACAAGTCCTCATATCTGGTGGAATGATGGGAAAATTTGGTGTCTCCTGCTTAAATCATGAGGGGTTACCGCTGTTGGAAAAGGACTGTGAAATTTCAGAGTCTGCGCCTTGATTTACCTTAAAAGAAAACTCTGTTATTTCTGAAGAACTTCAAACTTGTTTCATTGTTGTTTTTAAAGATAATTAAACTCTCAGACTTCTAAACAATTTATGCACACAAAGAAAAATTAATAAGGCATCTGAAAGCTGCTCATTTGGGAAGAATCACTACAGATTGACTGAAGTAAACTTCCTGCACTGTGGTGATAATATTAGGAAGCCCTCATCAGGAGAGCTGGGACTGCAGTTGGTGTGAAGGACTTCAAGTTGTATTGAAACTTATCTGAAAATATCCTTCCAAGCCTGCCACTGTCTTATTCACTGACATGCAGAATGACTTTCTTTCAGTCCTACTTTGTCTCACTTCCTGTGCAGTTTGCTTGGTATAAAGTTATGGGTTACTAAAGACATCCTAATATTGTAATAGGCTATTCTTAGAGGAACTATTTATTTTATTTTGGAATTTTCAGATTTTTTTAATGGTTTTGCATCTGTGCAAAGGAGGTATTTTTAAAAAAAATAAATAAATCACTTGGCATTTTCCTAAGCAGGAAGCAAATATTTGTAGTACAAGTGACTATGAATCTCCAAATGTCAGTCTTTGGAGCCTAGCCAATCAGTGTCAGGTTAAAACCATAGGGAAGAACTAGTATATCTCCTGTGGCTGTTCCAGGAGGAATCTTGTGTTCCTGAATGGAGGAGTCTGGACTGTGTTGAACCAGCACATGTGAATTTCATTAAGATGTCCCTGTCGAATCTGTCCAGATAATAAAAGGCAGATAGCTTCCTCAGCCAGGATGGGATTTATACATCTTGAAATATTGTAAATAAAAATCTCCTGTTAAAAAAACAACCACCATCTTTTCTGCTTAAATTGAGTCCCTTGACATGATAGAAATTGGCTCTGTCAGCAGCTTTTCCTCAGATACCTGTGTTCAGGCTTATTAGAAGGGCTGATCTCTGTGTGTGGTCTGTTCATATATTCACTGGGTTGTTTTTGTTTTAAGATAAAAACTTGTCCTACTCAGTAGCCCTACAGGAGATTTTCCCCTTGTGGGCTGCTCTTCCATTGTGCAGCTGAGTCTTGCATTGGAGCTGAGAGCGTCAGGTAGGTTGGTGAAGCATTTATACAGATACATGTCAGGCCATGTAAAGAACAGCTAAGCAGAGTCTGTTGATACAGATTGCTTTGCCCCCGTAGTAGCTTCCAAGGACCTGTCTACATTTAGGAAATCTGTCCCCTTGAAACCACACTGATGTCATTGTGCTGTGGCAGACCATCTGGCATTGGTGCAGAAATAGTTGTGATTCTTTCTTGTGGTGTCCAGAGCTGAGAGTCACTGTTACCTCCCCCCTTGACTCTGTGAGAGAGAGACTTGTTTGTGCTAATCACTGTGTCAGGTCCCTGACACCCCCTAGTCTGTTAGTCACCCAAACAAATTCCTCAGGGCTCTACCAGCCCCTGCTTTGCCTTGCAAGTTAACACTGGATGTATCCCAGTCCCTGAGCTCCTCTGAGCATCCCCCTGTAGTGTTCAGCCCCTGTCACTGGATGCTCTCAATAATTACCAGATTTGCTATTCCCAAAGGAACAGTATATACACGCAGCTTCATTGGTACAGCTCAGGCTCCGGGTCTGTAGGACACCATAGCACAGAGATGTATTTATAGTGAAACAATTGTAAGTTTATTGTCAGAGATAAAGATTTAAGAGATACTGAGAGAGGATAATGGAAACAGAAATGGTTATATGTAAAACAAGAGGTATAACACAGTCCTTAGAGCCTACGTTTACCTTCAACAGGCTGAAATCCTTGTCTAAAGCTGTCCTTTGGATTTATGGGGTCCTGTGCAGTACTAAACTGGTGCCCTTATGCCCGACTTGGGGCACAGCCACCAGCCCGCCTGTGGAGCCCCAGGATAACCCCCCCACCATTGCTGACACACATCGAGCTTTGTACACAGCAGATGCTGCAGCAGCCTGGGCTCGCAGGTCAGGGTGGTGGGGGAGGGACGAGGCAGCAAAGGATACCAAGCCACCTGGCCCCTCTGATGGTGGTGGAGAGTCACAGTTCCCCGCAGAGACTCTCATACCCTCTCCCTCACACAGAATGCCTAGCACTGGCACATTTGGCTCTATGAATATGGCCCCTGCCTAGAGAGACTGCAGCACGCGCTGGGTGTGCGGGAGCTGACCCACTCTTACCTGCTGTCCCGGTGGCGCCCCAAATTTTTGGGTGCCCTACGCAGCTGCGTATACTGCGTATGCCTAAGGACAGGCCTGCCCAGGAAGGTTCAGAACACCACGGAGGACATGCCTTTCGATTAATCTAATCTATTTAACAAGAAAACTGAAAAGTCTCAATGCTCCTTGAAAGACTCTAGAACAACCCTCCACTCCCTGCACATTTACATCCTGAACAGAAAACCTCATAAACAGATATACAAGCCAAGACTGCCTCCTCAACCATTCTGCACCAGCGCTCATTTGACCCACCACACAAAAGCCAGAGGGTGCAGAGGCCTAGATACTACCAGATTCTACCAGAACTGCAACTACTCAACCCATCCATCATCTAAGTGTTGTTGTTTTTTTTTTCTGATGGGATGAGTAGGCACTGCCTACACCTATTGGTGTCATCCACTACTGTCCTCTGCAATCTTTGGTGGCTACCTCAGTCTTCATACACAACTGGAGGGCAATTACACCAGACAAGTAGGTACTAAAAATCATCTGCTGCAGAGACTCTAGAGAGCTCTTGGCTCCTCTTCAGGGACCACTGCCAATTATTGAAGATCTTGGACTTTTCAAGTAGATTTTCTATCAGGAGGCAGATTCTCTTCTCTAATGAGGGGCCATAGAACAAATGCCACCTCAACACCATGGTAAACTTTTATTGCCCATGCTTCCTAGTCCCCAAGAAAAATGGAAGATGGAGACCCATTCTTGACCTTTGGCAATTAAACATTTTTATTTGCAAATCAAAATTCTGAATGGTTCTGCCAGTAGGAGAGTGAACCGAGAACACTCATGGCTGATCTGTCTTACACTATTTTTCATAAGGAGGTTTCCCTTCACCTGCAGTTCATCCCAAAAATAATTTCCAAGTTATACATAAATCAATCTTCTTCCCAAAACCTCCTGTTTCCAGTGAGGAAAGGAGACTTCACTCTCTGGATGTCAGATGAGCTCTGGCATTCTACCTGCAAAGGACAAAATGGATAGAAACTCCTCAGGGTTAATTGTTGCTATAGCAGAGTGGTTGCAAGGACAGGTATTATCTGCTTGGAGACTAAGTGGATCTTCAGCTGCATCATTCTGTGTTACCAATTAGAGCGGATTCCTCCTCTGGCTGGGGTGAGAGCCCATTCCCGTAGAGCACAAGCCACATCGGCAGCATCTCTCTCTGAGAGGTACCTATTGTGAACACAGGTGCTGACTTTCTTCTGTCTGGATAGGTGCTCCACCCGTGCTCCACTCCTTCCCTCAAGGCCCCACCCTCACCCGCCTCTTGCTGCCCCCACTCCATCCCCTTCCCCAAGCGTGCCCTGCCCTCGCTCTGCCTCTTCCTGTCCCCGCTCCACCCACTTCCCCCAGCACCTCCTGACTGCTGCTGAACAGCTGATGGGCAGATGGCTGGTGGGTGCTAAGCACTCACTATTTTTTCTGGGGCTCAGGCTCCGGGGCTATAGAGCGGCTACTTGAAGCTCCATCCCTACATTCATGAAACATTTTATGTTTTAGTTCAAGCCTTCTCTGCAGATGCAGCTATTGGGACTGCAGTATTACAAGTGTCTATACCAACTGCATCCTCACCACCCGCTCCTGTTTAAATACTGCTTATCAGTCACCCAAATGTGGAATACACATAGGGACCAGCACTCAAAGAAGAAATGGAGGTTGCTAACCTGTAACTGGAGGTTCTTTTAAGATGTGTGGTCCCTATCTGTATTCCACTACTCGTCCTCCATCCCCTCTGCTTTGTATTCTTCTGATTTGTGGTAAGAGAGGAACTGGAGAGTCTGCACTGCCCTTATGTCCTCAGTTCAGTGCTCAAAGAGAACAGCTGCACAGGCGTGGACCAATGGACACTACTTGCTAGAAATCTCTGATCTCAGGCACATGATGCATGTGAGTACTCACATGTGGAGTACAGATAGAGACCACACATCTCAATCAATGTTCCCTCTAATTTTTTCCATCCATGTGCAGAATAAATTTTGTTATGTGCACCGAGGGGTGTGCACCACCAGTAGAAACAAAAAACCCTAAATATAATATATATATTTTTTAAAAGTTACCATAGGATTACTCCAGCCAGGACAGGTTAGGTATTTTAGAACTCACTACTCAAAGTGTAAGAGAAATAATAATTATGAAATGCAGTGACCAGTCAAAACACTAAAATAACACACCCTGAAAGAATGAAATTACAGAGAATATATGTGCATTGCAGGAAGTAACAAGAACAATAAATACACGTATGTGCTGGGAGGTGAATGTGAAAGAGATTGTGGTTGTGTTTGTGACACACACACAGACAGGGCGTGTGCTGGCTGCTGGGGAAGTTTCTGAAGTGCACCATGCGCTGTCTCTTTAAGACACTCACTGAAAGCTCTCCTGCTCTGTCTTGAGCCCTGTTATCTCCCCTTCCCCGCTTTGCGGAGATGGGGTACATGGGGAGGAGGGGAGAGAGAGAGACTGTGAGAACTGGCTGCTGGGGAAATCTCAGACAGTGCACTGTCTCTTTAAGACACTTTAGTCACTCACTGTTCAGACCTCAGTAGCTCTCAGTCCTCCTGAGCCAGGCTGTCCACTCTGCCCTGCTCTGTGGAGATGGGGTACAGGGCGGGGAGAGGGGGACACCTTGACATCAGCACTCCCTCCCTCCCTGACCCCCCACTCTGCACAGCCAGCAGGAGGGTCTCAGGAGCAGCTGCAGGACAGAGCAACCTGGGGGGAGGGGCACCTGATCACAGGCTGCCAGCTGTGCATGCTCAGCTAAGACACAGGGCAGATCTGTTGGGTTTCCTGGATACATGACAGGACTTGGTACTGCTTTTCCTGTGACATTCACTGTGGCCATGCTATAAAGAAAAAGCAGTGAGAAGATAATCCGGCACAGAGCGGTAGCTGAAGTATGGTCTTTCTACATTGCCAACTCTACCACATGGGAGAATCGTCCTACGACTTGATACAGCTTCAGTCATCGATATCCTAGATAGATGGTCTCTTGCCTGGGAACATGGGACCAAACTGTGTTTTGACGTGATCCCCTCATGTGATAGATCTGGCAGTGCAGGCAGGCTCTAAATCAGTCATGCAGAAAGCCAAATCCACATGACTTCACAATTTGGCACTCCAGGCGATGAGTCCCACTAAAGGAGAGTTTCATGAGATGAGCCCATTACAGAGCACATTTCCAGGGAGTTCAGTACTTTTTTTTTCTGCAAAGGCAAGCAGGGATCATAGAAACTGATATCTGAATGCACAGAACAGAGGTCACCAAACTAGGGGGCGTGCCCCACCAGGGAGGCACAGAGGAACCTTTGGGGCAGAGTTGCGGCAGGGCCTAGGCCAGCCCCCGCAGGGGGCAGGGAGAGAGCACCACCCAGCCTCTCCTTGCCCCCAACTCTGCTCCTATCTGGCCCATAGCTGCATCCCCAGCTCCCGGTCCTGTGCCTGACCCCATGTCCAGCCTCAGCATGGCTCTACATCCAGCTGCTAGCCCAGCTGCTGCTCTGATCCCAGCTCTGCCCCCAGCCTTGGCCACTGGTTGTGGCTCCATGCCCTGTCCCACTCCCAGCCCTAGCCCTACCTTCAGCTATGGCCCCAGCTGCAGCCCCAGCCTCCCCCCACCCACTTCCCCAGAGCTGTGGCCCCACTCCTGGCCCCGGGAGGGGCAGGGGGCATGGACAAGGGTAAGGGGGTGTATGGCCCCTCAAAAGTTTGGGGACCATTGGTATAGAATAACTAGGGGACTGTAGCAATAAAGCATGACTTTGTATGCTACTAGTAATTCCCATAACAGCAAGGGTTGCTATTGCGGGAATTATAAATTTTGTTATTCTTTGAATTACAGTAGCAGCCAAAGGCCTCAATCAAGAGCAGGACCCCATTGTGCTGGGCACTGTACTGACACTGAGATTCTCCCTGCTCCAAAGACAAACAAGACAGATAAAGTGTGGAAGGGAAACAGGTGCAGAGGGGGGAAGGAACTTGCCCAGGGTTGCACAGCAAGTTAGAGACTGAGTTTGGAATAGAACAGTGAGCGGTGTCCCCTGCTTTATGCAGTCTTTTTGGAGGAAAAGCTGATCAACCCAACTCCCCATCTTGTCCTTGTATGTAACCTCTGGAGGTGGTGTCTCTATGGGACTATCCTATCTATCACATCTTCTGGTATGACACCCTCATGCAGGAAGGATATATGTGCCCTGATTAAAGCCCCTTGGTTGGTCAGTCTTTAGCATCGTAACATTTCCCAGCAAGAGCTGAGGGTCGTTGGCCATGTTTGTTTAGCTAATTTTCACTCAGAAAGATTGCCTTGAGGTCCACACTTGCGCAGCAGGGCTCATGTTTTTTCACATCCCTAAACAATTCAGAGTCCTAAGCTCTTGACATTGACACAGTAGACAACCTTTGAATGGACAGATTCAGGGATGTGTATGCAGACAGCGAGTCACACTTCTGCCTCTGTGCTAAAATACATATAAATATAGTATCTGGAGACAGAGCAAGAGCTGAAATAACAAAACACATGTAACTCAGATCATGTAGGACTTTCATGATCAGCTCTAGAGGGAAAGCAGCATTGCTAAGAGAGTCCTAAAAATGTCAGTAACCTTAAATCCACTCAGCTGTTTCAACATCATGGCCTTGTTACTGTTAAAGCTAAAGCACATTTGGGAGCCAAGCAGCTGCTAAGATGCATGACTAGAAAAATAGGCAGTAGGTCAGTGGAAAACCAGAAGAAACAATACACACAGTTCTTTGGTGAGCTGTGTGCAGTTTTTTCATTGTCACGTTCGGCATTTGCCTTATGTTCCTAGAGAGGGTTGACAACCCAATCTAGAAAATGTAATTCATGGAATAATTACAATGTTTGTTTCATTTAATACTTTAAACAATTAATATCAACTCAGCAAATGACATAATGTGTGATTCATGGGATCTAAAGTAAAACACATTTTTCCTTTGGCAAAAGCCAGCTGTGAAATGTCACATCAGATATGGTCGTTTAACTGGCCACTTCAGTACTGTTCGGCGTGAAATCTCACCTCTGATGTACAAGAGCCTCAGTGGGCTATTTCCCCTCCACCTGTTCACAGCTGCCTTATTTCTAATACATCATTTCTCCTGTTACTTAGAAAGGAAGCATTAAATGATTGGAAAACATGGTTTATAGTGATAGACTCAAGGAGCTCAAGCTAGATGGCTAAAGGGTGCCTTGATTAGTCTGTAAGTATCTATATGGGGAGCAAAGATTTAATAATCAGCTCTTCAGTCTGGTAGAGAAAGGTATAACGTGATCCAATGACTAGATGTTGAAACTAGACAAATGCAGACTGGAATTAAGACATACCTGTTTAACAGTGAGCGTTATTAACCATTGGAACAATTTACCAAGGATGGTGGTGAAGTCTCTATCACTGACAATTTTTAAATCAAGGTTGGATTTTTTTGTAAAAGATCTGTAGGAATTATTTTGGGGAAGTTCTGTGGCCTGTGTTATATGGGGGTCAGACTAGATGATTACAGTGGTCCCTTCTGGCCTTGGAAGCGATCACACATTGCTGAGTGGTAGATGCATGGTGGTAAATTACTAGGAGATCACAAATTCCTTTTTTCTGTTCAAGGGTTCCTTTGCCAGTAATCTTTCAGGGCTAAATTGTAACTTTACTTCCTCCTCTGGGTAAACTGTAGCACCCCAGGAGCAGAACAGAGCAGAGAATGAGCAGAGAATATACTGGGTGGGAAGTAAGTTACTCCCCTTGTATACCTGGGCAGTTACCTTGGCACTGAGTGAAGAGAGGGGTTGGGATTACCAGGTAAGGAGCCCAGCAGTTGGAATCACAGTCTGAGCAGAGCACTAAGGAGGTGGGCTTCCTTTCTGTTAGTCCCGTGCAGCTGGAAAAGGGCTGGAATAATCTCATCCCTAGTAATTTCTTACTGGGACCATCACATAAGTATTTACAGAGTTGGGTTGGGGGGCGCATGTGGATCAGATGGGGTGAGAAATGAAGGGGGTTTCAGGAGACAAGTGCCATGTATTATATGGCATTTTCTGTATTATATCATGCTCATTTCCAGACTTTCTCCCACTGTCTTTTCCTTGAAAGGGCTGCCTGGGTGTGTTTGGGCATCTAGGCTGTTCGCTAGAGTGCACTGAAACCCACTTTCCGCCTTGGTTCATTTTTGACCAAGTTTTTTGTTTCTGAATCATTCCTTATGTGAGTACGCCCTTGCATTAACCGAGATCTCTAGAGACTTTGGGCATCTTATTAAATTTAGCACCAATGAATAATAACCACAAATGGCTTCTCAGAAGCATTTCCTTCTTAATGGAGACAAATGAAGGCATAAAAGGAAAACTTAAGAATGTTAGACTGGGGTATTTTTCCTTTACTCTAATCCCTTTCTCCACCAGAGACAATAATGGAAGGGGAATATGACATCACAAATTGATGTAGAGTTGTCATCATCTTCTTCCCCTTTTCCCAGCTAGCTGGAGTCGGGCACTGGATCAGTCTTTTCCAGCTGCCGTTAACCAGCCCTTAACATACTTAATGCAGAAACCTGACTTAGGCACTGGCCTTCGATCACGATATTCATCTGTCTTGGTTCCACGTGAGTCACCCATGTGACTTCAGTCTTTTCTTTACCCATTTTGAAGCCATAGTTTGTTAGTTCCTTGTTCCAGGCATTAGTTGCCTAGACCAAATCTTCCTCACTATCAGCCAGCAGCACAGTATTATCTACATATATCAACTCTTTACCATCTTCCATTTGGATTTGCTTACTTATAAAGTCCATTACAATTATGGATAGTAAAGGACTAAGTGCTGATCCCTCGTGGAACCAAACGTTCACCTCAAAACTCTTTGTTACACTGAAAGGTGTCTGCACTTTTGTCATGGAACCTTCATGCGAGCCCATCATCATGTAGACAGGGTCCTCCAGCACCCCAAAGAATTGTAGCAAAGACACTCGCAGTCTCCTAGGTACTTTGACTGCTTTCTCCAAATCAAGGAAAGCCCAAACATGCTCGACTGTTCCCTCCAGCTTCTTTTCAATCCACTGTCTAGAGATGAGCATGCCGTCTGTCAAACTGCTCCTTTCCTAAAATGGGCTCCGCTGTTCAGTGGATGCAGCTAACGTTCTCATGCAGTGGGACAGCAGATTGATTCCTTGGTACTTTGAACAGTTGTGCTTGTCACCTGTTTGTTTGTATATCAGTACTTGCATGGACTGTCTTCATTTTCTTGGGATTTTCTTCTCTTTCCAAAATGCATGCAGGACTCGCATGAGCTGGTAGACATCACAAACACTGCAGACAGGGGAGAAGAACCAGTCTTTGCCAACTGCAATGGGAGCAGTTGGGGGAGAAAGAGGCAAGTTTTCTGCCTGCAGTTTCCAAGATGGAGACTCCTCAAACCAGTTTTTGCAGTTTATGGAGTTGGCATTAGATCTTATGAGTTATGGTAAAGATTTATTAAGCAGATGGTCTCCCATCGCTGCATGTACTTGTTCCAAAACAAAGTATTACACAGTGCACCTCTTGGGGTGTTCTTTTGTGGCATTGGAGGATATCTTGGCTCAATTTCTGAATTAGGAGAGGGATGACCCTGCTGGGATTTTCCTCCCTTTCTTGTTCCTCAGCTCTTTCTGTTAAGGATTTGCCCCTTCTGCTAACCTCATTGAGATTTCTGAAAACTTCAAACATATGTAACAAACTGCAGTGGACTAGAATCCTAAGCAAAGACCGAGGGCTTTCCTAAGCAAAGACCGAGGGCTTTCCTATCTACATTGTACAGAGAGAACAGCTGTCACAGCTTCTTCAGAGAAAACTCTGGAATCTCTCAACCATCTCTGTGGTTATTGCTAATGAGGAGGTTGTATCTCCATCTGAAGTGAAGCAATCATAAACCAAACCTGTCTGGGCTGTGTCTGTCTGGGAGTTTGCCAAAGTTGAAATCTCTGACTTTATCAAGGCTCTGTGAGGAAGGTGAAAAATAGAACAAACTTTTCAGTGCAGCGTATTTTCATCTTAGGAAAAGACTCTCCCAAAATGTTATCAGACTCCTTTTTCTGTTAATTCAGGGAGTGCCCAGGACAGAGAGCTTGATGAAATGAAACAAAGAGATGATTATTATAAAAACAACAAGTTATTGTTCGTTGAGTTCTTTCCTTCCTTCCTTCCTTCCGAAGACATCAATGTGCTTTACAAAGAAAGATGAGCTCCTAGCTCCCTGTCAGGTGGGGAAGTCTCATCATCTCCAATTGATGATGAGGAAAACTGAGGTGTAGAGAGGTCAGTTTGAAACAATGAGTCAAAAGTACTTTCAGCCCTGCATCTCCTAGCATCAAACTTTTATGATAAAACACTAATGGGTTCAATAACGTTCAGCTTTGTGTCAAGGGTCCCAAGGGTGCATCTGAATGAGAGCAGTGGGAGGACTTCTTGGAGCCATTCCACTGACAACAAAAATCTCATGAAATGATCATACAGTGATCTTGTTGTGTCTGACACAGCGTGACTCATAACAATTAGAATGACCTAATCCCTAACTGCAGAGAGTCATGGGAAGTTGAACTGATGGGAAAGTCTGGCAAGGAGCTGGGCAATATGGGAACAAATGCTCAGTTTCTCTAAGCTAACTAGAAGTACAAATGGAAATTGCTTACAAAGAACTTTGCTAAGGTGCAGTTAAGGCTGTTGCTGCATAACAGTGCCTCCTGTTCTCTGTGCTCTTCCTATTCCCATACTCCCGTGCGAAGAAGCCAGGAGACGCCTAGTTAAGTTGCTGCTTCGCACACAACCTTAACTCATCCTCCTTAGAGATGTCACCACCTTGCTGTCTCAGCCTCTCAGGCCTGATCTGCCCTTGAACGCTGCACTTATAGAACTATTTCTGGTTGGAGTGATTGATATATTTAACCAAACAGTTACACTGGTAACAACTGTAGAGTGGACAGTGAGCTGTGTAAAGGTGATTTTTATCCTGGTAAAGTTCTTCCTATTCCTGTATGGGAATAGCTGTACTGCAATAAGCACCTTTATACTGATATAATGTGCTCACAGTATGAGGTCTATACTGCTTAAACTGGGCCGGTACAGCAAAAGCAGGACAACTGTCTAGTGTAGACAAGCCCTCACTCTGCTGCTTAAGTTGCAGGCAGCTATTCCCAGGAACGCCCCAAATGCATTGTTAGCCTATCTCGTTGTGTCTATGCCACTGAAAAGGAGGAGAAGGCAGTTCAGTGTGTCCAGGGTGACCTTTGCCAACAGGCAGCGGTTACTCCAGGTATTGGTGCTGCTACACAGGCCCTGATGGAGGTCCCGTTGGACTGGATGAATAGCAGTCCCAATATGAAGTTTTTGGCACAATGAGAATGGGGTGCAGCTTTGTTGGGCAGGGGGTAAGATGCTGTGGTGATCCTGTGTCACCTGTTCTCTCAAAGCCCCCTCCAGATAGGGCATATGTTGGGTTAGGGAGGGGCTCGGGACAGTAGGGCACTCTGACTGACCCCAGTGGCAGAGCAGGCCCTGTGGGATCGCTGCAGCAAATGTAATTTCACACAGCCCCTAAATTGCTTTAAATTACACCGGGGGCCCAATATTTAAAATCAACAAGATGAAGTTCAAGACAAGTGCAGGGTACTATGTTTAGGAAGGAAAAATCTAATGCACAACTAGAAAATAGGGACTAAGTGATTAGGTGGCAGTACTGCTAAAGAGAATCTTGGGGGACAAAATGAACCTGAATTAGCAGTGTGATGCAGTTGCAAAAAAGGCTAATATCAGTGTGAGATATATTAGCAGGAATGCCACATGTAAGACACGGGAGGTAACTGCGGAGGCCTCAGGTGGAGCACTGTGTGCATCTCTGGGCACCACACTTTAACAAAGATGTGGACAAACTGGAGAATCCAGAGGAAAGCAACAAAAATGATAAAAGATTAGAAAATCTGACCTATGAGGAAAGGTTAAAAAAACTAGTCATGTTTAATTTTGAGAAAAGACTGAGGGGTGACCTGTTAACAGTCTTCAGATATGTTAAGTGCTGTCCACTGAAGGATGGACAAGAAGTAATTGTCTTAATCTGCAGCAAGGGAGATTTAGGTTAGATAAAAGGAAAACCTTTCTAATTCTAAGGACAATTAAGCATAATAGGTTTCAAAGGGAGGTTGTGGAATTCAGGTCTTTGGAGGTTTTTAAGAACAGGTTGGACAAACACCTGTCAGGGATGATCTAGGTTTACTGGGTCCTGCCTCAGTGCCCAGAGGGCTGGACTAGACCTCTTGAGGACCCTTCACTACATTTCTGTGATTCTGTGAAAAGTAGGTGTACTGGTAAAAGTCAGTTACACCGGTTTAAGGGTGTTTACCCTCTGGGCTTCTGCTGGCGCAGTTCTATTGGTCAGAGATTACACCCCCGACCAACAGCACTGTGCCTGCAAAAACCCCTTGTGTGGACACAGTTATAGCAGCAAAATGGCCCTTTTACTAGTATAGCTTGTTTTGCTCAGGGGGTTGGGATGAGGCTATAGTGAGCCATACCTGCAGAAGTACAGCTTTACTCCACAATAGGAGCGCTTTGCTGATCTAGTTTACCATTATGCCTATAGCATGTTATCGTGGTATAGTTGAACCAGCAATGTTCTCCTACTGTAGACTTGGCCACAGTAACTCCTTAAATGGACAAGGACAGGAGAGCATTTGACATGATGACTTTCTGTTGACTTTCTATCTAGGCAGGGTCCTGAGTTTCCAGTGGGATCTGTTTTTTTCCCCCGGTCTAACAGCAATTATATATATTCATATGGAGAGTTATGGAGCTTAAATGAATCAGTGGAAATGTCCCAGCCCCTCCCACTGAGGAACAGTAGTCACTCAAATGGCGGTTGCAGGTTTGTTACATTCAAATCCATAACTCTCATGAGTTAGTACGGTTCCTCTCTTGCTGGTATTTTGATGACATTAGTGTTTGCTGTCAGCTCAGAGGCAGAATGTTGGCAATGGCTGCTCAGGCCAGTGGGAGGCTGGAGACAAGAAGCTTTGTAAGCATGTGAATGGCAGCGTTGGATTCTTTGATGCTTTGCCATTTTGTCCCTTGGAACAAGAAGTCACGGTATAGGATGCTGAAACTGCTGATGGCTTTGTTCAGATGAGCTCAAATTTTGGTGCTTTTGTGTATCTTGATCATATCTTTAGATTCATAAAAACATAACTAGTCAATGGGGATTTGTAGATGCTCTTTGTCACTCTGATGAGAGAATGAAAGCCTCTGTGGACTTTTCCAGTCTAAATCTGCTCCTTATGGGGCTTTACCAGTTTATGGCCTGCATGTCACTGGGCTAGGTTCCAGCAAAAGATGGAGCTCATCCCAGGAACTAGTTAGTCTGTGTTCTGATGGGGGTGCACAGCTGCTGCTGGAGAAATTATAGGCAGGGAGCAGGAGGAAATTTATTGAAGTCCGGCAGATGTCTGTTAACATGCGTGAGTATACAATACATCCTGGCAACAGCAAAATAACCCTAATACAAACAGGCTTCCCTGTGCCCAGAGGAGTTACACTGGGCTCCTGTCTTATCCTTGATGCTACATCCAGCTTTTCTTTGGCTTTCCTGCATCTAGTTCTTCCTGAACTTGCCTGTGTAGCTGCCCTGCTGCCAGATCTGGATGAATATGCGATAAAATCAAGGGCACCAGTATTTCCCCGCCCAGAGACTCTGTGTCACTATGCATGGATTGCCCTGTAGCTTTTGTATTGCAGACAAGCACATAGAAGGAGACATTTTGGGAGCGGTGAGTGAGAGCGTCATTGGGGAAGGAGTATTTTATTCTCGCAGCAGCCAAAAGCTGTTTCCATGAATGAGAGCTGGAGCTATTCTGGGGAAAGCACAGTTAGCTGCTTCCTGGGGGTGTTGGCTTGCACTATGGCTTCCTGCTCTCCTACTATTCAGAAAGAGAACTGGCATCTTCACTGCTTTTGGGATTCCAGGCTTTATCTCTGTCTTTGACTCTACTCCCTGTGTTAAGGGTTGGGCTTTTTGCTTAGGCATGTGGTGTACATAGCTAGCACCTCCATACTGGAGCGAGCTGCTCTGGCCTGCACCACTGATGAACATGCAGTGTAGATGCATGATACAGAGAAGGGCAACAAAAGTGAATTGGGGTATGGAAAAGCTTCCACAGGAGGAGAGATTAAGAAGCCTGGGACTGTTCATCTTGGAAAAGGGATGACTGGGGGGGGGGATATGATAGAGGTCTATAAAATCATGAATGGTGTGGAGAAAGTGCATAGGGAAGTGTTATTTACTCCTTCATGTAATACAAGTACCAGGGGTCACCCAATGAAATTAATAGGTAGCAGGTTTAAAACAAACATAAGGAAGTATTTCTTCACACAATGCACAGGCAACCTGTGGAACTCATTGCCAGGGATGTTGTGAAGGTTAAAAGTATAACTGGGATTAAAAAAAGAACTAGATAACTTCATGGAGGGAGAGGTCCATCAATAGCTACTGGCCAAGATGGTCAGGGATGCAACCCCGTGCTCTAGGCCTTAAACTTCTGACTGCATCACTCCATAATTGTCCCATTCTGTTCATTCCGTCTGAAGCATCTGGCACCAGTCACTGTTGGAAGACAGGATACAGGGCTAGATGGACCATTGGTCTGACCCAATATGGCTGTTCTTATTCTACTAATGGATGCCAAGGGAATACCAAAGGCAGCTGCTTGAGCCAGGGCTCCAGGGTGTGTGGGCTGAGGTGGCCGTGGGGTTAGGGAGAGGAGATTCCAGCTCTCTGGCAGGCATAGCATCAGCCTGGACTGAGCCTTGAAGGGTTTATCTGTTGTTGTAGGGGGAAGTACATGTGCTTGGGGGCGAGAGCATCCTGCATGTCCAGGAAAGCAGCTGCTGGGTGCAGTGAGGACTGGGGACATGGGTTCCCATTTGCCCAGATCCTAGGGATCCACAAGAAAAGTGGGAGGAGGCAGAAGTCAGACACATGGCCCCTACCTGCTGCCTTGTGGCCTCTTCTGTAGGAGCTCTCCTGCCATTGTCTGAGCCTTCAGTAGCTGTTGACTCACATTGGGGGTGAGACCTGCAGAATGAACTTCCAGCAGGGTACCCATAAGGTCAGCCAGGGACTGTGCTGCAGTGCTTGCCTCTCATCATCTCCCCCTCTCATCTGCCACTGATCCCAATGGGGTACAGCCATAGAGGGTCTTCCAGGGGGTCTCTTGGAGGCAGCACTCCCCTGATCTGCCCTACGGGAGCACCATGTGGTTCGAACACCATTGTTCATGTTAGCAGAGGAGACGACCTGAGCCTCAGTAATCTCTGTGTAAAAGCAGTATCACTTTTAAGAAAATCCCTAAGGAATGTAGATTGATTCCAGATGGTGACCACAGTCACTAACAAGGAACAAAAGGAGCTGGTGTAATTAGTATGTGCTTGGAATTGCTTTGCTTTGCTTGGATTTCTATCTCTGAGTGTGTCTGAGGGTACAGCTAGGAAAGCTCCTGTCTAAACGCTCAGCTTTCAGGGATTATGCTGCAAGACCAGCACGGCCTAGGCATCCCCATCACAGAAGGGAGCTGCTGGAAGCACAACAAATTGCTAATGTCTGTCAGAAATCACTTTGCTGACTTTACCCTGCTTGATGGAGCACAGAGACATTACGAGTCCAATGCAAAACACATACCACAACTCAGCAAATTGTGTTCTCTGCAAAACCCACCCCACTATGTTGTGGACAGAGATTTTAAGGGGCGCTCTGTTAGACTCATGTAGAGCATGACGAGAAATCACAGTCTATTATGAAGCTAGGAAGTGCCATTGAGAAGCCTTTGCTGGACTGAGACTTAGGCATTGAGGACTAGGCCCTGAATGGCTCTAGATGTTTCAAGCTGATTGGAGTGTGTGAGGGAGAGATTATTGTGGAGCTGGCGTTACTGAACATGCATATGTTGGAGATAAGGAATTCTGTGGGTGGCCAGCAGCACAGGGAGTGTTATATGTAGGAATCGCGCACAGAACTGGTCTACCAAGCTCTGTGCTCGCCCACTCAGGGTCACAGGCAGAACCTTCCTTACCATCAAAATGGAAAACATCCGGGTAGCACTTTTGTTTCCACTCAGGGTTGGGTTATGTATCTGGGGAAGACTGCTTTGTTCAGGACTGTTTCCCCAGAATTGGGAAGAGCTGCAGGAGTTCAGGAAAATGTGTTTGATACAGAGGCTGTAAAGAATGAGATTTTTCCCAGAATACCCTGAGAATGGACTAAGACACCAAAATCAGTGACTACATTTCCCAGATGATTGAGTTTTGAAGCATTCTCTCCTGCCATCCATATATTGAAGGGTTTTGTGTGCTGGTGTGAAGCTCCTGTGGCCACTTATGCTGGCTTTATTGCCAAAATCTGCTGGTGGTGCAGGGCTAGGCTGCCATTCTCCACCCCAGGATCCTGCCCTGTTCACACACCTTTCTCATGGGCCAACACATTTATTTCCATTGGCTCTGTTTTCTGCAGAGGCTGGTGCAGGAGTTAGTTTGTGATCTGCCCTGCAGGGAATCAGACATAATCCTCAAGTACAGAAGCTACTCCATGCACAGCACTGGGCTTGCCTCTCACTTTGCACCATGTGTGTCATTCGCACTAGTGCAGAGTGGGTTTACACTCACTCTGTGCAATGTGCAGGGCAACAGGGAACCTGACTTAATGACTCCTCAGGTCACACTTGTGCCCCATGAAGGACAGTATATCTGAGTCTGAATGGAAACAAGGAAGAGTGTGGAAAATTCCTGCAGTATTTAGAACCAGAACCATAGGATTAGAAGGGACTGCAAGGGTCATCTAGTCTAACCCCTGCAAGATGCAGAATTTGTTGTCTAAACCATCCAAGACAGATGAAAACCTCCAGTGAAGGAGATTCCACAACCTCCCTAGGCAGTCTGTTCCATTGGCCTACTGTTCCTACAATTAGAAAGTTTTTCCTGAGATTCAATCTAAATCTGCTCTGCTGTAGTTTGAACCCATTGCTACCCTCTGTCACAAGAGAGAACAACTTTTCTCCATCTTTTTTATGGCAGCCTTTCAAGTATTTGAAGACTGCTATCATGTCCCCCCTAGGTCTCCTCTTTTCCAAACTAAACATATCTAGTTCCTTCAGCCTTTGCTCATATGGCTTGCATTCCATCTCTTTGAACATCTTTGTTGCTCGCCTCTGGACCCTTTCCAGTTTCTCTACATCCTTCCTACTGGTGACCAAAATTGGACACAGTGCTCCAGCTAAGACCTAACCAGTGCTGAATAGAGCAGTACTATCACCTCCTGTGACTTGCATGCTGTGCCTCTGTTAATGCAACCTACATTTGTATTTGCTTTTTTTACAACAGCATCACATTGTTGACTCACACTTAGTGCCAGAGTGATTCATCAGTCCAGAGCTCTGAATTTGACCTGTCCTCTGGCTATTCATCTTTTCTGGAGCAGCAGGTCGGGGTGAGCAGGCCGGGTGGGAACAGTGGGATATAAATGGACTCTGAGCAATTTGCCATTAATCCTAGTTTGAGGTGGAGAAGATGAAATTGCTTTTTGACAACTGGTTCCAGGCTCCACGGCTTTGATCTGTACGCTGTTCTGCTCCTGGGTGGGTCAGAACTGCCTCATAACTGATAGTAGTAGTGGCAAATTCTGGCACAGACAATATTCTTGGGACACATCATCATTATGCCAGTGTTACTGTCTTAGGGATCAGAGCACACAGCATTATATTTAGAACAGCAACCTGGGGCCCTTCTGGGCCTTGTGAGGGAGAAGGTGTTCCTGTGTCTGTGAGAGCAGCTGCTTGAGGACTAGGCCCTGACTGGCTCCAGATGGTTCTGGCTGCCTTGAGTGTGTGTGAGGGGAGAGGATTCTTGTGGAATCAGCATTACTGGCTTTGCAAACGTTGGAGATGAGGGGTCCCTGGGTGGCCAGCAGTACAGGGAGTGTTATGTGTTTACAGCTCCCTGCACTAGTGTAGGGCAGGGGGACCAGCCAATTCTCTGTGCCTCTCCTTTACAGGGTACGGACTGGAGGGCAGTACCCAAGTTGGAGCTGCAGAAATCCTGTGGGGAGTTAGAGCCTTTCTCTGCCCTATGATGAAGGCCTGATTTTGGGCAGGCTGCATTTACTTTCCACAGATCCCCAGATGATTCGACCTTGGGGGCCCTGTTGCCAATTTGCTGGCTGATTATTGACTCTGTTGACTGCTAAGAATTTCCAGTTAGTCATCGATGAACTGTCTGAGTGTTCAAAGGTTCTAGTCCCAGAACCAGGCACAATAGAGTTTGGGTTTAGTTGTGTCTAAACACCACTAAATGTGGTGTTCCATGTCAAGTGAGCCCAGTGGTCAAGATCTTGAGGTTTACATGGTGACTGGGCCTATTATAAGTCTGGAGGCTGCCATGAATATTCATATAAAGGCCAGGCCCACTTGGTCCATAACTGACTTCTTAACCCTAATAATGTCTTGTGTCCTTATTCTGTAGGTTAGTATATGAATGATCTTATTAATATTAATATCACATATGTCAGTTTCATTGCCAAGACAGGTTTGTGGTTGTGCATTTGCAGATGTCCTGTCCTAAAATATCCAGAGTTCGGCTTAGTCTGATTGTCTATAGGTACCTGGTGTTATTTTATTCAAAAATCCCCTAAAGCAAACTTGTCACTATTGGCAATTTACTTATGCAAAAGCTGGTAGGCCTCAAAGCCTTATGCTAACTGCTTAAGCCAAATAGCTCACAGGGTGTAGACCTTGTAGGCTTCTTGCATTACTGCTCAGTAAAATATCTCTAAGCTATTTCTATGAACTAGGCCCTTGGTCGGGGTGCTAGTGCCCCCTTGCAGTTTGCCATGCCCTGATTCCCCTCCTCCAGGGCTGGTTAGAGGTGGTGCACTGAGCCCTGGTGTGTGAATACAAATCTATAGGGTTTGGGGAGCTGCTCCAGGTACCCTACCCTTGAACTCACATGTGGCAGTTGTTCCAGAGTGCTGTGCTGGCAGGAAAACCTCTGGACCTCTGAGCGCCTCTGAACCTCGAGGGAGCTCAGCCCATTACACTCCCTTAAACACTAATGCTAAGAAGGTCGGGGAAAAGCTGACCGGAGATTGAAATTCATGGTAACAGACGAAACAGACTGAGCCAAGGAGAGGTTGGCCAGTCAGAGCAGGGGAAGGGAGTTCACTGCCCTTTCTCTCTCCCCAGTTAGTGGCTGACTCCTGCTATCCACGACTGTGACAAATCTGACCTGAGATCACTTCAGCCTTGGAGTCTGAGACAGTTGGTCTTGTGATCTGAGCACAAGCCTGACATTTGGCAGCCAGTAATTCACTTCCCTGCTCCACCACAGACATCCTGTGTGACCTTGGGCAAGTCACTAAGGATCAGATGTTTAAAGGGTCTTAAACTCCTAGTGATTTTCATACATCCATTGATTTCAGTGGAGACAGGCCCACTCCATATAGGCACCTAAACTCCTTTAAAAATCTGATCCTTGGCTCCTCCGTTCCCATGTGTAAAACAAGGCTAACACCACTCGCAGGGTGTGGTGCGGATGAATATACTGCAGAGTGTGAGGCATGCACCACTGATATAGACTATTGTCCCTTGAGTTGATCTGCTGACCAGTGGGTACCAGTTAATACAAGGGAGGGGAGGTGTGTAGGATTTCTGTGAGGGTTGGAATTAATTCTGTATTGCTGTCAACCCCCTGCACCGAGTAACATGTAGCCCAGCCAGCCAGCGAGTGGTGAGAGGCCCCCGTAGAGGAGCCCATGCTCATGCAAGTTCTTATTGTTCCACAGGGGAAGGGGCTGCAGTCCTGCTCCGTTCCTTGGAACCTCTGCAGGGCCTGGACACCATGAAGCAGCTGCGAAGTGCTCAGAGGAAAGCATCAGCCAAACCCCTGAAGGACTGGCAGCTGTGCAATGGGCCCTCCAAGCTCTGTCAAGCATTCTCTATTAACAAGAGCTTTGACCAAAAGGACCTGGTTCGGGACACAGCAGTCTGGATGGAGCTTGGCTCAGAAGCACCGGGAGAGCAGGCTGTGGTGACTGCAACCAGAATTGGTGTCAGCTACGGTGGAGAGTGGGCACAGAAACCACTGAGGTTTTATATACGAGGGAACAAATGCGTGAGTGTTGTGGACAAGAAGGTGGAGAGCGAGCAAGGTGCTGCAGACTAGAGGTGTGGGTGCTTTCATTAACTTTCAGCCCCAGACTCCGATCTGATGGAACCGGCCAGGGAGGTGGTGCTGGTTTGGAAGGTGTTTTAATAATAAATGTGCTGTGTTACAATGATATGAGTAAGGTGGGATGTCTGGTCAGTAGTTAGCCTGAGAGCGCCAGGCTCACTCCCAGCAGTGGCAAGCTCCTCTGGGGGTTCTGAATGGCACTGGACTTGTTTTGTGGGCATTTAGGGCAGAGCTCTTAACTCCTCGGTGAAAGCAATGAGATTCCACATGGCTAGAATCCTTCAACCGTAGGGGTGAGGGAGGGAGGTTAATAAGTACGGTGACGATTCCATTTCCTACCCAGCCTGACTCATTCTTCTGCTTCCCTGCTAGTTGTTCCCAGCCACCCTACCCAAAAATGCTCCTGTTTGATTTCTGCAGTTGCTAAGCCAACAGCCACCCAGGTCCCTGAGCAGAAAAAAAGCCCAGAGAGTCTGTGAAGGTGAGGGGGGGGATATCCCCTTTGGGTACAAGGACACTCTTCCAGCTGTGGCAGCACAGCCAGTAGCTGCTCTCAGCATCAAACTCCACCCTGAGCTAGCGACACACCAGCAACAGGGGCAGCACAAAGAGAGCTGGTAAAGAGAGGTATCAAAACTGCTGTGAAACACTCAGAGCCTACAAGAGGTGCAGGAAAGAGTTAAAGGACAGATTCACCAGGGTACTTAGGCACTTATGTGCCTCAGGCCAACACTGAAGGCTTGTACACACTAATGCTTACTTCAGTATAATTTAAGTCACTTGGTAGTGAAAAAGCTACCCCCATATGCGCCGCAAGATGCACTGACTTAAGTGCTGGTGGGGACATAGCTACTGTCAGGACAGCTCTCTCAGCAGCATAGAGCATCTACACTAGCAGCACTATAGCTGCAGCAATTCTGGTGGAGATGCTACTGCCATTTTTAAAACTACTGCTCTGCTGCACCAGTGTCCAGTCAAAGTGTGTGTTTATTCAGCGACACCAAGGTAAAACCTTTCTTCAATTCCGCACACACTGCCTGCGCAGGAAGCAAGGAACCCCAGCCCAGTGGCAGGGACTTTGGGAAGACACTGCACACTGGAACTAGTTGGACTGAACAGCTTCACTGGTGTGTGCCTCTCTAGCCCCACTCCCATGCGTCTTGAGGGCAGAGCTCCGTCCACAAGCAGGTCAGGGTTTACATTCCCCAGGCAGATGGTGAAAGGGAGGGAGAAGGGGTGACTTGCTGAGGGTCACTGGGAAGGTCAATGGTGGGGGTACAACCTCTGGCTGCTGCTACCCCTGCTCCTGTATTAACATTATATAAACAAAATATTAGGACTGAGGGAGCTGAAAACAGAGGAGCAGTTCCCCTCCCACACTCCACACAGTCATTTCAAGAGGGACTGGAAGACTGAAATCACAGGGTCCTCATGATTGGTCACTACCAGCACGCTGCGAAACTTGTCAAAGAGCATGACCAGCTGGGAGCGGCGCATGTTCTCATTATACATGATTTCCTCCAAGTGGTGCCGTCCTCGGAAATAGTGCAGCAGCCTGCAAAGCAAGGAGAGGAGAAGGTGAGCTCGCACTTGCTGCTCCGCTGTGTGCACAGAACAGAGGTTCTGCATCCCCATTACAAAACAACACTTCAGCCCCTGGAACAAGATGGAGACTGAGCAGATCTTTTCAAGCAGTGGATTAACAGCCAGGTCTGAATGCTACAGAAACCCGGCCACGAGCACATTTCACTGCACATGAGCCCATAAAAGAGGGTTCACAGATTGTGACTTGGGCAACTCCATATTTTACAACCTCCAAACACAGTTTGGCCCAATCAACTATCCAAGGTCCTGCCATGTGGTCACTGGGAATCAGCGACAGTGCCTGCCCAACAGTTATCCATTTCCCACTGAACTCCAATAATGCACAAGAAGTTCTGGTTTAGAAAAATACACTGGCTGAGATCAGCCCACACTAAAAGATGACTAGTGCTAGGCTGTAGCAGCATCCCAACCTCCCCATGTGCCTAGTGCCTGCAACACGTGTGATCTGTATTAGGGCAGAGCAAGACACCAACCAGAGGCTTGCAACTCCTGCAGCCTTGAAGCTAAACTCCTTGCGCCAATGGATCTTGTTGCCTGGATTGCCAGATCTTTGGGGCTGGGATGCTTTTCAGTAAACTGTACCCCAAGTAATCCTATCAGGCCCTGATCCCAGAGAGGACTCTCAGGCACTGCTAAAATACTACTCAAGACTATTATCACAGAATGACTAACTCAGAAATGCACAGGAATATTGTTTACAGTTAACATGATTTACTTTTTTTTAATGTCTACAATAACTCATTTTAAGTAGCTTTCTTTGTATAAACATTGATCAAGATAAAGCTTCTCACAAGCATTCTTATAGCTTTTACATGTAGTTCCAGCAGTCCACAGAGCATTGGTTACTTGGCAGTTAATGTGCTATTGAAATACAAGGCACCAAGCCAAACCACTTCTCCCAACCTATCATCATTCCTGATGGGTTGCTTCTCAGCCCAGCCACGCTGCACCATGCTTCCACAGTGTGTATGTATTGACACTAGATTGCTATCATGAGAAACGCACCAATGCTAGGGCACAAACACAGGTTTCCTATAAAGGGGAGCAGGAACCTCAAAGAAAACCTTTGGACACAGTACAGGTAGTTTGCTGCTCTAATCCCACTTGTGGGGAGAGGAGCGCAGGCCTCCCACACACTGTGCATGTGATGCAATCCTGGGGTAAAAATAGAAGAGGACAGAATGCAGCAATCACAGTGAAAAGCCACAAACCCTAGTTCCCTTCCAATTCTTCACCTGTTCTGCTTCTCCCATGTTGCCACAGTTTCATTCAGCCACCAGGACATCAGCCTAGGAACCTTCCTGGCCTAGAAGCACACACCTTTTCTCCTCCTGACACTTGCATGACTTACTTTCTAAACCTGCTAATAATACAGAACAAACATCCACAGCCCCAGAGAGCAGCCAGGCCCTGCCTGTGAATTTTCGACTGCTCTCTAGCTCTCAAATTTCCAACTCAAACCAGGAAACCAGATTAGAAATGCAAGGGAGGAAGATTTGGTTAAGTCCCTCGTTTCGCATAAAATGCCAAGTAACTGAAGTTTGTTCTTAGCAGGGAGCACGGAAATTCTGGCTGAGGGTACCAGAGCAAACATCAGGTAGCTTTAATGTCCACTGAAAGGAGGCAGGGCCTTCGTTTGTGAGGTCTCATCCAGAAGAGAGACAGATTGTAGCAAATTCCATTAATCTTCCATAGAAAGAAAACCACTGAGCCTACTCTGCTGGAGTTGGACTTGGGATTAGCACTATGACGGGCTCACTCTTCCCTAAGCATTGCACAAGTAGCTAATTCTGCCTCACTGCCCCGCGTGCACAAAGGGGGATTATTCCCACTGGTAAATGGGGACTAGAGACAGAGTGCCTAGCCGCACAACACATTTTCCATGTTCACTGCCTGGCTTACATCCTTGATGGGGAGGCACAGACTGAATTGGAGTCGTACAGATTGCCACTGATTCATTGTGTGGCCAAGAGGCAAGATGAGAGTTCTGGAGTCCCACTTGCTGCATACAGAGTCACTGAGAGCCAGTAAACACTGAGGCACAAGGTCACTTTCCAGAGCAGAACTGCCTAGCTAGCCCTCCAAATGATCATTCATACTCATGCTTCTCTGCTGAACTGTTCAGTCTGCTCAGTATCTTCCCTGTGCTTTGCATATGCTATTGGAAAATGGTCCAACACATCAGTGCCTGCACACAGCGGCCCAGATTCACTTCACCAGATTAGTACATACATATTCCAGGCTGTGTCAAGCATTGTTAACACTGTCATGCCATAAGCCTCCCACTGATGTTAAAACACTGGGGATAGAAAATACCATTCAGTCTTTCTGTTCCAGGACAGGACTGGCCCTGTGGAAACACTTTCTTCTCAGCTGCAGTTTTGTAATCTCCCTGTTGCCCTACTTCTCCGGATATTCACTTCAGTACCAGCTGCACCATGGCTCCAGGCCCAGGCTCCAAAGGGGCCCTGACCTGCTTTGCTTGGGCTGCAGTAAGGCTCTGCTAGCTCTTCTCTGCCCCCCTGCCCTCTCCTGCGAAGCCAGAAGCTTCATCCTGCCAGCTCTTGCTGCAGGAGTGGGGCTTTGGGGGAGGGGGTGGAATTGGGGTGGGGTGGAGCAAGGGCAGGGTCTGACTCCTGCACCAGCCCTGACTCCTGCACCCCCTCTCACACACACCCTCCTGCCCTGACCCCTCACGTCACCATCCCCACCACACACGTTCCTCCATGCCCCGCACCAGGGGGGCGCACCAGACTTTTTTGGTAAACAGGGCATTTGTTTGTTTGTTCTTGCTAGCTGATCAGTTGGCAAGGGCAAACGGGATAAATGCCCATTTCTGTCAAAAAAGTCAGGATAGCTGGGACTGAGCTTAAAAGGCGAACTGTCCTGGCCAAATGGGTACATATGGTCACCCTGTCTCCAGGAAGTGAGTCCTGAAAATTGCACCACTCCTGAAAGGTCAGAGTGATTCTCCACCCTGGCATTGGACTGGCCCTGGCTGCACTGCCAGCTCAACCTGGCAGACGCTGTCACCTTCCAGCAGGGCCGGTGAGTGTGGCCAGGGGGCAGGGTATGAGGGAATGGGTCTCTTGAGGTGTGTGTGTGTGGGGGGGCTGCTGGCCAGTGAGGGATGTCTTGGGGGTGAGGGGGGAGGTCTGTTTTGAGATGCTGGGCAGTGGGGGTCTGAGTGGGGTGCTGTGTAGTTGTGGTGGTGGGCTGTGGGGAAGTGCATTGGGCAGTAGTAGTGCAGCTGTGTGGCAGGTGCTGGGCAGGGGTGGTGGTGTACACGCCACTGGCGTTGGGGGGGGGGGAGGGCGCTAAGCATAGCAGCTCTGGGGGACAGTGGGCATAGGGAGTCGGGGCTGTGTGGCATGGCATGGGCCCACCCCCGAGCGGAAGGAGCACGCTAGCAGCACAGGGATGGGGGGGCCAGTGTGCGTCTGGCAACTGCTGGTTTGTACACAAGCCTTTGCACTGGGCTGGGAGGAGTGGGGCTGGCCCCACCGTGCTACGCCCCAATGCCCCTGGCTGGCCCCTTGCTCTGGGGACCGATCTCTCCACACCATGCTCCTTTGCCCCCATGGGGGGGGGGCACAAATGTTTGATGCTGGGCCCACAAAAGGTGAATTCAGCCCTGATTCACCCAAAATACCACTCTTGTCCCATTGCCCCTAGAGAACTATCGGGGAGGAATAGCTGTGTAACAATACGCCCTCCTGCACATTCCAGATCCTTGGCTGTCCCTTATGAGTCATCCCCTCCAGCCCTGAGTATTTGTGTTACTCTGCTCCAAATTCTTTACAGTTTTTTGTCTTTGTTCTATTGCCCTCTGCAGGTGCCCAGTGCTCAGTCACATAAAGAGGAACTAGCATCTCCCTTGTCCCTGACATAAAGCCTCTGTCTGAGGAGGTACAATTAAACTGACTTCCATTCCAGCATATCACATTGCAAACTCATCTCTACTTTGATGTTCATCTTCATCCCTTAAGCAGCCATGCTTACATAAAACACAATTAAAAACAAGTTTCCTTATATCCACTAAAATAGAGATTGCCAAAAAGAAAATGTCATCAATCTGATTTACCTTCCCACTATTCATGCTCTGCAATCACTTTTTGCATTCTTTCTTGTTGGGCAATGAAACTAGATTAGTTAATTTCACCCTGAAGTGCTGGCCAGTACTGCAGTGTTTGGGGTGCTAGCACAGCAGTTGAAAATTTGTTAAAAAAAACCCAGGACCAATGAACATGTGACCATGGTTTTTAAAAAATGTCAAGGGAACAATATTTTTTAAGGCTCAATTTAAACGAGTTCTAACTGTAGAGCCAACTTGCTCAGATAGCGTGGCATAAGCTTCATCCAGTATCACTACTCCAATATTTCTCCCTCCCCTCTGCCTGCATGAGCTTCCAATTATTTCCCCGCACAACTGCTAGCTACATTCTTCCAAGCTGAACGACACTATGTCTAATCGCGGCAGAGCCTTTTGTATTATCTTTCTGCACTGCGGTTTGGAATCACTCCTAACTGGCATCAAAGTAGTAAAAAAATAGAGAACTTATTAAATGATCTATTCTACTTCCTCCCCATTGCCTGCTAGTGCAAGACTGCTTACTGCAGTGGGCAGTATTCCCATCAGTATATTTAAAATAGTTTCTTGGGCACAAGTGATTATGATTATAATTGTCAATGATGCAGCTGAAGCAGGAATGTTCAATACACATTCATTCTGCATTTGGAAAGAACCATGGAAAGGCTGGGCTGGAAGGGAGCTCAAGAGGCCATCTTGTCCGTTCCTCTTTCCCCCCACACTGACGCTGGATTAAGCAAACCTAGACCATCCCTGACAGATATCTGTCTAACCTGTTCTTTAAAACCTCCAATGATGGGGATTCCACAATCTCTCTAGGTAGCTTGTTCCAGTGCTCAACTCCTTAGAGTTAGACAGTTTTTCCTAATAACCTAAATCACTCGTGCTGCAAACTAAGTTGATTATTTCTTGTCTGACCCTCAGTGGACATGGAGAACAATTGATCACTGTCCTCTTTAACAACTTTCTACATATTTGAAGACTTATGTCCCCCCTCATCCTTCTCTTCTCTAGACTGAAACCTTTCCTCATATTTTCTAAACTACTTATTTTTGTTGCTCTCCCCTGGACTCCAATTTGTTCACATATTTCTGAAAATGTGGCACCCAAAACTGGACACACAGTACTCTAGCTAGGGCCTCACCAGTGCAGAAGAGAATAAAACAATTATCTCCCTGTCTTACATACGACACTCCTGTTAATACATCCCAGAATGATATTTGCATTTTTTGCAATTGGATGATATTTTCATATCAGATAATGATGAAATACTTTTCATTCCAATAGTAATTATGGAGGATGTTAAACAGTATCAACTAAAGTTAAATATTTTTTATAAATCAGCAAGTCCAAATAAGTCACATCAAAAAAGTTTTAAAAGAATTAGCCAAAGAGCTTTCTGGACAATTGATGTTACTATTTAATAAATTTTGTAAGAATATCGAAGTTCCAGAGGACTGTAGAGAAGCTGATGTGATTATGGTATTGAAAAACAAACCAACAGGATAACCCAGGTAATTTATAGGCTTGTTAGCCTGATGTTATTCTTAGGGAAAGAAAGAAAACCAAAAAAAAAAAAAAAAAAAAAGGCTAATATGGAGCATAATTAATACCAATCAACATGGTTTTATGGAAAAAAATGTCAAACCTAATGTTTGATGAAATTACAAGATTGGCTGATAAAGGTAATTACTGACATAATATATTTGGAGTTCTGTAAGGAGTCTGAATACTTCACAATATTCTTATTAAAACATTAGTATGATGTAAAATCAATATAGCTCATATTCTGGGGAATCATTCAAGGGGGGTGGTTTTAGGGGGGGGGGGGTCCTGCAGGGATCAGCTCTCAATCCAATGCTATTCATTACTTTTATCAATGAACTGAAAGAAAATATAAAACCATTGCTAATGAAGTTTGCAGATGATGAAAAGACTGGTGGGTTGGTGAATAATGAGGACAACAGGTCACAGATACAGAGCAGAATCATACATTAATGAACAAAGAATGCAAGCCACACTTATAGGCTGGAGTAATGTATCCTGGAAAGTAACAATTCTGGAAAGGATTAAAGGGTTATGATGAAAACCAAACTCCACACAGTGTAATGTGATGCTATAGCTAAGACAGCAAATTTGATCCCTGGATATAAAAATGGGAAAGGTAAAAGTAGGGAGGTGGCATTACCATTGTGTGCAGCATTGATGAGACCTTTACCAGGTACTGCACCAGTTCTGTGTCCACATTTTAAAAAGAACTTTGAAACATGGGAAAGGGTTTAAAGAAAAAGCCACAAGAATGATTTGAAGTCTAGAAAACATACCCTACAGTGAAGAGATTTAAGCAGCTCTAATTATTTAGTTTGCCAAAGAGAGGGGAAAAGAAGTGACTACATCACAGTCTAAGCCCTGGCCTACACTACGCGGTTAGGTTGAATTTAGCCGTGTTAGGTCAATTTTATAAGCAATGCGTCTTACACAACAAACCCTGTTCCGTCGACCTAAAGGGCTCTTAAAATTGACTGCTGTACTCCTCTCCAGCAAGGGGAGCAGCGCTAAAATCGACCTTCCTGGGTCGAATTTGGGGTAGTGCAGATGCAATTCGACGGTATTGGCCTTTGGGGGCTATTGCAGATCGCTCCAGTGTGACCGCTCTGGACAGCACTTTCAACTCTGATGCACTAGCCAGGTACACAGGAAAAGCCCTGGGAAATTTTGATTTCATTTCCTGTTTGGTCAGTGTGGCGAGCTCAGCAGCACCAGTGACCATGCAGACCCCCCAGAATCGCAAATGAGCTCCAGTATGGACGAATGGGAGACACTGGATCTGATTTCTGTATGGGAAGAAGAATCTGTGTAGGCCGAACTCTGATCAAAAAGAAGAAACGCTAATATATATGCCAAAATTGCACAGGGTATGGTGGACAGAGGCTACAACAGGGACACACAGCAGTGCTGCATGAAAGTTAAGGAGCTCAGGCAAGCCTACCAGAAGACAAAGGAGGCAAATGGTCATTCCGGGTCAGAGCCCCATACATGCCGCTTCTATGATCAGCTGCATGGCATTCTGGGGGGGGAGGGGACCATACCACTACCCCACCACTGTCTATGGACGCCTGCAAGGGGGGAGTCTCACGCAACAGGGAGGAGGATTTTTTGGATGAAAAAGAGGAGCAGGAGAATGCACAGCAGGCAAGCGGTGAATCTGTTCTCCCCGGCAGTCAAGACCTTTTCATCACCCTGGAGCCAATACTCTCCCAAGGCAGGAACCCGACCTTGAAGCTGGAGAAGGCACCTCTGGTGAGTGCACATTTGTAACTACAGTACAGGGTTAAAAGCAATTGTGTTTAATGTTTGATTTGCCCTGAAGACTTGGGATGCATTCACGGCCAGTACAGCTACTGGAAAAGTCTGTTAATGTGTCTGGGGATGGAGCAGGAATCCTCCAGGGACATCTCCATGAAGCTCTCCTGGAGGTACTCTGAATGCTTTTGCAGAAGGTTTCTGGGGAGGGCTGCCTTATTTCATCCTCCATGGTAGGGCACTTTATTACACCAAGCCAGTAGCAAGTAGTCTGGAATCACTGCAACACAAAGCATGACAGCGAATGGTCCTGGCTTTTGGTTGCATTCAAGCAACACTTGGTCTATATCTTTCTGTATTAGCCTCAGGAGAGTGGTATCATTGATGGTCAGCTGGTTGAAATAGGGGATTTTTTGTAAGGGAACAGTAAAAGGACCCCGTTCCTGCTGGGCTGTTTGCGCTTGGCTAAAAGGGATTATCCTTGAGAACAGCCACATGGTGGGGGGAAGGGAAGAAATGTGTGTGTGCTGCACATCCACTCGAAAACTGCAGCCCCTCCTAAATGGCAAACCCAACCGGCATTGCTTGCTATGGGAAAGGAGGGTGCTGGAGTTTGAAACCATTCCCACATGTTATGAAGGCAGAAGAAGTCAACCCCCTGTACCCTTTGTCTTACCATGGCTGCCTGGAAACCGAATTCTGTTGCCCAGCTTTGTGTGGTGTGTCACCATACCAGCAGGCGCTCAATATAACAGGCAAAATGCGACCTTGTACTTCAAGCACATGTACTGTCTGCTGTGAATTGCTTGATTCACTGTGAAAGAGTCTCCCTTCAGTTCTCAGAAATGTATCGTCTTAAATTTTATTCTCCCTTTTTATCCCCTTGCAAAATGTTTCTATGCTCCCCCTATCATCTCCGTCCCTGATGTTATTGCAGATTAGAAGGTGAAAAAAACGCACTCGTGATGACATGTTTTCCGAGCTCATGCAGTCCTCCCGCACTGATAGGGCACTGCTGAATGCATGGAGGCATTCAGTGGCAGAGGCCAGGAAAGCATTGAGTGAGCGTGATGAGAAGAGGCAGGAAGCGATGCTGAGGCTAATGGGGGAGCAAACGGACATGATGAGGCATCTAGTGGAGCTGCAGGAAAGCCAAAAAGAGCACAGACCGCCACTGCATCCACTGTCTAACTACCTGCCCTCCTCCCCAAGTTCCATATCCTCCTCACCCAGATGCCCAAGAGCGCAGGGGGGGGGAAGAGGCTCTGGGCACCCAGCCACTCTACTTCAGAGGATGGCCCAAGCAACAGAAGGCTGTCATTCAAACAGTTCTGATTTGTAGTGTGGCTACAATAAGCAATGTGGCCTTGTCCTTCCCTCCTCCCCTACCCTACCCAGGCTACTTTGTCAGGTATCTCAGGTTTGTTTGTTTTTTTTTAAATCAATAAAGAAAGAATGCTTGGTTTGAAAACAATAGTGACTTTATTTCCTTTGCCAGCTGTGATCTAACAGGGGAGGGTGGCTTACAGGGAATTAAAATCAACAAATGAGGCGGGTATGCATCAAGGAGAAACGTGCACAACTGTCACACCGAAGCCTGGCCAGTCATGAAACTGGTTTTCAAAAGCCTCTTTGATGTGCAGCGCACTTAGCTGTGCTCTTCTAATCGCCCTGGTATCTGGCTGCTCAAAATCAGCTGCCAGGCAATTTGCCTCAACCTCTCACCCGCCATAAACGTCATGTCTATTCCACAATGTGTGCGCGTGCTGGCCACGTGCACTGGTGCCGGAAGTTTTTCCCCTAGCAGTACCCGTAGGGGGAAAGTGCCCCCTGCGATTCCTGGAGTGGCACCTGCCTGGCGTGGTATAAGGGGAGCTGCGTGCCCCCCCCACCCTCAGTTCCTTCTTGCCAGACAACTCCAACAGAGGGGAAGGAGGCTGGGATGTAGAATGGACACGAGCAACACATATCGAAGAACAGCAGTTACAGAAAAGGTAACTGTCTTTTCTTCTTCGAGTGATTGCTCATGTGTATTCCACAATAGGTGATTCCAAGCTGGAGGTGGGTAGGAGTTCAGAAGTTCCCAGCATGGAGGACAGCCCTGCCAAACCCGGCATCATCCCTGGTCTGGGGGGCAATTGCATAGTGCAAGGTGAACGTGTGAACCGAAGACCACGTGGCGGCCCTACAAATGTCCTGGATGGGTACGTGGTCGACGATGGAGCAAGGCCTCCTTCTCCAGACCCCCGAGAAAGGAGTCGGTGTATTCCACAATAGGTGCAAACTCCTAGTGCAGTCAGTGCACCAGAGTAAACAGCAACTTGCACCAGTGCAGCATAATCCAATTTGAAAGCAGGCTAGGCTGCACCAGTCCATAGCACAGGTTCCATCAGTGCAGCACACAGGGGTTTGTACCAGTGCAGCTACATTCATGGCCTAAAACTCAATGCAGACAAGACCCTCCTATCCTGGCTTTGTAAAGCACAGAGTACATTTATGGGGCCCACACAGAATCTAGGCTTGAAGTTCCTGGGGCAGCAATCCTGTCTTTTGTCTCTGAACAGCTGTACATTGATGGTGGTGTATAAATAATAGAACAGGACTACAGCATAGCAAAAAGGCTTCCACCTCCTCTCCCCATCTCCCCATTCAAAGGAGCAAATTCTTGGAAATGACTCTGCCAAGTGGCTTGCAAGAGGCAGTGAATTGACAGTAAAGCATTAATCGGCTTAGAAAGCACTACCTGATGTTCAAGGAAAGAATGTCCCTAATACATTACAGACCTAGCTCAAAAAAAGCTCCTCTGTATCTGAACTTTACTCTTGGAATAACCTTCCATCTCTCACCCACTCAATACTTAGGAAAAGAATTTGGATCTTAATCCTCATCCAATGCCTATGGGGCTAACCTCTGTCAAGCTATGTTATTCCACGTTCTGTTTAAGGTGTCTGCCCTCACTAGAGAAATCCAAGTACTGGCTGTGCATAGTAACAGACAGGCACAAGTTCTGTGATGTATTAAGCAGAGAGCAGCAAGTACTTCAGAGACAATTGTCACAGGAAAATTTATCAGGACCAAAATGTATTGCTCTTCTAAAAACAGGCACTCTCTTTGTATGCATCCTGAACTATTCTCAGGGCAGTTACAGTACATTTAGTATGCTATTAACTATGCAGTTACAGTAGGAGCTCATGCTGGGATACTGACAAACACAGAAGAGTTCTGTTTCCCACAGCATGAGACTCATCATCATGCACCACCCACAGTTAAAAGTCAAGTAAAAAGCAGAGCTGATCCAAGACCCCTGAAAGAGGAACCATGTGTGCAGTAAACAAAGTATCGCTTTGCTTACTGGCTCAGCTCCTTTCTGATGTCCTATATTTATGCACTCAGTGGTGAGTACAGAATTGTGCACAGGGAATCACATCATCTCCTGATTTGCAATTGGAAGAGGGGAAGTGAACAACAAAGAACTCTCTGAGTTTGTCATTTACAGACTCATGGACGGTGTGTGTAATCAGTAAATCACATGACAGTTGTGATCATTCTGCAGGACAAGTCATATTTTTATACTTCAGCATCCAGACTGTCAAAAAAGTATGTCTCTGCTGTACCTTCTCATCTCCTCAGCAATGATTTAGGAGTGGTTATTCTGGGATATAAAATTGTGTGTTTCTGCCCATATTGATAATGGAAGGAAAAATGGAAACTCCATTTACTGCTATTGGTTGCTTTGCTAAGGAATCTGCTGTACAAGCAAACCGAAATATAACCAAACTCTCCTCTTCATCAGACATCTGCGTGACGTGTTAGTCACACCCTCTGACTTCCTGAAGAAACCAAAGTTGCTTTTGGCATCTGCAAATCATGAGCTATCAAAGAGCTGTCCCCCCTCCCCAAGACCAGTTCAGCAGGCTAAAAGGGTTCTAGATGGACAATCAGAAAGATGGGTTTCATTATAAGAATGATGATAGGTTAAGAAGCTTTCTTTAATGAGAGCAGAACAGTAATAGCCCAGACACAATTTCACAGAATTTTCAAAGAAGTATTCTATTAGAAGACACTAGATTTTTTTTTTGGTGTAGGTTTTGTGGACACCTAGCCACAGATGGGGACAGAGAGTTCTCAAATGGCCAAAGTATTTCCATCTGAGTGGATATCTCAGAGAATCCACATCCTCTGAATTGGTGGGATGCTGCCATCTCACAGTTAAACAAAAGGAGCAGCAGAGACATACTTTAGTGCAGGACAATAACTACATCTGCAGGATTCAGGAATTCCCTACAAAACATCCATGATCTCCACTGGTCATGTTGCAGAGAACTCTGTAGCAGAAAAAGCAACTATTTGATTCCCCCAATGGTCTCTTTGGGATACTTGAGTACTACTCTCCTAGCTACACATGCCAGGGGAGATCCAGTCAGGGATGACTGGGTGATCTAGAATGTATAAGAGGAGTGGTAACACTTCCCCTGGGCCATTCCTTTCTCCACAAGCATGAAACCCAGTGAACGCTAAATTCCTGTGATGCCACTGTATTTTCAAATGCTTTTAAAATACATTACTTAAAGATCTCTGGACATGCTAACAGGCCTGTAACTACACCATGTGCATGCACACACCAGGGTCTCTGCTTTGAGGCTCTCTTTAGCTTGTTTTCAGGCAATGCACATTCCATTTTGAGTTCTCAAGAGCGAGAGACTCTCAGAATCACGCAACAAGACACAACTGGTGGGCAGTCAGACTTGAGCCTGCACTGCCCATCAGAGGGTCTCAGAGCCTTTACATACATCCAGAGCTTATTAACAAAATATTCTTGGGGAACTAATTAAAAACCCGGCCAATAGCTAGTGTCAGACACCAACAAGCACTGGTGAAGAGGTCACCGTGGGAATAAGAGCCAGAAATGTAATCTTCCAAGATGCTCCCTCACTCGCCCTCCCTACAGTGCTAATGCAGAGATGAATTGCAAAGGGGAATGAGAAAGGAGGTTACATTCTCCCTACCTTGCAAACATGCGTAGATCCTCTGGATTCTGTGCAGCAGGGACATTGAGGATAGCTTCCCGCTCGTGTTCAGACAAGCTCGCCAGCAGGTTCTCAGTCATCCGTTTATTCAATGGGGAGTCACCACCAGGTATCAGCTCAGCACTGGAATTATCCATACTAGGGCTTGTGAGAGTCATATCATCACTACTGGCTGTAAAATCAGAAATAATATGCTGCTGTGAAGAGTGCAAACTAGCAGGCTCCTTCTGCCCCCTCCTTCCAGGCAAACTAATCAGCTTAGTGTAGCAAAGAAAGGGGGCTTGGAAACATGACATGGGAACTGCCTGCAAACAATTAGATGAGGACAGGAAATTTGGTTCTCTTGGCCAATTTGTTGAGTTTGCAGACAAGTGATGGGTAATCTGGAGCAACATACAAAATATTATTGGGACATCAGGATTTTCTTGAAAATGGGGACTGCACAGCTATCCACACATTTCCTGGCCAGATGGCAGACTCCCTGCAAATGCATCCAAGGCATGCTGCCTAGGAGGTAAGTTTTATTCCCAGTAACTGAAACTATGATTTAAGGGGGGATGAGAAGTCTACAAACTCATGAATGGTGCAGAGAAAGTGAATAGTGAAGTGTTATTTACTCCTTTACACAACACAAGAACCAGGGGTCACCCAATAAAATTAACAGGCAGCACATTTAAAACAAACATAAGGAAATACTTCACACAATATACAGTCAATCTATGGAACCTGTTGCCAGGGGATGTTGTGACGACCAAAAGAGTAACTAGGTTTAAAAAAAGGAGGTAAGTTCATGGAGGAATAGCTATTAGCCAAGAGGGACAGGGATGCAATCCCAAGCTGTGGGTACCCCTACACCTCTGGCTGACAAAAGCTGAGACCAGATGACAGTGGATGGATCACTCTGTAATTACCCTGTTCTGTTTATTCCTCTGAAGCACCTGGCACTGGCCACTGTCAGAAGACATGATACTAGGCCACATTGACCATTGGTCTGACCCAGGAGAGCCATTCTTATGATCTGATATGACTGTGAAAGTGATTAAATACAGAAGCAGAAACAACATATCTAATGAGCTTTATAAACTGGTGATGTATAGTAAACAAGATGAAACAACAACATATGGAGGAGTGGGAAATAAATACACGAGACTACAAATAATAAACAGTGCTGGCACTGGCATTGGGAAGTTATGAATGGGAACTGCTGGGACACGGTTTGCATTCCTTCTTTAGCACTGGGACAACCCCAGAGCTAGTGCCTCATGCTCCCATTTTCCCCTAAGGGCCAAGCCCCAGACTAAGCCTCCCATGATCATGATGCAGAGAGATCAGTCCATAAGGAGATTTGGGGACATGAGGTATGTGAACTACTCTCATGGGGCACTGTGATGGCTTAGACAGACACAGAGATTAATGTTAAACAGAATGAAACATTTTGTTTTGATTTCCCTGGTGGAAAATAGAAACATTTCAACAAAATCAACATTTCTCCTGTGGAAAATTTCAATTCTGGAGAAACTACATGTTCCCTGAAAAACTTGGGCAGAAAACTCCCAGACCGCTCTAGTTTAAACAACATGAAGTGACAATGAGAAAAGTAGAGCAGGTGGGAGGGTAGGTACAGGCAGAAGAGGTGGTCAAGGAAGCTATGCTGCAATCACAGAACTACCTGCTGGGAGGAGTTATAAATACAACAGATGCCTAGCAAACAAAAAAGAAAAACTGAGTTTATCCATCATTATAAAAGGGAAAAAAAGGGGCAAAGAAAGTCTCAAAACTTCCTCCTATCCCCATACTAAAAATTCACTTGTTGCCTTTTGTTTTTCCCAGATGACTACTGATAACTGGAGAACCAGGATTATGGCATTAAACAAGCCATGCAAGTGAAACCTAAGAAACTATATTTATTCAGACTGTTTAAATCTCTGCTTTGGTTAAGTTTAACAGCTATTTAACTCCAATGCTTGAAGGAAGTCATTTTTTATAAGATCCATTATCCCAACCCAGAGAAAGCTATAACACAATCCAATGGCTGGAAGTTGAACCTAGACAAGTTCAGACTGGAAAGAACACACAAATTTGTAACAGTGAGAATATTTAACCATTGGAACGTTTTTACCAAGGGTCATGGTAGAGTCTCCATCGCTGACCATTTTAAAATAAAGATGGGATGTTTTTCTAAAAGATCTGCTCTAGGGATTATTTTAGAGAAGTTCTATAACCAGTGTGATACAGAAGGTCAGACTAGATAATCACGAATAGTCCCATCTGGCCACAGAACCTATGAAACCCCTTCAACTGAGAGCCAGTCCATACTAAATGTCAAAGAAAGACCAGACATTCCTGGTACTTAAAAGGTTAAAAAAAAAAAACAAACAAACACAAAACACAAACCCTTTAAAGATCCCTTCCATCCAGATCACAGAGATAAAACAGGGGCAGATTCCCATTCTTTTTATTTGCAATTACCTTTAAGCCATTGTTTCCCAAACTTGAGATGCTGCTTGTTTAGGGAAAGCCCCTGGCGGGCCGGGTTGGTTTGTCTACCTGCCGTGTCTGCAGGTCCGGCCAATCGCGGCTCCCACTGGCCGCAGTTCACTGGTTGCAGCTCCCATTGGCCTGGAGCAGTGAACCGTGGCCAGTGGGAGCCGCGATCGGCCAGACCTGTGGACGCGGCAGGTAAACAAACCGGCCTGGCCCGCCAGGGGCTTTCCCTAAACAAACAGCGTCCCAAGTTTGGGAAATCCTGCTTTAAGCAGGTAAATAAAAAGGCACTAAGCAATCGTAAGAGATTTACGAACTAATGGACTCGAAATTTATCAATTAAACCTCAAAGCATCAGGTTAAAAGGACAGTTATGAATCTCATTTAAAATTACTGAACAAGGAAATGCAAAACTAAACCCCACTTCCCCCTTTAGCTCTTCTGGCTAGGCATAGGTATGACAGCGAACTCACAGCATGCACTGCACGGAGACCCCATGTGGAGAGTGAAAAATCTGAGTTCGACCTTAAAGTAAGACCAAATGGCTGACAACAATTTAACTAGCTTTTGTGGTTTTAATTCCCTTTGATTTTATGGATTTTTGATATTACAAAACCTCTTACCCAGGCTAAATTCTCAACTGAAGAGTGGAGACACTGGCAGGAGAAGGCATGGCAGCTTTGGAGCAAACGTATATGAGATTCCACAAACTCATGCACTAGATGCTGACAACAAATATGCGGGGGCTCTGCGACAAAGGTAACAGTACAATGCTCCCGCACCAAGACCTTACTACTGACATTCACTCTCCCAAGGAACAGAACTTGGCATGTGTGCATACACACTCCTTGGTATTTTACTCAATGGAATGTAGCCTGACTGAAGCTAATTTTGAGAATATGAGCTATTTCTTGTGAGTCTATCATGCATCCCTGTTGAAACTGTATGCTCTGTCACAGCATTAAGCCTGATAAGCCCAAACTTGGTTCATTCTATTTTACCAATAAGAAAGGTTTCCTGGATATGTTTAATCTCAAGAGCCAAGAACAATTTTTAGGCTCCAAAACCTCAGCTCTAATTAATTTTCCTTAGAGAAATCATGTCCTGCAGAATGCCCCATAATTAACAACCATGCTTCTGGGTATGCCGCAGGATACAGGCAGCTGATGACTCACACTTCAGTTTCCTTGACAAGGTTTTTGAGCAATTTGGGACTTCAGCACCACATTTTAGCTTTGGTTAGAATACTTTCCCAGAGCTGACCTCAAAGCATGGCAATAGGAGGAGCTGGGGGAGTCAAGTGAGAAGAGAGGGAGTTGGCAATTGTAAACATTTGTCAGCCACGGTATCCGTGTATGTTTCCTTAAAGACATCGCCTATAACCCAACGATTCCACTGCTGTTTGGAGCATGTTTTCTCACAAGCATTTTGTTTAAAACTCCCCCTATTCTGTTTCCAATTATGGACATCTATGGAGATACCAATGGTCTATCTGGAAGAACACCTGGGTCACTTGGGAAGGATGCATAAAAGGACTTCTTGACAGAATGAATGGGAAGAGACAGTCAGGACTAAGCAGATAGAAAGAGGGTGAACAAGAACTGGGTGACTAGAATGGCCTACAGGCATTTGATAAGAGAGCTTTAATGGCTGCCAAGACGTTCACCAATTCCTGGTTCTCCACCCCAGGGCTGATCTTGATCAGCTAACACACTGGTAAATATGACTTGCCCTACCTAGACTTACTGCAAAGTCTGTTTAAAATCATGTTAGCTAAGGCACATTGACTATCACATTACAAAACACTACCTACTCTCCTACTCTAGATATGGCCTATGTTAATCTCTAAAAGCCAATACAGACTTGTTTACAATAGAAAAAGAAAAAAAGTGTATTCATACTTGGGGAGCCAAAGCTGAGAGCATTGGGAGTGCTTAAACTTCTGCCTCCAACTCTGGCAGTGAAGGGCATGTCTTCATCTTGAGCTCGGAAATCTTCCTCATTCGGGGGCACCATCAGACAGACATACGTGTGGAGCTGGATGAGAAGGCGATGCTGGAGCATCCATATTACCATCTGTATGAGCTGAGTCTGCAAAGCAAAAGCTAGCATTTCAGACAAGCACTCAGAGCACAGTACAGTTCAAAAGCAAGAGAGAGACAATGCACAAGGCACTCTAAGACCTTGTGGGGACGCACACTAAAGAAATGCTCAAACATAGAAGCAGGTTCTCCCCTTAGGACTTGGTTGAGCACTTGAAAACATGTCCTGGCTTCTTGGAACCCTACTCCAATGCATTTTGTTCACATCTCCAATAAAACAAAAGAGTCTATGTCTTTTGTCAGGCCACTAAGCTAGTATGTTTGTCCAGAGAAACCAAATATTCATGGATATGTAAGGTATATCTCTAAGCAGTGTTACTGAACTGCTGCTGACCCTGAGACTCTGACAGACTCAGACTTGTCTTTGCACGCTTAGTTCACAGCAAGTGGGGTATAAGTCTGTGCTGCACTAGCCTGCCATGCACTAAGGGCCTGACTACATGCTACATTAGTTTGTATCAGAGGGGTGTAAATTCTAATACACATAAGCATGTTGCGCACTAACTGGCGTATATGGACCCTGCTAGTGCATATTAATGTAGTCCCATTTCAAGCAGTACTATATTAACATGCACTAAGGAAAGAGAGGTTATCTACCAGCACAATAATGAGTTCTTTGAGCTGTTTTGTTCTTATGGGTGCTCCCCTGTATGATGTGCACATGCCTATGCACTCTTGATCAAAGATTTTAGTCAGCAGTGCCCACGCGTCTGTGCCTATGCATCATACATGCTTGTGCTCTAGTGTGACAGTATACATGGAGATGCAGACCTGCAGCCACTCCAGTTCCTTCTCAACGACGTAGCCCAGAAGATTCTGCAGCAGAGTGGAAGGAAGGCGGGAGGCGAAGCACCCATAGGGATAATACATCTCAAAGTACTCAAGTTACTATACAGGTAAGTAACTTCTTTTCAAGTTATTGTCCCTCAGGATGCTCCACTCCCAAGCAGTAATGAACATGGTGGCAGGAGCTGAGGAGTCAGATCCAGCACAGTTCTGAGTACAGTATGACAAAAGGCCATATCTAGAAGCAACTAAGATATCACAGTGCCTGGCAAACATGGTTGTAGGACCAGGTTGCTGCTGCAGATGTCCACAATGTGAGTATGAACTTAAGAATGGCTAAAGAGGTGGACCAGGCCCTGGTGGAATGGGCAGTCAATTCAAGGTGGGGGATGCACTCCAGCAGCTTTGCAACAAGCTAGAATGTACCCAGAAACCCACTTCAGTAGTTTGAGTGGAAACTGGCTGCTCCTTCATACTCTTGGCAAAGGTGATAAAAAGCCTATTGGAAACCCTGAAAGGTCTTATTCTGTTGAGGTGGAAGGCAAGAACCCTTCTTGCATCCAGAGAATGAAGGCCAGCCTCCTCCCTCGAGGAATGAAGTGTGGGGGTAAAATACTGGTAGACTAATATACTGATTGATATGGAATTCTGAAGAGATGTGAGGCAGGAAACAAGGCATAAGGCCACCCTGTCACAGTAAAAGGTAGTATAAAGAGGGTTTGCCATGAGCGCCCCTAGCTCTCCTACCTTTCTGGCTAAGGTTATGGCTAACTGGAATAAAGTCTTGAAGGCCAGGTGGAGAAGTAAACAGTTACCCATGGGTTCTTTAAAATACTGAGAACCAGATGAAGATCTTAGGGTGGCATGGAGTCCTTGACATGAGGAAACAGATATAACAAACCCTGGAGGAACATGATTATGGTAGGGTAAGCAAAGACCATAAATCCTTCCACTGGTGGAAGAAAGGCTGTAATTGCTGCCCAGTGAACCCTAACGGAGCTCAATGACAACCTTGTGTTTTTAAATCTAACAGTTAATCAACAACATCCATGAGGAGAAATTCAGAGGCAGATACAGATCAATGAGTACATCAGACATGGAAATACCTCCACTTCTGCAGTTTTCTCCTGGCAGTTTCCTGCTGTTCAAGAGTACAGACTGACCTTCAGGAGAGCTGCCCAATTCTGTGCCCAGGAACCATCAAGGAGCCAGGCCCTGACATGCAGAGATGGGGATGAGTTATGCCCACAGTGTCAGGAAATCCACTGGGAGAAGAAGGCCTATAGGAGTTAGGCCTGGTCTACACTACGCGTTTATACCGAATTTAGCAGCGTTAAACCAATTTTACGCTGCACCTGTCCACACAACGAAGCCCTTTATATCGATATAAAGAGCTCTTAAAACCGATTTCTGTACTCCTCCCTGACAAGGGGAGTAGCGCTGAAATCGGTATTGCCATGTCGGATTAGGGTTAGTGTGGCTGCAATTCGACGGTATTGGCCTCCGGGAGCTATCCCACAGTGCACCATTGTGACCACTCTGGAAAGCCATCTGAACTCGGATGCACTGGCCAGGTAGACAGGAAAAGCCCCGCAAACTTTTGAATTTCATTTCCTGTTTGGCCAGCGTGGAGAGCTCACCAGCACAGGTGACCACGCAGAGCTCATCAGCACAGGTAACAATGCAGTCTCCTGAGAATCGAAAAAGAGCTCCAGCATGGACTGCACGGGAGGTACTGGATCTGATTCCTGTATGGGGAGAGGATTCCGTGCTAACAGAACTCCGTTCCAAAAGACGAAATGAAAAAACATTTGAAAAAAATTTCCAAGGCCATGATGCAGAGAGGCCACACCAGGGACTCAGTACAGTGCCGTGTGAAAGTTAAGGAGCTCAGACAAGCCTACCAGAAAAGCAAGGAAGCAAATGGAAAGTCCGAGGCAGGGCCAAAAACATGCTGCTTCTATGCTGAGCTGCATGCAATTCTAGGGGGGTCTGCCACCACTATCCCACCCCTGTCCATGGATTCCAAGGTGGGGGTGGTAATCGCAGCCATGGCTGAGGATTCTGCGGATGGGGAAGATGAGGAGGAAGAGGAGGACGAGCTTGTAGAGAGCACACAGCACTTCGTTTTCCCCAACAGCCAGGAGCTTTTTCTCACCCTGACGGAATTTCCCTCCCAGCCCTCCCAAGCCACTATCCCAGACAACGAAGCCATGGAAGGGACCTTTGGTGAGTGTACCTTGTAAATATAAGACATGGTTTAAAAGCAAGTGTTTTTTAATGATTAATTTGCCCTGAGGACTTGGGATGCATTCGGGGTCAGTACAGTTACTGTAAACATCTGTTAACATGTCTGGGGACGGAGCGGAAATCCTCCAGGGACATCTCCATGAAGCTCTCCTGGAGGTACTCCAAAAGCCTTTGCAGAAGGTTTCTGGGCAGCGCTGCTTTATTCCGTCCTCCAAGGTAGGATACTTGACCATGCCATGCATGTAGCAAGTAACCTGGTATCATTGCATGACAAAGCCTAGCTGCGTATGGTCCCAGTGATTGCTGGCATTCAAGCAACTTCCGTTCTTTATCTTACTGTGTTATCCTCAGGAGAGTGATATCGTTCATGGTAACCTGGTTGAAATTCAGGAATTTAAGTAAGAGGACAGAGATGGCCATTCCTAATGGGCTGTTTGCCTGTGGCTTAAAAGAAATCCTTCCCTGCAGGTAGCTAAGTGGAGGGGGCGGGGCGTGATTGGCACTGAGCTTTTCCGCGTTTGGCTAGCAGAGATCTTTCCTGCTACCAGCCACATGGTTGGGGGTGGGGGGGGGAAGGGGACTGTTTAGCAGTGATCTTCCATGATACCAGCCACGGGGTGGTTTCTGCTGCTGCATGTTAACAGGAAAGAAGCAGCACCAAATGGGCTTTGCTTGCTATTTGGGAAAGGAGGGCGCTGGATAGATGAAGGCTGCAGAAGACGAAAGACAACGGCTTACCATGGCCGCATGCAAGCCGAATTCTGCTGCCCGGACCTGCGTCTGTGATCTGTAACACCAAAGCCGCAGGCACTCAATATTAAGATGCAAAATGCGACCTTGTAGTGAAAACACATGTGCTATGTAAGGTGAATAGTGTTGTTCACTGTGAAAGAGTATGACCATTGTTCTCTAAAATGTATCTTTTTAAATACTTCTCTCCCTTTTTTCCCTGCCTCATGCAGCTGCAAATTTTTCAAGCCTCTCTACTCCGTCCCGAAGGCTATCTCAGATAAGGCGGCGGAAAAAAAAAGATGCGAGAAGAAATGTTTTCAGAAATCATGGAAGTGACCCGCAATGAAAGAGATCATCTGAATGAGTGGAAGGACGTGGTAGCAAAGTACAGGAAAGATGCCAGTGACTGTGAGGACAGGAGGGACCAACATGAGGACAGGAAGGATGAACGTGAGGACAGGAGAGACACTCAAGATGAGAGATGTTCGAGATGAGAGGTGGAGGCAGGAAGATCAGCGGTGGTGGGATGCAACTCTGGGGCTGCTGCGTGATCAAACTGACATGCTCCGGCGTATGGTGGAGCTTCAGGAATGGCAGCAGGATCACAGAGTGCCGCTGCAGCCTCTGTATAACCACACTCCCCTTTACCATCTTCCTTAGCCTCCTCACCTGCCAGACGAGTAAGAACTCATGGGGGTAGGCTCCATGCACCCGTCCACTCCACCCCAGTGGACAGCCCAACCAAAAGGCTCTCATTATTATGAAATTTTTTTAGTGGCCTTTTCCTTCCCTACTATTCTCCTCCCAAACCCCACCCAGGCTACCTTGTCAGTTCTCTCCCTCTTTTTATAATTAAGTAATAAAGAATACATGATTTTTAAACGATAGTGACTTTATTTCCTTAGAAAGCAAGCTGTGATCGAAGGGGGGGGTGGCTTACAGGGAATGAGTCAATCAAGGGGGGGTTGTTCATCAAGGAAAAACAAACACAACAGTCACACTGTACCCTGGCCAGTGATGAAACTGGTTTTCAAAGCTTCTCTTATGCGCACTGCTTCCTGGTGTGCTCTTCTAATCGCCCTGGTGTCGGCTGTGCGTAATCAGCAGCCAGGTGATTTGCCTCAGCCTCCCACCCCGCCATAAAGGTCTCCTCCTTACACTCACAGAGATTCTGGAGCACACAGCAAGCAGCAATTACAATGGAGACATTGGTTTGGCCAAGGTCTGAGTGAGTCAGTAATGTGCGCCAGCGCGCCTTTAAACGGCCAAATGCACATTCTACCACCATTCTGCACTTGTTCAGCCTGCAGTTGAACAGCTCCTGACTACTGTTCAGGCTGCCTGTGTATGGCTTCATGAGCCATGGCATCAAGGAGTAGGCTGGGTCCTCCAGGATAACGATAGGCATTTCAACATCCCTAATGGTTATTTTCTGGTCTGGGAAGCAATTCCCTTGCTGCAGCCGTTTAAACAGAGTAGTGTTCCTGTAGACGCGAGCGTCATGAACTCTTCTCGGCCATCTCACGTGGATGTTGGTGAAACGTCCCTTGTGATACATCAGTGCCTGCAGCACCATGGAAAAGTACCCCTTGCGGTTTATGTAGTGGGTGCCCTGGTGCCAAGATAGGGATATGGGTTCCATCTATCGCCCCACCACAGTTAGGGAATCCCATTGCAGCAAAGTCATCCACTATGACCTGCACATTTCCCAGAGTCACAACCTTTCATAGCAGCAGCTTAATGATTACTTTGGCTACTTGCATCACAGCAGCCCCTACAGTAGATTTGTCCACTCCAAAATGATTCCCGACTGACCGGTAGCTGTCTGGTGTTGCAAGCTTCCAGAGGGCTATTGCCACTCACTTCTCAGCTGTGAGGGCTGCTCTCATCTTTGTATTCTGGAGTTTCAGGGCAGGGGAAGGCAAGTCACAAAGTTCCATGAAAATGCCCTTACGCATGCGAAAGTTTTGCAGCCACTGGGAATCGTCCCACACCTGCAACACTATGCGGTCCCACCAGTCTGTGCTTGTTTCGCAGGCCCAAAATCGGCGTTCAATGGCTAGAACCTGCCCCATTACCAGCAGGATCTCCAAAGCACAGGGGCCCGCAGTTTGACAGAATTCTGTGTCCATATACTCATCACTCTCGTCGCCGCTCTGCTGTAGCCGCTGCCTCCTCGCCTGGCTTTGCAGGTCCCGGTTCAGCATTGACTGCACGAGAACGCGCGAGGTGTTTAAAACGTCCATGATTGCTGTCTTGAGCTCAGCAGGGTCCATGCTTGCCGTGGAATGGCGTCTGCACAGTTCACCTAGGAAAAAAGGCATGAAACGGTTGACTGCTGCTGCTTTCACAGAGGGAGGGGTGAGGCTGTACCCAGAAGCACCAGCGGCAATGTTTTTTGCCTCATCAGGCACTGGGATCTCAACCCAGCATTCCAATGGGCGAGGGAGACTGCGGGAACTATGGGATAGCTATAGGATAGCTACCCACAGTGCAACGCTCAGGAAATCGATGTTAGCCTCGGTACATGGACGCACACCGCCGAATTAATGTGCTTAGTGTGGCCGCGTGCACGCGACTTTATACAATCTGTTTTTAAAAAACGATTTCTGTAAAATCGGAATAATCCCATAGCGCAGACATACCCTTAGTAGGGAGAGGCAAAGCAGATCCAGGAACCACACCACTTGCCTCAGCCACAATGGCACTAGGAGAGCATCCCCTATGGAGTAGAAAGCATACCCCTTCCTCAAGGTGAGGTGTTGGCACTTTGCATCAGATGGTGTTGCAAAGAGATCCACTTGCAGAAGGCCCCAGGACTGGTAAATATTCTGAAAGACTGAGTTGCTGAGTTCCCACTTATGGTCCTGGTGGAAGTACCTGCTCAAGGAATCCACTGCAGTGTTTTGCAGGCCTGGCAAGTAGACCACAGAGGTGTGTATGAGATGGAATATGTACCAGCTCCCCAGTTTTAGTGATTCTGTACATAAGGACTGAGATCTTGCTTCCCCTTGACCGTTTATCTGGTACATTACTACTCTGTTGTCCAACATTACCTTGACTGAGAGGCCCTTGATGTTGCGAAGGAAGTACTGGCATGTGAGGGAAACTACCCTGAGTTCAAGAATGTTGATGTGGAGGGATGTTCCTGGGGGAGACCATTTGCCCTGGGGATTGGCCTCTCCCCTAGCCAGCAGGGATGAATCCACAGTGATCACCCTTGAAGGGCGCGGATGCAAAAACAGAACCTTCACACAGACCTTGAGAGGATCCTTCCACCAACAGAGAGTCGAGAACTCTTGGATGTATGCTTTAGATTGTGGGCTCTGCTGCAGTGTGGAGATGAGACTGTGGTGAAGCTGTCCACAGGTAGGTCATTGTAGGGAATCTGTCTGCAAGTAGGTAGCCCTGACAGTTGAGGAGTTCAGAGTGACTGATAAAAAGTCTATGCACTGTATCAGTGTTAGGGTAGACATGTCCATGTTCAGAGTAAGGTCCGGGGAATGAAACAAGGCCTTGTTGGTTGCTGACTGGCCCTTGAGGAAGAAGTGACCCTTAAGGAGCCGATTGTCCAGAGAGGGGGAAAACTTATTCTGTTGACATAAGTGAGCTGTGATGACAAAGAGGAGCTTTGTAAAGACTCCTGGGGCAGTTGAAAAACCAAAAGGGAAGAACATGGTATTAGTAATCGCTCTGTGCTGAGGATGAACCATAGGCCTGGACCCGCAGGCACTGCTGAATATAATCTCTGATTGACAGTGCAATGGTGTGGGCACATCCTGTGGTGGAGCACCCATAGAAACAGTAACTTGAAGAACTTTCAGTTAGCAACATGCTGGTGTGCATTAGAAATTTACACCAGCTGGTGTGGACTAGGGCTTGTCTATATAGTACACTAAGGGCTAGCTGGATCCCATTGCTATGCCCTAAAAGTTCCCTAGTACACTTTGATATACCCCCTTTGAAACAAATGTATATCAAAGTACACTACGGAACTTCGAGTGTGTGGCAGTAGGGTCCACACAGATGTTTAGTACATGGCAGGCTAGTGAGGTAGATTTACATCCCAGCTTGCAACAAACTAAGGTTTTGTGTAGAAAAGCTGACCCTCTAAGATGAGCTTGTCCCTATTCCAAATGTGAGAGCAGGCAAAGGAATCCTGTAGCTCCAAAACAGACTGAGGCATTCCAGCAAGGAAATCCCTGCCTTCGCCATGCTATGGTCACAGCAACCCTAGCATCTACTGCAGTCCTGGTCCTTCCAGCTAAAAGGAGAAAATTATATACACATTTGAACAGACAGCTAATAAAATAGGGTTGGATCACTGTTAACTCTGAGGGATAAAATAAACCTCAGACAAACATTAGTCTTGAAGGCCTCAGCATAATGCCACCAATCTTGAGATCAATTAAACAACTAATATTCTGTTTCCTGTTCAAATGCCCACAAGAAAGAGTAACTATGGAAAAGAGATTACATTTGACCGAAGTAGTCAGATTTTGGCCCAGACTTTCTTGGAAAGCCAGAGAAAGCTTGGTGACTCAGCACAACTGAGGCAGCCAAGAAGACAGACTCCCACAGGGAGCAGTACCATTTGCAATCAGAAAGGATCTGACTCTGGTAGATGCTAGAGGGGTGGGGCTAGAGGTCAGGGCTCAATAACCTTCTAGACTCAACAATGCAGATCTATTGCTAGAGGCAGGTGAATACTGAGCAGGAATAAGTAGGTGGCATTACCTCTGTACATGGCATTGATGCAACCATTACTGGATAGTGTGTCCAGTTCTGGTGTCCACACTGGAAAAAGGATGTTGAAAATATTGAGAGGGTTCAGAAAACGATTTGATGTCTGGCAAATCTGCCTGGCAATGAGATTTAGGAATCTTAATCTATTTGGCATGTCCAAGAGATAAATATAAATGCTGAGGGTAATTAAGCTACCTAGAAACAATTTACCTTGAGAGATGGTGGCTTCTCCATCGCTTTTTGAAAACAAACATCCAGTCAATTTAAAGATAACAGAAGTTATGGGCCTGATGCAGAAATTTCCAGGTGAAAATGTATGGCCTGCGCTCACATGATCAGAAAGGTCTTTCCTGGCCTTAAAATCTATGGAAAAATTATTAAACTTTGACAGCACTCTTCCTGGACTCAAGCTAAGAGCAATGACCAAAGATTTAAGAATCCAGCACAGCATGTATTTTGGAAAACATTTACTGGAACAGGTATAAGAATATGCCCTGGAGCATAAATCTACAGAATCAGTGTACAGTTCTAGTAGGTCAACGTGATAAAGTTCAAGGCACTTTAGATCTTCTACAGGACAGAATACAGGGTGGGTTTTTTTAAAGTAATTCTGAAGGCAGGCTGAAGACTTTAATGTAATGCTTTGCATTACAATAAATTACAGTGCTTTGTTGGAAATGGATCTATAGACATATACTCCATATTTAAATTAAAATTTCTCAACAGCAATGCATGTTTACTATGTAAGTATTCTTCTAGTAGCAATTTGTTCCTTAACTGTAGGTGCCTGAGTTCACTGGACAGCTGTTATCATAGATCAGTGGTCACAAAAAAGGCTCCCAGCACAGGAAGATAGCAGCTGAACCCAAGCTCTTCTAGAAGGGGTAGATGGAAGATGGCCCAGTGGTTAGGACACTAGCCTGGGACTCTGGAGACCTGGCTGCAATTCTGGGATCATGTGTGATCTTGTGCAAGCCACTAATCTCTCTATGCTTCAGTTCCTCATCTGTAACATGGAGACAATGGTATAGTCTAGCATCACAGGAGTGTTGTGAGGATAAATACATTAGATATTGTGAGGTGCTCAGATACTAGGGTATTGGAGGGCAATACAAGAACCTAGACAGATGGATAGAGCATCTGTCATTAAGAGTCCATTGTACAGAATAGAGAACCAGATTTTTAAAGGTATTTAAGCATCGTACGATACAGAGTAGGCACACAGTGGGATTTTCAGAAATACCACGGTTCCTATCCCTCATTGAAATCAATGGGAGACAAGAACCTGGGAGTGTCTGAAAATCCTACTAGGACCTAAACAATTTTAAAAATCTGGCCATGAGGCTCTTGGGCTAGCTGCTTCTCAGGCAATGGGGGAGGGTTAGTCTGAGTCATCTCACACCTGGCAAGTTCCACTGGCTAGACAGTGAAGTCTGCTTTTCTAGTTCCTTGAATTACCTTGATTTTTTCAAGATCTTCTTTTGTCTTGAGCTATTTTAACCTTAATTTAGCTTTAATTATTGAAATGTTCACTAGCATGTGGTGGTGCTCCTAGGGCATTAGGTTGCCTCAATTCAGCCCCACCTTCCTAGTGCAAACACATTCTTTGTGTTACAGCATCCAAAAAGCAAGTACAGAACATCCCCCAACTGATGCTGAAAGCAGCAGACACAGGGTGAGTGAGAGCTATTTGTGGACTTGTGGGTGACCTGTTTCCAGAGGATTTGGAGAATACATCATCTTCCTGGCTGACTCTCACATGAACAGCCTTTTCATTTCACAAAATATTGCAGGCCCCCAAGTATTAACTAGTAGGTATCGAAAACATTGATTCACTGACGAAAGCTGCTCAAGGACTTCATAGCAACCTGCAGTGTTTTGGTGAGAAACACAGGCAGAATGAGCTCAGATCCTCTGAAGGAAACTAAATCTGCTGTATTAATCATTATGGTAAATGGGCCAAACCTCAGTAAGAGCCCCCAAATGCAACTTTTCGGCCCACACAATTCTCATTCCCATTTTTCTAAAAGCTGAGCAAACTTCAGCCTGGCTCAACCTTCCCAGCCTTGTCTTCTACCAAGCCCCACAGCACACGTGCCTTTTGCTGCCTGGCACATACCCAGTGTCTCTTCGGGAATTCCTGCTTCTTGGGGCTGCTGGACATATAATTTGGAGATCTCCTTCAAACACATCTTTGTAAGAAAATCTGTGTTATTAATTTTAATTATACAATAATCTACTCAGAGAACACAGAGGGAGACACACAACTCAAAGGTGTACAACATATGAATATTGCATGTACCATACATTATAGATCGACTTTGCCAACAACTGAAAAACCTACAAGAAATTTCACTGAATTATGTCAAAATGCTAGCGCTCCCTCCAGTCATTAACAGTTAACAGTCTCTCTCTCATGCAATATAGATCAATATGTGCATTTCACACAAGTCTACCTTCTTTTGAAAACTTTTGCCAAAAAAGTAGTCAGCATATCTTGTTTTGTTAATAAAGCTGTCACTCCGAAGTTTATTTTAGTTGCATGAAGTGTTATGCAGCCACATGGTCTTTAAAGATGGACAGACCAACACAGACTTCTTTTTACCAGATTCCATGCACCTAAGGCTTACATGTCTAGGTATTTGAGACATTCGTATAGGCAGGATCAAGCTTTGCACAGACACATTAGCATACATTTCCAAACCATGAGCCAAATTCTGCACACATATCCATACACAACTCCCAGTCACATTAATGTTTAAATATCCGAAAGCAGAGTTTGGCTCATATTTACAATGTTCCAAACTAATGAAGTGAAAGTTATTTCCTCTTCCTTTTACTCCATCCAACCCATCTGAAACACTACTGCTAAAGTCATCTTCCTCCAGCCCCTTCTGTCACACTCTTATGGTGGGAATTATTAAGCTGTTGGAGGCACTTTCAGATGTCAGCAAGATTTATCAAATTCCTGGGCGTGACATAAGCCAGCGCCTGTAACTTCTCATCACACCACCGTTTACCTGACTTTGGAAAGAAAAAGCAGTCCCTTGTTTCAGAACTACTTGAAGCAGGCCCTTTGGGTATGTCTACACCGCAATTAAAAACCTGTGGCTGGCCCATTCCTGATGACTTGGGCTCAGACTAAGGGGTTGCTGAATTGTGGTGTACACATTCAGGATTGGGCTGGAGCCCGGGCTCTAGAACCCTGCGAGGTGGGAGGGTCCCCAAGCTCAGGCTGCAGCCCAAGCACAAACATCTACACTGCAATTAAACAACTCCTTAGCTCAAGCCCTGCAAGCCTGAGTCAGTTGGCATAGGCCAGTGTCTAACTGCAGTGTAGACATACTTTTGTCTCTGGATGTGCAGTGTAGCTCCCTGTGCTCTGGGGAACAGAGTCGGTCCCTTATTTTAGAAGGGGAATATGAATCCTCTCCTGGCAGGTGTTACAAACCAGTTCCTCTCCTTGGCAGAGTGGAGAGAGGTTTTGTGCTGCCGCACTGGCAGACTATGTCTTCACTTAGATCTTATTTCTATCCCTTCATGAATTCTTGATGCAGGACCAGGATTGACAGCTCAAGCAGTTTCATGGGGTAGGACCCTTTCTCTCCATGCAGGTTTTTAATATCATTCTTGCCAGGCTGGCTGTGGGGAGGTATGTATACCCAAACACACACCCATCCTTGAAATCTTTCACTCTCATATTGACCTTGGAAGTATTCAGAGGAATTGTTTAAAGGGAACAAAAATTCCAAACCTCAAATGCCATGTGTCACATCACAGCCACTACACATGCCCTCTTTCTGCCTCCTGTAGTAACAGGATACTAATCATATTTTATAAGAGCCAACATTAAAGTACTACCTGAACAGAGCAACTGCTGTGGCAACTTTAATGATCTTTTAGCTTGGGTTTGCTTAACAGGAAATATCTCCTCTTTTTGTTGAAGGTGGATGATGTAGCTCACTGAAAGTTACTGTATTTCAGAAAGCTAGCTGGGGCAGGAACCAGTGTTCTTATGTTTGGACATCACCCAGCACATTGTGAACATAACAATAATATAAATAAGCAGCTACTGGAGACAAGGAATCGAAACAAAATTCTGTAGTTAATGCCCTCCCCTCTTTGGTAACAGTTTGGTGGCCCTACAGACTACAAAAGTAGCAGCTTCTTCAGGTGATCTTAATAAAGTTAATAGATTTCTTCTTCTGAGATACTAGGCATATTTCAGTTCACTTGGTTACAAGAGATATCATTCGTCAATCACTAAACCGCTATAAGAAGTTGCATTTCAACAGGGAATACAGACGATACCATGAAATTTGACCACTTTTCAAGTCAGATCTGAATGAGATTTCAGCTTCCCTTTCAAGGCAGGAAGACAGGATTGCTGAACTGAGGATATTAATCAGTAATACAGACTAAATAAAAACACAATCATTACAGTCACTTCTGATATGCATAATCTGAACAGCCCTGAAGTGTCATGCCATCCTTGCAGCCTTGTTACATTTCTCCTGTGTTATGCATCAATACTTACATAGCAGAGCAAGTGTGGTGACCTGACTAAGTTATGCTAACTATGAGAAGAGGCAGAGGAAAACCAAGACAAAAAGGATAATTTTAAATTTTTAGAACTTTCTAAGGGAAAACTCCAAAACTGTACCAGGAGCATAAATAATATAGACCGTTACCAAAGACTGACTATGCATACTAATAAACTATAAGATACCAACTCATTAATCTTTGTGAGCTTTTACATGCTGTACAGTTAATACCAAATGCATTGTTATTATGAACAAAAGAGACTGCTCTACTATATACTGTGTCACTTCAGAGAAGAATCCAATTTTCCTCTCCTTGGATGTAAGTCCAGCTCCACTCTTGCTGTCCTGTTCTTTTCCTCTCTTCAGCCTGAATGCCTCTCAGATTTGATATTCCTGTGGCTGTACCTCTTTTCACCATGTTTATCTACAAGTGCGGTTTCTTCACCTAGGGGGCCCTTGATCATCCATTAGTCACCTTTGAACTGTATTCCATCAACAGATGTTCCAACAGTCACTCTCTCTGTTCATGTACTTTAGGTCCTTTGTGGGTGTGCTTCTCTTTACTGCTTCCAGGATCTGTTTGCATCTAATGCCGCTTTTTGATCAATTCCCTCTTTCACCAATTATATTTCCTTTCAGTTTTTTCTCAATACTCACTCTCTGGTAAATCTTTATATTGCCCCCCCCCACCACCACCACCACCACACACACACACTATCCTTCTCTAACAGCATCTGGTCACATACCCAGGTCTATTTTTTTCTGCTTGTCCTGACCTGAAACCTTTCCTGTTTTCCTTTTCCTCCTCACTTCCCAGTCCCATACTTTTATTCTCCTGTTCTTTTATCACCCTGCTTCGACTCAGGCCCCCATTTATCTTCTAGCTCAGCATCTCGATTCTTCTTCGCCTAGAACAGCTTTTTCCAGCTGCCCCTTTGGGTAGATTCCAACCCCCCTCCCTTTTCCTCAGCTTGGCAGTCTCTCTCCCAGGACAGCATTCTGGGCTGCTGCATCACATCTGCAGCAGGTGCTAGTGCCAGGGTGAAGATTACTACACAAGCCGTTTCAGAAATGAGGCCTGGCTGAGATTTTGGTACTGGGCTCTGCAGACAGTTCATTTGAACATGGCCACTATGAACTTCCTGCCTCATTCTCCATCAAGTGAGCAACTCTTTGCTTTGGAGAGGAAATGGACATGCCAGATAGAGCTGTCTCAAAGGTGCATTCCTCCCTACCACTTTTCCTGATCTAGATCTGAAACTCACTGGTTTCTTCTGAGCCATGGGAGTCTCTTCATCTTCACATCTGGTCTCAAAACCTTACCAATCAGATGGCCTCTGTCCTGATGCCAGAAAGAGCTTGGACAGCTGAGTAGGCAATGGCATGGTTAGCCATGGGGGACTGCTCATAAAGCTTAGTCATTGGCTGGTGCTGTAGGAAGTTATGTCCAGCCTTCTTTGGCTGAAAAACTGGCGCCATGCAGCAAATACAAGGATGAAACATTTTGCTTTGTTTTAAATCTATGATTAAATCTAAATTTTAACCCCATTCTCATGGCTCCTTCTCTCCACTCTCCCCTTCCCCACATCCCACTATCCTTGCCTCCACACTGCCTCCTCATCCCCACCCCCATCCCTGCCTCCTTCCAGTCTGTTATCTGATCTGCAACAACATTTACATTGTTTCCACTAGTACATTTTAACACTCCTTTCCCCCCCCCCCCCATCTCCATCCCTATGATGCCATTTCCCATCACTGCTGTAGGCCAAGCTCCAGCTGTGTAGCATCGTGTTTGGCTGTGTGACACTCTGTATGCAAGAAGCTGGTAACAATACAGGGAATTGTATTTATTGACAAATAAGCACATAGATGACGTGGTTCTGAAAAGCAAAGACTTTATGCATCACCTCATTTGGAGACACAATACAGAACACAGCCCACTGAACTCCGCAAGGACAAGACTAAGCCCTTCAATATTCTTTGCCTTCCCGGAAACAGAGAATTTTATAGCATTTGTAAAATTCTTTATTTAACACACGGATTTTTAGAAGCCTGTTTCCTGTGATCAGATCCCCAAAGCTGTTTTTTCCCCATGAAAAAGGAATAATGTCAAGAAAATTGGGACTAGCTAGGGGCTGGGACAAAGTGGACAGAAAGGTCCAATCCTGGTTTGGTCACATATATTTTCTGGTTTTAATTAAAAATATAGCCAGTGGAGCACATTGTCTCTCCTTACTCCAGTCTAGAATTAGTCTAATTTAACCTAACTGACACACATGCGCTTCAGGATTACATTTGAAAAAACAGAATAGCTACTGGGGAAGCTTTTGGTTCAAAAGTAAAGGAAAGATGATAGTGTACAGTACACCCTTGCTGTAACGCCCTTCATTATAATTAACACCTGTATCCCAACTTCAGTACAGTACTGTAATATTTTTTTTAAAAAAAGGAAGGTTGCACATGCATACAGTTTTTATCCCGCTTTGCCACTCCACCACATGGGGTTGGCAGCTCCACCGCTCTGCTGCTCAGGGCTGGCAGGTCTGCTGTTCCGCCACCCATTCATTTTCATTGTCCTTTCACTATAATGAAATCCTGGCTATAACAAACAAAAGGCTTGGGTCCCAACAGGTTCATTATAGTGAGGGTGTACTGCATTTATATTGACAAAAATAAATGGTTGTTAGTCCAATTAAATGAGCCTGCTTGGACATTCACTACACTATGGCAAAAAAACCAAAACAACCATGAAAACATTTCCTTATTTTAGACCCAACAGATACTTCAGGTCTCTGCTATCACTGTAAATCAAACCAGTGCACTGCTCTAGAACTTATCAACATTCCAATCATCAGGTGACAGGCTTAGCTTTGGACCTTTACTTCAGTTGATGGAACAGCACTCACCGAATATTTCTCTTTAAAGTCTTGCAAACACTATTTTTAAATCCAGCACACAGTTAAGATATGGGACAGCAATAGCCCTCATTGGGAAGCACATTCAAGTATTCCAGCAAGAACCAGTTTTCATGACTGGAATATGAGCCTTTGAAAATTCATACTGTGCTTGGATACATAGATGTGACAGTGGTGTAGGGAACAGGGATTTAGTTTTTATTAGGAACTGGGGAACTTTTGGGGAAAGGAGGAGTCTATAGAGGAAGGATAGGCTCCAAAACCAAAAACAGAACTAGACTGCTGGTATGTAAAATAAAAAAAAAAGTTGTAGAAGAGTTGTTAAACTAAGGGCTGGGGGATAGCCAATAGATGCAGAAGAGTACACCGGTCAAACAGAGATATGCCTTAGGGGAGGATCTATTAAGGGGGATTCTGTATATCATACTAAGAAGGAGAAGATGGAAGTTGATAAAGTACAGGTAGGAACTGAAGAGAAACAGTCCAATGAAAAAACGAGTCTAATTCAATTACAGCACATATTGGCAGATGGCAAAAAAGGGACAAATTTTCTAACTGCTTGTATACAAATGCTAGAAGTCTAAATATTAAGATCGGTGAACTTAAGTGCCTGATATTAAAATCAGGATAGTGATATAATAATCATCACATAATCTTGGTGGAACGATGATAATCAATGGGACACGATACTATCAGGGTACAAAATATGTAGGAATGACAGAGCAAGGTGTGCTGGGGGGTGGGGGGGATGGCACTATATATAAAAGAAAACAAAACAGTGCCAGAGTAAAAATAGTAAATGGCTCAAATTGTACCATAGAATCTCTATGGATAGAAATTCCATGCTTCAAAAATAATATTCCACACCTGACTAGGACAGTGATGGTGATTATGAAATGCTCAGGGAGATCAGAAAGGCTAAAGAAAGATAACTCAATCATGGGGGATTTCAAATATCCCCATACTGACTGGATACATGCCAGCTCAGGACAGGATGCAGAGATAAATTTTCTTGACATCTTAAATGATGCTTCTTGGAGCAGCTAGTCCTGGAACTCACAAGGAGAGAGGTAATTCTTGATTTACTCCTAAGTGGAGCACAGGATCTGGTCCAAGAGATGAATATAGATGAACCACTTGGTAATACTGACCTTAAATGTAAGGAGAAGCTAAATGAATTCTTTGCATTGGTCTTCACTGCAGAGAATGTAAGGGCAATTCCCACACCTGACCCACTCTTTTTAGGTGACAGATTGAGGTGTCAATGGAGGTGGTTCTGGAACAAATTGATACATTAAACCAGGCCTGCACAACATGCAGCCCATGTGGGCTCACTGTGTGGCCCCCTGGCAAGTGGTGGGGTGGGGCTGTCAGGTTTGCCCAGGGCCGGTGCAACCGTCCAGGATTTTAACTCCCTCCCCTCATGCAGAGCGTGGCGTGGCTGATTGGGCGCCTGGGCCTGATTTAGCTGCTCCCATTGGTCTCCAGCAGGCAAAGTCCCTCCCCCACCTCAGCATCGCATCACAGCACTCTGGGGGAGGGGTTGTGTGCTTGGCAGCCTGTTTGGTTAGCTTCACCTGGAGCCAGTGGCTGGAGTGGCATGGTGGTAAGGGGAGTCCCTGGGAGCAGTCAGGGAACAGGAGGAGGGTTGTATGAGTTGGAAGTTTGGGGGGGCTGTCAGGGGACAGGGCTCAGGCTTTGTGGCTCCCGGGCATATGAGCTGCCGGGGCGTAGGGCCCTGAGCCTGCTCCAGGAGGGGCAGCAGCGTTTGTGGCTCACAGTCCTAGGAGCTGCAGAGCCCAAGTGCAGTGAGGGGGCAGCTGGAGGGCATATGGGGGGCCAGCGCCCGCATGCATCCGGATGCATCAGGCGAGGTATTTCCAGCAAAGATAAGGAGGTGTTAGTACCGTTATACAAGGCACTGGTGAGACCTCACCTGGAATACTGTGTGCAGTTCTGGTCTCCCATGTTTAAGAAGGATGAATTCAAACTGGAACAGGTTCAGAGACGGGCTACTAGGATGATCCAAGGAATGGAAAACCTGCCTTATGAAAGGAGACTCAAAGAGCTTGGCTTGTTTAGCCTAGCCAAAAGAAGGCTGAGGGGGGATATGCTTGCTCTTTATAAATATATCAGAGGGATTAATATTAGGGAGGGAGAGGAATTATTTAAGCTTAGTACCAATGTAGACACAAGAACAAATGGGTATAAACTGGACACTAGGAAGTTTAGACTTGAAATTAGACGAAGGTTTCTAACCATTAGAGGAGTGAAGTTCTGGAACAGCCTTCCAAGGGGAGTAGTGGGGGCAAAAGACATATCTGGCTTTAAGACTAAGCTTTATAAGTTTATGGAAGGAATGGTATGATGGGATAGCTTAATTCTGGCAATTGATCTTTGATTATCAGCAGATAAGTATGCCCAGTGGTCTGTGATGGGATGTGATCTGAGTTACTGCAGAGAATTCTTTCCTGAGTGCTGGCTGGTGAGTCTTGCCCACATGCTCAGGGTTTAGCTGATCACCATATTTGGGGTCGGGAAGGAATTTTCCTCCGGGGAAGATTGGCAGAGGCCCTGGAGGTTTTTCGCCTTCCTCTGCAGCGTGGGGCATGAGTCACTTGCTGGTGGATTCTCTGCAGCTTGAGGTCTTCAAACCACAATTTGAACACTTCAATAACTCAGACATAGATTAGGAGTTTGTTATAGAAGTGGATGGGTAGAGTTCTGTGGCCTGCTTTGTGCAGGAGGTCAGACTAGATGATCATATTGGTCCCTTCTGACCCTAAAGTCTATGAGAAGGCAGCTCCTCCTTGACGAGCTGCTGCAATGGCCCAAGCCTGGCAAAGCCAGTGAGTGGACTTGGGGCAGGGGCCACCAGGATGGGGGTAGGGCTTGCGGAGGGGCTGTGCACTCTCCAGGGGAGTTCAGGGGGTGGGTGGGGATCCTGGTCTGGGTAACAGCCCCTGGGCATGCCTGGCCCCTGGGGTCTATAAAGGCTCATTGGGATTTGCCCCTTAATGAACCGATGCGTAGGGGGCAAAGAGGGGGTTCAGCCCTCAGCTGTTTTCTTTGGAGTAATATGGCCCTCACTAGTTTATGAGTTTGTGGAGGCCTGCATTAAAGAGTAATAAGTCAACAGGACCACATGGTATTCACCCAAGACTTCTGAAGGAATTCAAATATGAAATTGCACTAACTGTGGTATGTGGTATTGCACTAACTCACCACTTAAATCAGCCTCTTTACCAGATGACTGGAGGATAGCGCTAATATGACATTCACTTTTTAAAAAGGCTCCAGAGGCAATCCTGGCAATTACAGGCCAGTAAGCCTAACTTCAGTACCAGACAAATTGGTTGAAACGATAGAAAAACAGAATGATCAGAAACATAAATCAGTAGGATTTGTTAGGGAAGAGTCAACATTTTTTGTAAAGGAAAACCATGCCTCACCAATCTAGAAGACTTTTTTGAGGGGTCAAACAAACACGTGGACAAAGGTGATCCAGTGGATATAGTGTATTTGGAATTTAGAAAGTCTTTGACAAGGTCCCTCACCAAAGGCTCTTAAGCAAACTAAGCAGTCATGGGATAAGAGAGAAGGTTCTCTCATGGATCAGTAACTGATTAAAAAACAGGAAGCAACGAGCAGGAATAAATAGTTTTCAGAATGGAGAGAGGTAAATAGCTTGACGGGCAGCAGCAGTCCAAAAAAGCTAACAATGTTAGGAAAAATATCATAATGCCACTACAGATATTCATGGTACACCCACACCTTGAATACTGCATATAGTTCTGGTCGCCACATCTCAAGTATACATATATACACATATATTAGAACTAGAAAAGGCAAAGAGAACAACAAAAAAGGTTAGTGAGATGAAACAGCTTCCACATTGGGAGAGATTTAAAAAACTGGGACTGCTCAATTCAGTTTAGGAAAGACAACTAAGGGAGGGGGGAATATGAGAGAGGTCTATTAAATCATGACTGGTGTGGAGTAAGTGAATTGGGAAGTATTATTTACTCTTTCACATAACAGAAGAATCAGTGGTCACCCACTGAAATAAATAGTCAACTGGTTTAAAATGAGCATAAGGACATACTTCTTCACACAATGTACAGTTAACCTTAGGAACTTGTTGCCAGAGAATGTTGTGTAGACCGAAAGTATAACTGGGTACAAAAAACAATTCGATAAGTTGATAGAGGATAGGTCCATCAATGGTTGCTAGCCAAGATGGTCAGGGACACAGCCCATGCGCTGGATGTCCCTAAAGCTCTGACTTCCAGAAGCTGGGACAGGACAACAGGGGATGGATCACTCGATAATTTCCCTGTTCTGTTCATTCCCTTTGAAGCATGTGGCATTGGCCACTGTCAGAGACAGGATACTGGACTAGATGAACCACTGGTCTGACCCAGTATGGCCATTCTTCTGTTCTTATGATAATTGATCAATCAAGAAACCAACTCATCGCATCAAGAAATACATGTCTTTATTTAAGCTGGAACTTCCAAACACTAAACGAATATTGCACAAGAGGACTGCTCGAGATATAACTAAACATCCTAAGAACTTCTCCTTCCCCCTCTGGGCTTCCAGAGGCTGAAAACTGAGGAACTGAAAAGGGAATGTAGAACAATGGGGCTTATGTTACAAGGCATTATATTATCTAATTAGAATTCTGTTATTTCAAAAATGTAGATCGTTATCTATAAAGTGAGTTTAGGAAAGATAATAGCTAATATACAGTAGATAATAATAGTTCACAGTAGTTTATGATATAAGTCTTAGTAGAAAAAACTAACTGATTTACTTGTGATTATTTCCCACTTGATTGATTTATACTTTACCCCGAACTGATTAGAGGCTAAATTATGTTTTATCTCAGATTGTCTCTGCCACTCCTTATTGCTCTGATTCATGCCACTGCTCCATTGGGCTCATTACAAGTATACCTTATTAGGGAAATCATTTGCAGTCAAAGATGGTTTTATTTTGCATATGCTCAATGAGCAGAGTTAAGGCTGACTATGCAAATTTAGTTTGGCATTTTTTTATTTTTAAGAAGTTAGAGAGAACCTTAAGGTTATTTAGTTAACTTAATGTCTTTCTTATTGCTGTAAAATGGTACAAAGCCCAGATTTATAAATATCAGTTCCTAAAAACGTGTAATATGAGGCTTTTGCATACACAAACAAAAACAAGGAATCCCTACCAACTCATCACAGAGAATAAGAATAGTCTGAAGTTTCAGTAGCTAGGAAAAAATTACAAGGGCTACTAGTCCTCAATTTTCAGGACAAAAACGGTCACCAAGTAGAATGAGGAAGAAACTTCATCAACAATATAAAATTTCACAGCTAGGTATATTTATGCCTCTCTCTCTCTGAAGCATCTAGTCTTAGTCACTATCCAAGACAGGAGGACTGACCAGGCCTGTTATACTGTGTGTGTAAAGAGTAATCTTAGTAGATTTTTTATTGGTGCACTTTGAGCCCTACCTCACTCAAATCACAATCAGAATAACTTCTTCTCTTGCAACTGACTGACTACATTGCCAGATGTTACTTTTCTGTAAATATAGACAGTGGTCAATGCCATGTATGCAGCAGAGGCCATGTCTACACTACCACTTATGTAGGCAAAATTTATATAATTTCAGACATGTAACAAAAACACACCCTTGAGCAACATAAGTTTCGCCAGCATAAGAGGTAGTGTGCATAGTGCTATGTCGGTGGAAGAGTTTCTCTCGCCGACATAGCTACTGAAGTTCATTGGGGGTGATTTATGTCAACAGGAGAGCTCTGTGCTCCTGTAAGGCCTCTAGTGTAGACATAGTCACAAAAGTAGGGGGACGAGTGCAAATGCAAAAATAACCCAATTAAAGAAGCTTTTGCCAAAAGTTCAGTTTATAATAGCAAGAGAAAGTTACTCACCCTACAGTAACTGAGGTTCTTCGAGATGTGTGTCCCTGCGGGCGCTCCACTCCAGGTGACGGTGCGTCTCAGCACCATTGATCAGAGATCTTGGGTAGCAGTGCCTGGTTAGGACACACACACTCAGCTGCTGCCTCGCAGTCTTGTTAAGAGTCTGCCTGAGCACGCGCGTCCCATGCCCCTCTCAGTTCCTTCTCTACCATGGAGAAGTCAGAATAGTACTCCAAAGTAGAGGGGAGGAGCGCAGGGAGTGGAGCACCCACCGGGACACACATCTCGAAGAACCTCAGTTACTGCAAGGTGAGTAACTTTCTCTTCTTCCTGAAGTGCTGTCCCTGTGGGTGCTCCACTCCAGGTGAATGTGAAGCAGTACACACTGTGGCTGGTGGGACTTTGGAGTTGCAGCAGTGAGTACTGTAGACAGTACTGTATGGCCTACTATGGTGTCTATCATGGTATCTTGCGTGATAGCATAGCGTTTGGTAAATGTGTGTTCAGATGACCATGTGGCCACCTTACAGATATCGGGAATGGGTACGTTATGGAGGAAGGCAAAGGATGTTGACATAGCTTGAGTACAATGAGTTCTGATGCCTTCAGGCGGTTGAGCATTCTGAATACAGTAACAGGATCTGATGCAGTCAGAGATCCACTTGGAAAGGCGTTGCTTAGAGATGGCCGTACCCTTCAATCTCTCGGTAGCGGAGACAAATAATCATGAGGGCTTATGAAATGGTTTAGTCCTGTCTAAATAGAAGGCAATTGCTCATATGACGTCGAGGGTATGCAGAGTCGCCTCGTGCGGAGTCTCATGAGGTTTGGGATAGAATGTAGGTAAGTATATTGGTTGGTTAAGGTGGAAGGTGGACACCACCTTAGGGAAAAATTTAGAGTGTGGTTGCAGGGTAACTTTATCTTTAGAAAAGGTTGTGTAGGGAGGGTACGTCATCAGGGCACTTATTTCCCCTACTCTCCTTGCTGATGTTATAGCAACCAAAAAAGCTACCTTCATGGACATGTAAAGAAGAGATGAGGTAGCTAAGGGTTCGAATGGAGGTTTCATAAGACTGCAAAGAACAAGATTGAGATTCCATGCAGCTGTCAATGGATAAATCTCAGGTTACAGATTTTGTAGGCCCGTGAGAAGGCGTTTTATGGTGGGGTGGGCAAAGAGTGAAAGTTGTCTAACAAATCATGGAAGGTGGTGAGGTGTACTCTGCTGGAGCTGAGCGAGAGTCTGTCCTGTTTTAGTTTCAAACGGTAGTATAGGATGTTAGGAAGGGTTACAGCATGGGGTGTTAAGTGTTTACATGAGCACCACAGGGAGAAGCGCTTCCACTTCTGCAGGTAAGTTTTATGAGTGGAGTCTTTTCTACTACGCAGGAGGACATATCGGACTTGCTCAGAACAGGCTAGTTCGTGGTTCTGGAACCATGAAGGAACTATGCTGTCAGGTGGAGTTTCTGGAGCTGAGGGTGAAGAATCCACCCATTGTCCTGAGAAAGCAGATCTGGTCTGTTGGGAAGAGTCCATGGAGGATGAGTGGACATGTGGAACAGGCAAGGATACCATGTCTGTCTTGGCCAAGCCGGGGCAATAAGTATGACCCAGGCCTTGTCTCTGATCTTGTGCAGAACCCTGTGTATCTGAGGGATCGGTGGAAAGGCGTAGATGAGAGAGTTGTTCCATGGGATGAGGAATGCGTCTCCTAGGGATGCAATCCTGAATCCCACTCTGGAGAAAAATAGGTAGCATTTGCGATTATGGGTTGTGGAAAAGAGGTCTACTGACAGGGTGCCTCAGTGGGAGAAGAGCTCTTGTAGTATTGCAGGGTGCAACTTCCATTCGTATTCTGTGGAGAAGTGTCTGCTAAGTGCGTTGGCAGTAGTGTTGTGGCAGCTGGGTAGGTATGAAGCAGTGATTGTATGTCATGTTGAATGCACCAATTCCACAACCGGATGGCATCCACACATAGGGAGTGTGATCATGCTCCCCCCTCGGCCCCCCGGTCTGTTGATGTAAAATATACATGCTATATTGTCCGTTAGGACCCGGATAGATTTGTTCTTTATGAGAGGAAAGAAGTGAAGGCAGGCTTGTCTCACTGCTCTGAGCTCTAGATTTATGTGTAGACGTGTCTCTGGCACGGATCAGTGGCCTTGTGCCGTGTGTCCCCCCAGATGCACTCCCCAACCGATCAGGGAAGCGTGCGTGGTGAGCATGAGCATTGGGGATCATTGCTGGAAGGTAACACCCATGCAGAGGTTCTCTGGTCTTGTCCACCATTGTAGGGAAGCTAGTATGTTTGCTGGAGGAGTTAGCAGCATGCAGAGGCTGTACCTGCTGGGTTTGTAGTTGGAGTTGAGCCAACCCTGAAGACATCTCATGTGCAGCCTGGGGTACTTGACCACAAAGGTGGTGGCTGTCATGTGGCCAAGGAGCTGTAGGCAAATTCTTGACTGTATCCTGGGACGAACAGAGCGTGCATATGAGATGTGTAATAGAGAGGAATCTGTTGTTTGGGAGTGAGGCTTTGGTTCGAACTGAGTCCAGATGAGCGTCAATGAATTCGATTTGCTGTGTAGGTGTCAGGGTGGATTTTTGGATGTTTATTTGCAGGCCTAAGCTGTGGAAAAGGGAGATGAGGAAATGGGTAGCTTGTAGTGTCTCATTGTATGAGCTGCCTTTGATGAGGCATAGTCTATGTAGGGGAAAAGTATGATCCCGTGTCTGCAGAGGTGGGCCACAACTACAACTAGGGTCTTGGAGAACACTCTCGGTGCTGTGGAGAGTCCCAAAGGGAGAACCCTGTATTGAAAATGATGTCTGAGTGTGAATTGTAGGAAGTGTCTGTGGGCTGGATGAATGGATATGTGAAAATAGGCATCCTGTAAGTCAAGGGCTGTGAACCAGTCCCCTTGTTCCAGTGCAGGTATTATTGTGCCCAGTGTGATCATCTTGAATTTCTGTACCCTTACGAATTTCTTCAGTCGGCGTGGGTCTAGTACAGTAACTCCTCACTTAAAGTCATCTCGGTTAATGTTGTTTTGTTGCTGATCATTAGAGAACATGCTAATTTAAAAGTTGTGCAATGCTCCCTTCTAACGTTGTTTGGCAGCCACCTGCTTTGTCCACTGCTTGCAGGAAGAACAGCCCAATGGAGCTAGCTGGTGGGTGGTTGGAACCAGGGTGGACTGATAGCCCCCTATCAGCTCCCTGCTCCCCTAAGTTCCCTGTGCAGCAGCTGCCCAATTGCAGCTGTCCCTCCCCTCACTGCCATGTGCTGCTCCTGCCCTCTGCCTTGGAGCTGCTTCCTGAGACTCCTGCTTGCTGTGTGGGGGGAATAAGAGGGGGACTAATGTCAGGGTGTCCCCCTCCCCCTTGCAACCCACCTACCCCATCTTCCGTAGAGCAGGGGGGACACACGACAGGCAGTAGCAGCTGCAGTCCAGTCTCAGCTTGCTGATCTAATTAACAAGGCAGTGTACTTCTGACCCCACTCTTCATATTTAAAGGGGAAATGTGCATCTCTCTCTCTCTCTCTCTCACACACACACACACACACACACACACCTCTCCGCCCTCCCTCTTTTCCTGCTGCCTTGTACAGTAGAGTGTGAGAGTTAACCCTTGAGGGCTCAGGCAATTGCTAGTTCATCATTTAGCAGTAAGGCATTCCCTGGAAATATCCCACCCTCTGACTCTTCCACCTCAACCAAGCTTCACAATCATCACTGTGTACCAGTATTAAATTGTTTGTTTAAAACTTATAGTGTGTGAGGGTGGAAAGAGAATGGATGGATGGGGTCTTGTCTAGTGAAAAAAAAATTTCCCTGGAACCTAACCCCCTCATTTACATTAATTCTTATGGGGAAATTGGATTCACTTAACATCATTTTGCTTAAAGTCGCATTTTTCAGGAACATAACTACAATATTCAATGAGGAGTTACTGTATAGGCCTCCACCCCCCGGCCTTCTTCTGGGTCAGAGAGTAGTGGGAGTAGAACCCTTTTCCTCAATGTTGTGTTTGGCACAGGTTCCCCGGCACCTAGCTGTAGAATATGAGCCACTTCTACGCGAAGTAGGTGCTTGTGAGAGGGGTCCCTGAAGAGGGACAGGGAAGGGTAGGATATAAAAGGGATGGAGTAACTGGACTGAACTATTTCCAGGACCCAATGGTCCTGTGTAATCTGCTGCCAGGCATGGTGGAAAACCTGGAGGCGGTGGCCAAATGGGCAAATAGGGGGTGGAGTCAAGAGGTGGTCTGCAGACCCTAGACCAACAATTCAAAATTGTTGTTTATTTTCTGATGGGTGGGAGGTAGTTGTGCTTGGTTTTGTCTATGCATAGGAGGTCTAGTGTGATTCCTGGGTATATCATATGGTCTGGGCTGAGGCTGGTGATACTGTTGTGTGCATGGTCTCTGATAAGGTTGATACTGTTGTCTCCTGGGAAGGGATGGGTAAATGCCCAAGGTGTGCAAGATTGCTTTAGAGTCTTTCATCGTGTGAAGGACAAACTCTTTTCCAAGAAAACAAACTATCTTTATCAAAGGGGAGGTCCTCCACTTTGGTCTGCAGGTCTTTGGAGATACTGGATGCAGAGAGCCAGGAAGATCTGCACATAACCACTGCAGTTGCGGTAGTGCAGGCTGCTGTGTCCGCCATGTCTAGAGATGCCTGTAGGACCACTCTGGATACCAACTGGCCCTTGACGAGGACTGACTTAAAGTCTGCTCTCCTATCCTCTGGGATATGGGAGGTAAAATCAAAGAGTTTATTGCAGTTATCTAAGCCATAGCTTGCAAGCAGGGTGAAATAGTTTGCCATTCTGAATTGCAGAGTGGAGGAGGTATAAACCTTGCGGCCCAAGAGGTCAGCAGCACCAGAACGCACCGTCACCTGGAGTGGAGCACCCACAGGGACAGCACTCGAAGCAAAACAAAGCATTTTCATAGAGCTGGTGACCTGAGGCCATTCGCTCTTCCCAACCTTTCATTAATCCTCAGGAAATTCCCCAAGCCTTAATCACTATTGCTTGAACAAACAGTAAAACACAAATCTGAAAACCTTAATACTATAATATTGTAACACATGCACTTTTGTTGACTACATGCTGAAGTCCACTTCTTGGATTAGCCTTTAAACTCCTTCAGCATCATACAGAAGCTTAAGTAAATACACAGTACAGCTTGCTTTTAAATCCTGATTGCAAGTCTAAAGCAGCTGGAATATATAAAAATAGCTCTTTATCTTTGTGTTTCTAAGGAAGATACATTCTATGTAAATATTATAGATGAAAGATTCATGGGGATCAGGACAATTTTCTATAGAGCAAGTAGAATTTTTCATAGATCCCAAAGCCAGAAGGAATCACTATGATCAGCTAATGACCCAGCAGTTCTCAAACTGTGGGTTGCAACTGTGTTTTAATGGGGTCTCCAGGGCTGATGTTAGACTTGCTTGGGCCCGGGGCCAAAGCCAAAGCCCCTCACCTGGTGCTGAAGCTGTCAGGCTTTGGCTTTGCCCTCCCTGCCCGTGGCAGTGGAGCTTGGGCAGGCTCAGGCTTCGGTCCCCCCGTCCTGAGGTCATGTAGCAATTTTTGGTGTCAGAAGGGGGTCATGGTGCAATGAAATTTGAGAACCTCCTGTATAACACAGTCCATAGACCTTGCCCTAAATAATATCTGTTTGAACTAGTACTTTTTTTTTTTAAATCCAATTTTGATTTTCAATTTTCCCTTGTCATCTTACTCAGGGCATTTTATAAAATGCAAAGGAGTACGCTCAGCCATTTCATTAAGCAACATGCTTTTCAGCACAGATCACTCAAATGGTTCCAACTAGACCTGCCTAAGGATTTTTATCATGTGGATGTAGAGTAATTTGAATGGGTGGCTAGGAAGCCCAGTAATTGAAAGATTTTTGAATACACAAGAGCTCTGAAAGCTCCTAGTTGGACATTCTCATCCCCACGCTCACATTAAACATATCAATCATAAGGAGTCTGGTGTTTGTCAATCATGAGCTTTTACATGCTCCCCCATAACTTACCTCTTGTACTGGCGGAGCTAGCGGATTCTTGAACTCTGATAAGGAAACTGGCAAAGAGAACTTGGAAAGCACAGACGGCAAATCATGGCCAGGAAACTGACAGGAAAATTCCTCTGCCAAAGGGGAGTAACTATGAAAAAGAGGCGCAAGAAGAAATTACTCTTGCACTGTTGTCTAAACAGAATTTACATACACTTAATAATACACATTCATTGCACAAGATGTGCCAATTCACAACATAAATATTCTTTGTGTTTTAGGCAAATAATAAAGAACCCTATTATGGTTTATGACATCTAGTATCCTGATTAAGTGAGAAAATAAAGAACATATTCAACGTGGTATTAGCTTTAGCCACAGCAATTTTTTTATTTTAATCACAGAATCTTATTAATTAATTGGATCCATTTTCCCATGGCCACTACAGATTTTTTTAAAAAATTCATTAAACAGATGCAATATCTTCATCTCATTACCTCTAGCTCCTTTGGAAGGACAAATCATCATCTAAGGGTTTGTCTACCCAGTGGAGTAATGTGCACTTCTGGGGGTGGGATTTCTAAAGCACAGAGGTGTGTTTCACATTAATTAGTCCACTTAGACCCTGCTGATGTACACTAAAGGTCTGTCTACACTTAGAGCTGAAGATGTGAGTTAGTAGTGCAGTCACAGTAGCAAGGGCAGCGGCTTGAGCTAGCTGCCCAGTACATACCCATGGAGTCTGTGTGGGTTTGTCCTCGGGGGAAACTAGCCCTTCCTACTGCTCGCTGCTGTACCATGGCTACACAACTATAGCTAGCATGCTAGCTTGATAAGATCTAGCATGAGCTCATCTCCTTGAGATAGGAATCACAACCGAAGCTCCAGGTGTAGGCATACCCTAAAGGTTCCCCACTGCACTCTAAAGTAATTCTGTTTCAAACAGCACTAGGTTAAAGCACACTAGACCTGCTGGTGTGCATTAAAGATACCCTACCGAGACCAATTTCTGTGCAACACATTAGTGCACTTTAAACCCCGCCTTCATGTAAGTGCACATTATCGCATAGTATAGACAAATCACACTCTGCTTCAGCACAAACTTCTACTGTTTGCCTTATCTAGACAAACCCTTACATGTGCTAAGAGGTCAAGATCAGGTTGGGGTCAGCTAACAGACTACATCTATTGCCTAATCACACAATAGCACCTTTACCTTGACTTAGCTGGCTGAGGTAAAATCTTAGACTCCTCCGTAGGCTTGACTTAAATGTGTTCTTCCATATTGCTTAGGGCACAGGCTCACAACTTACATAATTAGGAATATACAGTTTTCCAGAGAGATAGTACAAAGGATTGTCCCCACAAACAGTCCCCCCTTTACTTCCATGCTTGACAGAAAAGATTGGCCTTGATAAAGTCTAACTCTGCAAAGCAGATGGAGGAGGTAATTCCAGAGTCAAGAGCCCCCAACTGAGAACTCCCAGAGACCAGGACCATCACAAATAAGTATAGGAATTGCTACCTCCATAGCCCCAAATGAACTCAACTGCTGTGACAAGGTAGGTGAGGTAATAACTTTTACTGGACCAACTTTTGTTGGTGGGAGGGAGAAACAAGCTTTCAAGCTACACAGAGCTGTTCTACAGGTCTGGGAAAGGTATTCAGTGTCACAGCTAAATACAAGGTTGAACAGATAGGTTAGCATAAATAGCACATAGTCTCTCTAAGGGACCATTTAAGGTGAAGTGGCCCATTAACACCTCTGTAGTCATAGGACAAAAAGGAGGGTTAGTTAGCTACAGATTGCTGTAATAAGTCATAAATCCAGTGTCTTTATTAAAAGGGAACCAAGGCAGATACAACTCCCAGGCAGAGAGTGGCCAGAGCACTCTGACTGAAAGAATATGGGGACTCAAAAATCATCCTGAAGCCACTCATCACACAAAGGGTCAGCTTCCTCCAGGGCACAACTGACTTCCTCCACAAACTCCATAACATCAACAACCTCCCTCAGAACACCATCTTTGCCACCATGGATGTCACTTCCCCATATAATAACATTCCTTACAATGAAAGCATAGCTGCCTGCCTCAAATATTTATAAGACAATGGGCAACCCTCAGATATTCACCCCAAACACAAACTGCCAAACTCATCCATTTCATCCTCACCCATAACAATTTTATGTTCAACAATACACATTTTATGCAAACCATGGGAACAGCCCTGGGTACCAGGATGGCTCCCCAATATGCCAATCTCTTCCTGGGCCACCTTGAAAAATTTCTGGACAAACATACCACAAAACCATTGATATACCTGAGATGCATAGATGATATTTTCAGCTTCTGGACAGACAACTTAAACTCTCTCATAGATTTCCACCACAACTTCAATAATTACCATTAAACTCTCTCTGGAACACTCCCACACTAGCATCAACTTCCTGGAGACCAAAATCAGCTTCAGCAGTGGAACACCACAGACAACTATATATAAGAAACCCATAGATCACCACACTTAACATCATAGATCCAGTAACCACCCTAAACACACCAAAAAATCTGTTATCTGCAGCCAGGCACTCAGATAACACAGAATATACTCTGAAGAGAAAATCCAGGATATACATCTTAAAACATGCAAAGCTGCTTTCACCAAACAAGGACACTTCACCAGAGAAGTAAATGTAATCATGGAACAGGCCGCCCAAATACCCAGAGAGAACCAGCTTCAACACAGAAATAAAAGTCTCTCTGATCTTACACCTCTAGTTGTCACCTACCATCCCACACTGGAATCCATATGAGATATCATCAAACAAGTAAAACACATACTTGATGGGGATCCTATCCTGAAGAAATCTTTCCTTAATCCCTTCTTCTGACTTCAAACAACCCCCCAAACTCTTCAAGATCACCATCAGAAGCAAGCTCCCCACAGACCAAGACACACTATCTCTAAGTAGCACCAGACCCTATCAGAACAACAGATGCAAAATCTGCAGACCTATCTCCTCTGCTACGATAAACAATATATCCCGCTTCCCACCCCCCTCTCACCACGCACACGCACACACTACACCTTTCAAGATCCATGGGTGCTAGACATGCCTATCACAACATGTGATATACCTCATCCAGGGCACTAAATACCCCAAAAACAACTATGTGGGTGAAACTAGACAATCATTATGCTCTTGAATGAGCTAACACAGGAAAATGGCAAAAGAGAAAAACACATCGCCTATGGTGAACAATTTTCACAAAGTGATCACTCTATGTCTGAGCTATCAGTCCTCATCCTCAAAGAAAACCTGCTCAACATTTTCAAAAGCTGAGCCTGGGAGCTTAAAATCACAACCTCGCTATACACTAAAAATCATGGTCTTAATAAAGACACTGGACTTAAGGATTATCACAAAACGTGTAACCCACTAACCCCACTTTTTATCCTATGACTATAGGGGTGTTAACAGGCAACTTCACCTTAGAATATATGCTAAAATTATGTGTTTGACCTTGTATTTAGCTATGACACTGAGTACCTTTTCCAGACCTGAGGAAGAGCTCTTAGCTCAAAATATTGTCTCTCTTGCCAACAGAAGTTGGTCCAATAAAGGATATTACATCACCCACCTTGTCTTTCTAATATCCTGGGACCAACACAGCTACAACACCATCGCACTCAATTGCTGTGGCAGATCCCAAGGAGAGGAGAGTCTTTCAGAAAGCCAGCAACTAGGCCAGGTTGTGGTTTATGAATCAATGTCAGAACCTGGAACCGTACTCAGAAAAAAAATAGGAAACCAGCACAACTATTGAAGAACAGGTATAATAGGTTTCCATGGACTAAACTTGCCAGTGCAAAAGCCAATACCAATGGTAGCTGTCACTTCAAAGTAGTTTGTGTGTAGATTACACATTATACATGTACATTACACACTGCAGTAATCCAAAGCAGATGTGACAGCCACCAGTGCATAAAGGTGCTCATGGGCTCAATAACACCCGAGGTTCCAGAAATAATCTGGAATTTGAAAACACCTCAACTGCAAGTTCAGTGGGGAAAAGGTGGACAACTTTTTAACAGTGGAGCAGGAGTTACCCAACATACCTCAACATCCTTCTCCCACTCCATTACCATCTCTATCTGGCACAGGCTGAGCTTTATATGCAGCTCATCTTTATCCAAGCAACAGCCTTGATGAGAAGTCATGACTACCACTAGGATTAAATTACAATGAAAACAGTGACTGTAATGGACCCCACAATGTTGCTGCTGTTTATGCTTTTGAGTTACCTGCTACTGAAATATCACATACCAGGCATGCAGACATGCTGCCTATCAAAAGCAGCTACCCACTGATTTAACCACACAGAACTTACTGAGATGTTTGTCGTGTTTTGAGTATTTCCATATTGCTTAGAATCATAGTTTAAGGTCAGAAGGGACCACTAGATCATCTAGCCCAGGAGTGGGCAAACTACGGCCTGCGCACCGGATTCAGCCCGCAAGCAGTTTTAAGCAGGCCCACGAGCTGCACCACGTGGCTCAGTCCCACTCCAGCCAGGGCGCTGGCTTGGGGGCTGCACCACGGAGCTCCTGGAAGATGCAGCATGGCCCCACTCCGGCTCCTACACGCTCCAACAGGAGCTGCAGGGGCGGTGTGTATAGCTGCCTGTCTGTGCCTCCATGTAGGAGCTGGAGAAGGAACATGCCACTGCTTCCAGGAGCCGCTTGAGGTAAGCGTCACTTAGAGTCTCTCCCCACACCCTAACCCCTTGCCCCAGCTCTGATCCCCCTCCCACTCTTCAAACCCCTCAGTCCTAGCCCCCTCCTGCACCCCAATCTCTCATACCTAGCCCCATCCAAGAGCCCGCACCCCTAGCCAGAGCCTGCACCCCTTCCCACGTCCCTGCCCTGATCCCCCTACTGCCCTCCAAACCCCTCAGTCCCAGCCCAAAGCCCCTCTTACGCCCCAAACTCCTCATCCCCAGCCCAACCCGAGCCTGCACCCAACTCCTGCACCCCAACCTCAATTTTGTGAGCATTGATGGCCTGCCCATACAATTTCTATTACCCGATATGGCCCTCGGGCCAAAAAGTTTGCCCACCCTTGATCTAGTCTGACTTCCTCTATATCACAGGCCATCAACACCACCCAGCACCTGCACGGCGCACGTTAAACACATCAAGTGAAATTAGACCAAAGTATTATAGCCCAGAGGAGACTAAACAATTATGTGCCACATGCAAAAAATATGAAAGACCAAGGTATGACATTGCACTTCATATGTTTATGGAACTATGCTTATGAGTGTAAATATAATGTAAGTGGAATATGCTTTATGTAAAAGGTTATTAGTAAGGTATCATTACAAAGCTTATAATCTACTGAGTGTGTTCATCCTATTTGTATGAATGAATCATTCTTGTATCTGAAGCTAGAAATATGAAGTATTATTCTGAAGTCTTGATGTAACTATGCAATGTGTGGGCACTTAGTGGTGGCTTGGAATCTTGATAGCTCCCATTAACTAGGACAACTGGTTGTGAACGGCTCTGTTTACCTGCAAGTCTTCCTGTGTACCTGATGTGGTGTGATAAAGTTTCTCTTCTATCTCGGTGGGTCCTGCGCTTATTGGTGGATTATTTGTTCACCTCAGACATTCACCATGTGGGTCAGGGAACAGCCCAGAGACCTTCCCTTCTGGTAGAACCCACAGTCCAGGTCAATTTCTCCTGTGTCTACTCTGGGTTCCAGCCCAGGGCCCAGTGGACTGCAGCTGTCTAGAGAGTGTCTCCTGGAACAGTTGTGCTACAGCTACAACTCCCTGGGCTACTTCCCCATGGCCTCCTCTCAATACCTTCTTTATCTTCACCACAGGACTTTTTCTCCTGGTGTCAGATAATGCTTGTACTCTTCAATCCTCCAGCAATACGCGTTCCCACTCTCAGCTCCTAGTGCCTCTTGCTCACAGCTCCTCGCATGCACACTACAAACTGAATTGAGGTCCTTTTTAAACTCAGGTGCCCTGATTAGCCAGCCTGTCCTAATTGATTCCAGCAAGTTCCTGCTTGCTCTGGAACTGCCCCTGTTACCTTACCCAGGGAAAAGGGATCTATTTAATCTGGGACTAATTTATTTGCCTTCTAACACTCTCCTGTATCCATCTGGCCTGACCCTGTCACAGTGGGTAATGAAGAATGAGGTCTCACAGGACATGTGACCATGTCATAGGATACTGGAATCCATCTTAAACCTGATGCTTTTCCATTCAGAAGGAGGGGTGAGGACCCAGAGAGACAAAAGATTCCCATCTTCTGCCAAAGCCATAAAAGGGTGTGGAACAGAACAAAGAGGGCTGCCAGACATGAGAAATCCGAGTTACACCTGAGCAGGAACTAACAAGAACTGTACCAGGGGAAAGGATTGGGCCCAATCTAAGGAGGAGTCTAGTCTGTGAAAGCAGCTTATTGGGGGTGAGATATTTCCTGTATCAGTTTCTTAATGTATTAGGCTTAGACCTGCGTGTTTTATAGACTCATAGACTTTAAGGTCAGAAGGGACCATTATGATCGTCTAGTCTGACCTCCTGCACAATGCAGGCCACAGAATCTCACCCATCCACTACTATAACAAACCCCTAACCTATGTCTGAGTTACTGAAGTACTCAAATTATGGTTTGAAGACCCCAAGCTGCAGAGAATTTTTCAGCAAGTGACCCGTGCCCCATGCTGCAGAGAAAGGCGAAAAACCTCCAGGGCCTCTGCTAATCTGCCCTGGAAGAAAATTCCTTCCCAATCCCAAATATGGCGATGAGTTAAACCCTGAGCATGTGGGCAAGACTCACCAGCCAGCACCCAGGAAAGAATTCTCTGTAGTAACTCAGATCCCATCCCATCACAGACCACCGGGCATATTTACCGGCTGATAATCAAAGATCAATTGCCAAAATTAGGCTATCCCATCATACCATCCCCTCCATAAAAACTTTTCAAGCTTAGTCTTAAAGCTAGATATGTCTTTTGCCCCACTACTCCCCTTGGAAGTCTGTTCCAGAACTTCACTCCTCTAATGGTTAGAAACCTTCGTCTAATTTCAAGTCTAAACTTCCTAGTGTCCAGTTTATAGTCATTTGATCTTGTATCCACATTGGTATTAAGCTTAAATAATTCCTCTCCTTCCCTAATATTTATCCCTCTGGTATATTTATAAAGAGAAATCATATCCCCCCTCAACCTTCTTTTGGTTAGGCTAAAGAAGCCAAGCTCTTTGACTCTTCTTTCATAAGATAGGTTTTCCATTCTTCGGATCATCCTAGTAGCCTGTCTCTGAACCTGTTCCAGTTTGAATTCATCCTTCTTAAACATGGGAGACCAGACTGCACACAGTATTCCAGATGAGGTCTCACCAGTGCCTTGTATAACGGTATTAACACCTCCTTATCTTTGCTGGAAATACCTCGCCTGATGCATCTCAAAACCACATTAGCTTTTTTAACGGCCATATCACATTGGCGGCTCATAGTCATCCTGTGATCAACCAGTACTCCGAGGTCCTTCTCCTCCTCTGTTACTTCCAACTGATGTGTCCCCAATTTATAACTAAAATTCTTGTTATTAATCCCTAAATGCATGACCTTGCACTTTTCACTATTAAATTTCATCCATTTGTTTTATTTTGCTTGGTAACTTACTTTGTTCTGTCTGTTATTACTCGAAACCACTTAAAGTCTTCTTTTTACACTTAATAAAAATCACTTTTGTTTATTAATAAACTCAGTAAGTGATTAATACCTGCGGGAGCAAACAGCTGTGCACATCCCTATATCAGTGTTATAGAGATGGACAATTTATGAGTTTACCCTGTATAAGCTTTATACAGAGTAAAATGGATTTATTTGGGGTTTGGATCCCATTGGGAACTGGGTATCCGGGTGCTGGAGATGCGTGACTTGCTGAGCAGTTTTTGGTTAAAATCTGAAGCTCTGAGGGCCTGGACCAGACCTGGGTCTGCGCTGCAGCAGACTAGCATGTCTGGCTCAACAAGGCAGGGTTCTGGAGTCCCAAGCTGGCACGGAAAACGGGCTCAGAGGTAATTCCAGCATACCACGTGATAGCCTCAAGGGGGTCTCTGTGACCGAACCTGTCACACAAGATACACTTATGCCTGAAGCTCCTGGGAATTGATTAAGACAGATACTCCCCTAGGCTCCATGCAAGAGTCCTTCTTGGACATACTCAGCAGCCAAGAGTACTGAAAGGTTTAAAAAGGGTCTATGTTCATAGAGCAATTTCATGATGACAACACTGTACTGAGCTCCTGAAATTTGCTACCCACTCTATAAGTGTGCAAGTGAAGACAAGCACACCTGTCACTGCAAAAGAAGAGCTGCCCAATTCCTTTGTTCATCCCTGCACTGAACAGCCCTTAAGGGCTCATGAAATTCAAGCAAATTATACTATTTGTACATCTCAACAACTTCAATATCCCAGAAAATATCATCGCTCTGCAGTCCCACTACAGGCACTCATGGTCTGTCTACTTACAGACAAACACTGGCATTGGGGGACAGCATATAGACGTTGTTTTCACACAGTGGATAGACAATAATTGCTTTTCCCCAGTAAACCAGATGTGCAGCAAGCTGGAAAACCTGCATTTAAAAAAAGGAGAAAGACACAAGACCAAAGATCATAATTAGAAAAGCAAAACAGCAACATTCAAACTCCCAGCAAAGAATCCTTTATGCTGAGAGGAAAGCCCTGTTTGATTTGAAGAAAGCTAGCATTGTGCCATCACATCACTTCAATGGCAATAGTTGGTCCTCTTCTCCTAGAAGAAAATGATGCAACATGTGGCACATCAAAAAGAGTCTGACAAAGCTTTAACAGAAGTGATGCATTTCCAGGGCTTGGCTTCACATATCTAAGCAAATTTTATATTTCCTGCTTCAAAGGAATTTCTTAGACTGTGCCAGTAAAGGGTTTTACAACCGAGTAGTTTCCTTTATGCTTCACCCATTAATGGTTTACGCATGCATTCCACACACACACAATCCTCAAAATACATTTAATGCGTGACTTCTTAGATTTATATTTTATTTTGAATGTATATGAATGAAATATTACTGAATAATGGGCTCACATCATATCAATGCATTAATTCAAAAGCACTCAAAGTGGCACAGAAATACTGGTCAGCTCAGAAACTTTGCAGTTGTTATGAAAGTGTCCATCAGTAATTCATTCTTTGTTTAAACCATATATCCCTGTGTCCCCATTCACCATAAGATACCACAGAAAAATCTTTCTAAGCATTAAGGAGGGGCTTTACAGCAACAGCAAACAAGATTTCAAAGATTTTCATTTTAATGGGGTTGCGAGCACTGGCTTAGACTTGCTGAGGCCCAGGGCCAAAGCCAAAGCCCGAGGGCTTCCGCCCTGGGTAGTGGGGCTTAAGTGACAAGCCCCCTGCCTGGAGCTGAAGTCCTTGGGCTTCGGATTTGGCCCCTCTGCCCAGGTCACTGGGGCTTGGGACCCCCACTCCCGGAGCAGCAGAGCTAGGGTGGGCTCATGCTTCAGTCCCTTTGTCATCAGAAGGGAATCACAGTGCAATTAAGTTTGAGAACTCCTGGCCTAATGCAATGACCTGAAGAATAAGGACGATCCTAAAGCTTCAGACAGCATATATACACTTTTCATTCTTCGCTCGTTCTTGCAAGGACAAAATACCAGATCAATCACTGAACCAGGACCAAACTTAGGAAAGCAACATACATTAGATTTCTGAATTTTGGCCTTCAGTATATTAATATACATCCAATAAACCGCATGGTTGAAAGAGTGCAAGCATTGAGAAAAAACTGCAGGAGTTAGGGCCAGGTTCATAGGAACTCAGAACCCAGGAGCTCCCACTATTTCCAGTGACAGCCGCGAGGTGTTGAGCGCTTTTGAGAAAACAGTCAGAAAATAATTTCTCTCTCTTCTTCCCTGACAGTCCTGTCAAACTCCATAGGCCATTTCCCCTGCATTTGCCGAAGAGTACTTAGCATTGATTTCCTTCATTATAATTCTATAGTTTACTGAAGCAGTATTGTCATTAATGCTTATTACTCACCACTGAGACAGAAACAAGATTCTCTCATCAGTTTTACAGTTTCCAGTCACGTCTTCTATTTTAAGTTATCATTTGTTCTGGGATCATTGAAATTTTTATATAAATTTGAAAAACAAAGGAATGCCTGAGCCCCAGATGTCAGTCCTGGCTGTTAACGCCTGTCCACAGATCATAATTTAAAGATTGGTGAGGCTGAGCATAGAACTTTGTGTGGCTACTCTGCATATCTCCAGAGTGGAAAGAGATCAGAAGTTTGCTGCCATAACAAAGAGTACAGAATGAGCCTGTGAGAGATGCAGTCACACAGCCATATAAATACAGTTGTATTCAAGACAACAGAATCATAACGAGAGAAGGAAGAAGAGCATAAAGTCCTAATGGGACTCATGGAGTTGTGTTATTCCAATCTAATGTGAGAGATGTTCCAACAATACATTATGCAACACAACCAAGTCCTACGATAAGTAGAACTCTATTAGTGTTGAATGAAATAAAAAGAAAAGGCCCAGGTAGCCTTTTTATCGGCTATTGTCTGCTCCAGATAAAACTGTGGAGAAGGGCATCACTGTCATGGGAATACTGGCATGAGGAAAGTGTTACCAGGATTAGTAAAGTGGAAATTTGGCAACTTCAGAAGGAGTTCACACTTGTAGCACCTCCTTATCTGATGAATTTGGAGTAAAGTATCAATCACTGGAGCCTGACGCTTGTATGTTCTAAGCTGCAGCTACTACAATCAGGAAAGCGGCCTATATAAGAAAGCTGAGCTCATATGTATCCAGCAGCTCAACAAAGGAGCTATTATCAGCTAAACAAGGGCCATATCAAATTCCCACAACAAAAAATGGCTTTTTAATGGAAGTTTTTCAAAACAAGCTCCATATGAACTTGATGACAAGAAACTGCAAGGCAACTGACCAATCATCAAAAATATATTAATTTCCACATTAAAAACTTTAAGGGGAAGTTAAGGTAGCACTAACCAAACAGCTAGAAGGTGGAGGGGACACAAACATGTCTTACAGCAGTGCTCTGATTGTGGATTACCATTAAGAATGCTAGAGATGAAGTGCTGGATACCCAGAAAATTCAATTGTCAAAAAAGTTTTCGTTCCCTGTAAATCTAGAAGCTCACAGAGAAGGTAACCTGAAACTACAGCTTCACCACAAAGTAGTACATGTTTGAGATTTTCCTTAGGTTTCTTAAATAGTCCCATGGACAAGCAAACAAAGGTGGTTTGTTGGGTGGGGGCATTTCCCATTTTCTGACTTGTTTTTCTGAGATCTGCAGGATGGGAGTTGCCCTAAAGCATGAGTCCTAATATCTTGGAGGGCATCTTATCTCCTGCAGAGATTGGAAGATACACAGGGGTAGGGTAACTCTGCATCAACCCAGGGCAAGGTGAGTTAGGCTCATCAGGATAGCACAGCTTGCCAGAACAGTAACATATATCCATGCTTACCCGCAAGTGTCCTTTCCTCAAGTAATAAAGTCCATAGATCCATTATGATGGGTCTTCAGCTAGCTTGCAGCTTAGGGACCGAACTAGGCCTGTATCACTGACAGGAGGGGAGTGCCCAACCTTTGATGAGCTCATCAGTAAGACAACTAGCATAGCCACGATCATTGCACCTAATTTCCCCAAAATAAATCTAAAATATATCTCAATCAATAACTTCTCTTTCTGCAGAACATCCTTATCTCACTCCTCTACACTGGGTAAAAGGACTGGAGTGGCATAAAGGGGGATGAAAACCTCAGACCAGGCAGGAGGTGGGGGGCAGCGTTCACCCAGTGCAGGAACTGAGGAAGACAGTCATAGGCTGCTTTCCAAAGGCTGCCTCACAAGCTCTGACATATGGGGGGAAGAGCCACAGCATGTAGCACTGTAGAGAGTGCTAGCATAGCCTGCCAGACTGTAACTTAGAAATCTTCCCAAGGCTGCCTAAATTACCCAGGTTCCTGAAGAAGCCCAGAATTGGGAGGGTACAAAGGAGGTTTAGAGCCCATAGGGCCAACCTCCCCTGGCTTGCCACTTCTGTGCTGCTTCTCTCAGAGGTGCAGCAAAGACTCTCACCCCATAATGAATAAAAGAACTTCCTGGATACCTGTTTTCCATCCTTATCCGACTCCAGATGAGCCCTTTTCATTCAAAGTCACCTAAATCAGTGGACCTTATATCAAATTCCCTTATACATCGTCACCTCAAAGTCCACAACTGTATGGCAGAGGAAACCCAGTGAAACACAGACCCCAATCTACCCAGAAAGATCTTCAGATAGATCCATAAACCTCATCTTTCCCATTACCTTCAGTTTTCTGGTCACCCACTCTGCTCTCAAGCCACGATCTGACAAAACAAGATTTAAAAACAAAAACTTAACTGGAAACCCACAAGTGACTTCAAAGTCCTTCTTTATGGACAGTTTCTGGCAGAAAAAAAATCTTCAATCTGCTTCCATTATGGACTAATATAATCTATGGGCATCCCAGTACCTCCACTGACAGTCAGAGTGCTGTTTCATGGGCTGGCCAGTGTGGAGCCCCACTACTACTATAGAATCTGAGGAATGTTGGTTATTCTTTCTAGAATGGTACTGGCTCATTGGAAACGCTCTCTTTGGTCTTCTATTAATCATGCCTCTGATTTCCACAGGTGGCATCTATGTAGTCCCCTCATTCTACAGATATGAGAGACCATTACAGTAGGAATTTACAACTCAATCTTATTTCTAAATAGCTGGAAGATTAAGAAGTTCTTGTAAAGAGCAGCTAAAACGTTAAATATTTCCACTAAATCATTTATTCATGGTGGGAACAGCCTGAATAGCTCAGAGATGAATTCATAGGTACACTATTTCTGAGTGACTGTTTTGGTCACTTCCTTAACCAGGATAAGAATTCATGTCACTTCTTCAGCCTCTGCTAATAAACATACTAGAAAAGGTCAATATTGCCTTTGCTAAATCAGTGCATTACTTCACTGATGAGCTGCAGAAAGTATTCCAGGCACATGAAAAGTCAGTGACTGCTCTCTAGTGGCTGTGAAACAATCACCTAAAATAAATAAGAGCCCGCTTGTCTTAATACATACTCTTCACCTTTCTGCAATGAAGACAGTGAGAACAACAAAGACAGAAGAGGATTTTCAGCAGGTCAGAGATATTTCAACAATCCATACTTTCAATATTTCTGATGTTAACCATGTACAGTAACAACACTGGAATTCTAACAGAAGGCACTTTCCTTTGAATAAGGGTTGGCTGAGAAGTCTGGTCAGGATTTTTTTTATTTTAATTGTATTTTGTTTTTTGAAGCAGCAGATGCACTTCACTGTGAGATGCAGGGAACATTTGAATATATTCCTTGGTCTGAGCTAAACAACTACCTAGAGTCATAGAATTATCTGCCTCTAACAGCTACCCAAACTGGCCATCAGGTCTAACAATCAGAAGGTCCAAAAGCCCAATTATCAGAACTGACATTGGTCTACCTTGGCTGTTTAGTGGCCTGCATGCACAGCCAGAAAAACCATTTGTGATGCCAATGGTACACTCTCTGCTGAGCAGAAGCTCTCCTCTAGACAGCTTGTATTCATCAGACCCTGTGTACCAAACATATCAGAGAAGAGCTGCGTGGTTCCAAGACGCCAGCCGAAAGATTTCCCTTGCCTCCCTCCAGGGTGCAAGTTATAGTACACTGTTGGGGCTATACATATAATGAATGGTGACCACTCCTCCGGGGAGCGGTTTGACAAGCTCTCCTGCTGACACAGCACAATGTACACCAGCACTTAGGTCGGTATAATTTACGTCGCTCACGGGTGAGGATTATTCACATTCCGGAGTGACATAAATTACACTAAAGTAACTCGTAGTATAGACAAGGTCAAGAACAGACCTTAGTGAGGAAGCCACACAATTCAAACTGGCTGAGATAGAGAGTTACTGAATTTGGAGTCAGCAGAGTGAACCAAAAAGTTGGAGATAGCTAAAATAGAGAAGGAACAAGAGAACTGGAGGTGGGAAACTGACCTGACAGTTAAGGAGAGGAAGGCAGAAAAGCAACAGCATGAGGAAGCACACCAATGAACCAAGGAACTGAAAGAGAAGGAAGCAACAAACAAGAAGGAAAGGCTGCATAATCTGAGCTGGTAGGATTACCTGGACAGACCCCCCTGGTTCCAGGCATTCCCTCTCTCCAAGGAATACCCAGCTGGGACAAATTGTATCCTGCATACAAAAGATTGTATACTACTGAAAGAGACTCAGTTGCACAAAATGCCAGAAGACAAGTCCCCATTGCAACTACAAAGCTCTTGGGTAAAGCATTCATGTATTTAATGAAATGGAAATTGAACAAGCTTTGATATATGGTGAATTTTAAAAGGCTCTATGTTTTGCAAGTTTCAAATTACTCCTCATGCATATAGGGTAAGGTTTCAAAACCTCAAAAAAGGTGATAAAAATAGTCACAGAAGATGTGAGATTTCATGAGAAAAATGGGCAAAGGGGTTGAAGATTATGACCAGTTATTTCACCTCTTTGCACAGAAGATTTCCTGAGCATATGCTCTGAGGAGACCAAAGAAGCCATTTGGGATAAAACTTTAGGGTCTGCCTAGAAAGTGGCCAATCTGTCTGATTTCTATGTACAAGCCAGAGTATCTAGTGAGCAAAAGGCACAGAAAGAGGCAGAAGCCTAGTGTAAGGATGGAAGCATTCCCAGGTTTATCCCTGGGAAAAGGGAGGGTGGTTGGGAGCCCAGGCTCTCATCTCTCCCGAATCAACCCCTTCCTGGTAATTGCATTCACAGACCCCTTTCACAGGAAGACAATCCAAGATGATGTTCCATATGTAACTCCACTGAACACCTGAGGGACAAATGCCCTAAACAAAAGGCTCACACCCACTCCTTAGAATACTATTGTAAACACAAGACCCACGGAGGTACCGGAGGAGTTCCCAATGACTTTTCTATATTCTGACCTATGGGCGGTTGCTACTGACTTTATTAAGGTTGCCAAAGTGAGTGGCAAAGAATGCCTATAATGGAGTGAGCCTGGGTTCCCAGATCACTCAGGTCAGGGAGACTGGCATGCTGCATGGGGAAAGCATAGAACTCTTGGCCTTTGGAAAATTTAAAACCACTGTGCCTTTAGGGGAAGTGTACTTGGAATGTGAAGATATAGTAGGCATTTTAAAAGTTAGTATGCAGGACTGCATTCCAGCAAGAGCTCATGCAGGTAATGCTGTATTACTATGTCCAAGGTTGTTAGATATGGTACCCATCCTAGACAGAAACATTGCTCTGTGATCCCAGGAGGGAACGGTGAAGACAGAAACAGCTAAAGGATGAGGGAACATCCCACCCTAGCTAGCATGACTAGATAGCAAGTGTGAAAAATCAGGACAGGAGGTAGAGGGCAACAGGGGTCTATATAAGAAAAAGCACCAAAAATGAGGATTGTCCCTATAAAAATTGGGACATTGGTTACCCTAACCCCAGCTTAAAGAGGGAAGCAGTGTGTGTCATAAACAGATAGTTAAGGGTTAATGCCTCTTTTACCTGTAAAGGGTTAAGACGCTCAGTAAACCTGGCTGACACCTGACCAGAGGACCAATAAGGGGACAAGATACTTTCAAATCTTGGTGGAGGGAAGTCTTCATTTGTGCTCTTTGTTTTGGGTGTTATTCGCTCTTAGGACTAAGAGGGACCAGACATCAATCCAGGCTCTCCAAATCTTTCTCAGCCAGTCTCTCATGTTTCAAAATTGTAAGTAAAAGACAGGCAAGGTGGATTAGTTTTATTTTTGTTTTCTCAACGTGTAAATGTCCTTTTTTTTGCTGAGAGAATTTTACCTCTGTTTGCTGTAACTTTGAACCTAAGGCTAGAAGGGGTTCCTCTGGGCTATACGAATTAGATTACCCTGTAAAGTATTTTCATCCTGATTTCACAGAGATGATTTTTACCTTTCTTTTTAAGAATCTGATTGATTTTTCCTTGTTTTAAGATCCAAGGGGTTTGGATCTGGACCCACCAGGGAATTGGTGAAGTCCCTCAAGGCCACCCAGGAAGGGGAGAGTTTTGGGAGGACAGGAAGTGCTCCAGGCACTGGACTTCTGGATGGTGGCAGAGTTACCAGATCTAAGCTACTAATTAAGCTTAGAAGTGTCTATGCAGGTCCCCACATTTGTACCCTAAAGATCAGAGTGGGGAAGGAACCTTGACAGTGTGTCTCCAGGGACAAGGAAGGAAGAGCCACTCCCAAAGCTATGCATTTGCAGCAGAGCAGAGAGCAGACCCAGCCTTAGAAAGCACAAGCAGAATAATCTCTAGGGGGAGTCCAGCTAGGGGAAATGGGGAAGGGAAGATTGTACAGGGAAGTGCCTGTACTGGCTCCGAGAAGCCTTACAAGCAACTTGTGCCTGTTAAACATAATGGGGAACTAATTATGTTAGCCTACAATTGTCCTTTTGCTGGTCACTTGGGGACTTAAAGGACTTATGAAAAGATAAGAAGGAATTTTTATTGACCAGATATTCAGAATGAGGTGAGAGACTATTGCAGGTTTTGTGACATGCCAAGCTCAGAAGAGGCCAGTATGGTTTTACAAAGCTCCCCTGCAACCTTCACTTGTAATCAAGGAGACATTTCTTTAGGTGCTAACAAATATCATGAACCCTTTGCCCCAGCCAACCCAAAGGGGAAAACATTTTGCTGAAAATGGATTACGCCACTAGGTAGCCAGAAGCAGTTGCTTTAACTTAGAGGCTGATATAGTGGCAAAAGCCCATTTCGCTATTTTCAGCCAAGTAGGTTTTCCTAAAGAGATTTTGTCAGATTGTGGGTAAAATCTCACATCCCAACTATTCAGTGCATTGTGGAGGATGTTTGATTTAAAACAGCTGAAGGCTGCCCCATAACACCCAGAGACAAAACAGTTTGGTTGAAAGGTTCATAGAAACACTGAAATCTATACTGGGAATGTATGCAGACAAAAAGGGCAAGGGGCTCGGGTTGAAAAATTACCACATTATTTGTCTTTAAGGAGGTGCCCCAAGAGTCCGCAGGGGTGTCGCTATTTCATCTCCTGTATAAGAGAAAAGTGACAGAACACCTAGATCTTATCAGGCCCTTCTGGGAGAAGGGTAATGACCCAGGAGAACCAGGGATTGAATATCTACAAAAGTTCAGAAAGGAGTTAAAGACATGCTGGACATGGTTCAAACTAACCTCATGGATAGCCAGACCACACAAATAGCATAGTATGATAAGAATGCTTGAAGTTGTGCTGTTTTGAGGTGCGGGGTTGGTAATACTACTAAAATTGTTCTCTGTAAAAAGGGAGCAAAATGCAAAACTCAGGGGAGGGCCCTTATGGGTTGTGAAGAGAGAAAATTAAGTCATGTACAGTGTAAAAGACACCACAGCAAGGCTGCCCACAGTGCATGTGAATAGACTTAAAATCTATTACAATACAGAAGCAACTGTGAATATGCTTTGTTGTGATGAAAGGGAGTCTGAGACACATTTCATTGATCTACAAAAAGAACAGGAGTACTTGTGGCACCTTAGAGACTAACCAATTTATTTGAGCATAACCTTTCATAGGCTACAAGCCCCACTTCATCAGATGCATGTAGTGGAAAATATAGAAGGAAGACACACACACACACACACACACACACACACACACACACACACACACACCATGAAACAATGGGTGTTACCACAGACACTATAAGGAGAGTGATCAGTTAAGGTGAGCTATTAGCAGCAGGAGAGAAAAAGAACTGGTTTGTAGTGGTAATGAAAATACCCCATTTCCAGCAACTGACAAGGAGAAGTAAGGAACTGGGGGGAGGGGGAACAAACATGGGGAAATAGTTTTACTTTGTGTAATGGCCCACCCATTCCCAGTCTTTATTCAAGCCTAGTTTGATGGTGTCCAATTTGCAAATTAATTCCAATTCAGCAGTCTCTTGTTGAAGACTTGTTGAAGTCTGTTTTTGAAGTTTTTTCGTTGTAATATTGCAACTTTTAGGTCTGTAATCAAGTAGCCAGAGAGATTGAAGTGTTCTCCAACTGGTTTTTGAATGTTATAATTCTTGACATGTGATTTCTGTCCATTTATTCTTTTATGTAGAGACTGTCCAGTTTGGCCAATGTACATGGCAGAGGGCCATTGCCGGCACATGATGGCATATATCACATTGGTAGATGTGCAGTTGAACGAGCCCCTGACAGTGTGGCTGATGTGATTAGGTCCTATGATGGTATCTCCTGAATAGATATGTGGACAGAGTTGGCAACGGGCTTTGTTACAAGGATAGGTTCCTGGGTTAGTGTTTTTGTTGTGTGGTATGCGGTTGCTGATGAGTATTTGCTTCAGGTTTGGGTGTTGTCTGTAAGCAAGGACTGGCCTGTCTCCCAAGATCTGTGAAAGTGATGGATCGTCCTTCAGGATAGGTTATAGATCCTTGATGATGCGCTGGAGCGGTTTTAGCTGAGGGTTGAAGGGGACGGCTAGTGGTGTTCTGTTATTTTCTGCGTTGGGTCTGTCCTGAAGTAGGTGACTTCTGGGTACTCTTCTGGTTCTGTCAATCTGTTTCTTCACTTCAGCAGGTGGGTATTGTAGTTGTAACAATGCTTGACAGAGATCTTGTAGGTGTGTGTCTCTGTCTGAGGTTTTGGAGCAAATGTGACTGTATTGTAGAGCTTCACTATAGACAATGGATCGAGTGGTGTGCTCTGGATGAAAGCTAGAGGCATGTAAGTATGCATAGCGGTCAGTAGGTCTCCGGTATAGGGTGGTGTTTATGTGGCCATCACTTATTAGCGCTGTAGTGTCCAGGAAGTGGATCTCTTATGTGGACTGGTCCAGGCTGAGGTTGATGGTGGGGTGGAAATTATTGAAATCATGGTGGAATTCCTCAAGGGCTTCTTTTCCATGGGCGCAGATGATGAAGACGTCATCAATGTAGCGCAAGTAGAGCAAGGCTGTAAGGGGATGAGAGCTGAGGAAGTGTTCTAAGTCAGCCATAAAAATGTTGGCATACTATGGGGCCATGTGGGTACCCACAGCAGTGCCGCTGATTTGAAGGTGTATGTTGTCCTCAAATGTGAAACAGTTATGGGTGAGGACAAAGTTCAACCACAAGGTTTGCTGTGACATTCTCGGGGATACGGTTCCTGATGGCTTGTAGTCCATCTTTGTGTGGAATGTTGGTGTTGAGGGCTTCTACATCCATAGTGGCCAGGATGGTGTTTTCTGGAAGATCACCGATGGATTGTAGTTTCCTCAGGAAGTCAGTTGTGTCTTGAAGATAGCTGGGAGTGCTGGTACCGTAGGGCCTGAGGAGGGAGTCTACATAGCCAGACAATCCCACTGTCAAGGTGCCAATGCCTAAGATGATAGGGTGTCCAGGATTTCCAGGTTCATGGATCTCGGGCTGAAGATAGAATACCCCTGCTCAGGGTTCTAGGGATGTGTCTGTGCAGATTTGCTCTTGTGCTTTCAGGCAGTTTCTTGAGTAGATAGTGTAGTTTCTTTTGGTAACCCTCAGTGGGATCAGAGGGTAATGGCTTGTAGAATGTGATGTTGGAGAGCTGCCTAGCAGCCTCTTGTTCTTATTCCGACCTATTCATGATGACAACAGCACCTCCTTTGTCAGCACCTCCATTAATCTAGTGGCTGAATGTCCTAATGACTCATCATTTGAAAGCACTAAGATATGCAAAGAGCTAACAGACAGAGAGGGTAGAAATCTTGGTTGCAAAAATACAAGCAGGTATTTTCTAACATATCAATGACTACTTATAAAATGGTCCACAAGATTGACTTTGTGGATCCCCAACCTGCACCTAGCAGGGCACACTGAACCACTGGGAAAGTGGACAAGCAAATCCATAAAGCAACAGAGTATTCAGGATATGGGAGTAATTAAAGAGTCTGACAGTTCCTGGGCATCTCCTGTGTTGGTTCCCAAGACAAATAAGACTGTAAAGTTGTGTGTTGATTATGGAAAACTTCATACGGTCAGTTTCGGATGTCTATCCTATGCCCAGAATTGATAAAATGGTATATTTTGCTTTGCCAAAAGTATCTCTTAGCACAACTGATCTGGTAAAAGTGCATTGGCAGATTCCTTTGGACAAGGACACATAGAAGAAATCTACTTTTATTACTGCTAAGGGTTTGAACTTCACGAGTTCAAAATGTTATCTTTTGGATTAATTAATGCAGGAGCCACTTTTCAGAGGCTTGTCAAACAAGTGCTAAACAGATTACAAGACTTCACATGATAATATAGCAATGTTTAGCTACTCTTGGTCACTTTACAAGAGACACTGGAGGGCTGTACTTTCAAAACTCAGAGATGCAAGTCTTACTGTGAAGGCTTTTAAAATGTAAAATAGGAGCAGCAAATGTTCCTTATTTGGGACACTGTGTAAGATGGTGGCCAAATCTTTCCTGATCCCTTGAAAGTAGAAGCTATTAGCCCCAGACCAAAAAGCAGATCCTATCTTTCATAGGCATAATTAACTATTACTGCCGATTTATGCAGGAGTTTGTTGACATTATGTCCACTATCACAAACTTCTGCAAGAAGACAAAGCCAAACAGAGTGGTGTGGACAAAAGTCTTGTTTAAAGAGTTTTGATAAAGAAAATCTTGTCAGAAAAACCTGTTCTGGCCATTCCAGATTTTGACAAAATGCACGTGAATGCATCAGACATTGGTTTAGATTCAGTCCTAATGCAGTCAGGGGAAAGTATAAAAACTAGCTCACTGCTTTCTTGAATTAAAAAACTGGCACCCAGCAAACAGAATTACTCTGTCATAGAAAAGAGTGGTATACCATTGTATGGGTTATCCTGCACTTAAGGCCCTTTTTCTAACAAAAAATTCAGGGTTCTAACTGACCACTCTCTAACAGTCTGGTTACATAAAAGTAAGGGCACCAATTCCAAACTGCTGCTTCGGCGTATGATGCTCCAAGAATACATGGAAATTGTGCATATTAAAAGGGAAAGAAAATATAGCGGTAGATGGTCTGTCCAGGAAAGAGGATTCTGATCCCCGGCCTATAGTTCAGCCTGTGGTTGACCATCCTGCAGCACTGTAAGAGCGGTGGTGTGACCCTAGGAGCCTCTCAGTGCTAACTGGCAGAGAGAGCACCATATTTAACTCATATCAGACCTGACAAACTCATTACCCTTCAACATACTTTTGTCATAATATGCATCTAAAAGGTGTCATGTATCATACGTAAATTGGTGACATGCTGGTCCCAAAAATCACTTTGTGATGTACATACAGATTATGTACAAGGAGTCGTATGCGTGTGCTGGAAATGTATTCTTAAAATGTACTTGGGAGGCAGTGCATAAAGCAAGCCTGCCCAAGGCAAAGGAATGTGTATTTACCTGCCTGACTAGCCTGATAACTGGCAAAGAACAATGAAAATACATTTACACGTACAGCAGACAAAGCTATCAAGTTAACAAGCTAATGAGCTCAGTAGGGGGACCGGGGGTTCCTGGCTCTTGAGGTCTAGAAAATGGACTTTGGGTAGTATAAGTGTGATGCTGCACTCTATAAGATTTTATGAAAATATGCTAATGAGCTTGAATACAATGTAACTGAAATATGCTTCATGCAAGAGATCTCTTGTAAGGTACCATTACAAAGCTTATAATCTACTGAGTGTGATCATGCTATTTGTATAAATGTATCACTCTTGTATCTGAAACTAGAAATATGAAATATAACTGAGGGCCTATTGTAATTATGCAAAGTGTGGGCCATTAATGGTGGTTTGGAATCTTGATGGCTCGCATCAACCAGGATAATTGACTGCAGATGGCTCTGTTTTACCTATAAGTCTTCCTGTATAGGTGTGTGCTGGTAAGTAAGACTTCATTACCCACAATGACATGTGATCAAGTCATCTGAACTGGAATCCATCTTTAACCTTGTGCTTTTCCATTGAGAAGGAGGGGGTGGGAACCCAGAGAGGGACAAAGGATTCCTGCCTTATGCAAAAGATATAGTAAGTGGGTGGAACAGAACAAAGAGGAGAGGGCCATCATAAGAAATCCCCTAGCTACCACCTGAGCTGGAACAAGGGCCATACCAGGGGAAAGGATTGTGCCCAGAGTAGGAAGACGTCCAGTCTGTGAAAGAAACTTATTAAACATCTCTGAGGGTGAGATTTTAATCTGTATTCAGTTTTATTATTGCACTAGACTCAGACTTGCGTGTTTTATTTTATTTTGCTTGGTAATTCACTTTGTTCTGTCTGCTACTACTTGGAACCACTTAAATCCCACTTTCTGTATTTAATAAAATCACTTTACTTATTAATTAACCCAGAGTACGTATTAATACCTGGGGGGGAGGGGCAAACAGCTGTGCATCTCTCTATCAGCGTTATAGAAGGCGAACAATTTATGAGTTTACCCTGTAGAAGCTTTATACAGGGTATAACAGATTTATTTGGGGTTTAGACCCCGCTGGGAGTTGGGCATCTGAGTGTTAAGGACAAGAACACTTCTGTAAGTTGCTTTCAGTTAAGTCTGCAGCTTTGAGACATGTGGTTCAGACCCTGAGTCTGTGTTGGAGAAGACAGGTGTGTCTGACTCAGCAAGACAGGGTGCTGGGGTCCTGATCTGGCAGGGAAAGCAGGGGCAGAAGTAGTCTTGGCACATCAGTTGGCAGCTCCCAAGGGGGTTTCTGTGACCCAACCTGTCACAATAAGAGGAACAGGCATGAGACAGGCATGGTCTACGTATTCTGCCTCAGCAGGAGGGTGGAACTTGAGGTCCCTTCCAGTTGGACATTTCTATGATTCTATCTGGTCTGGCTGCTGTCAGCGACAGGATACTGGACTATATGCACCACAGGTCTGATTGAGCCTGGCAATTCTTGTGAAGCCAGATTCCCTGAAGGTTGGATAAGCAGCAAAACATGATACACATTAGAAATTCAGCCTCTCAGACAGGTAGACATTTTTCAGTTTCTATCTTATAAACTCTGTCATTTTTGTACTGTTGCAACCCGTTTCGGGGCTAAGCCATTCTCTCCTCCCAGTAGCACAACTTAAGAATAAGCGGACATTTCCCACAGAGTGGAAACCCAGGCCACCACCAAACCATGGTCCAGACACTAAACTGAATTGACTGTTGCTGAACTGACTCCGTTCTACTGTCTCCTCTGCTCCCTGCCCCTCACCCTCAGCCCACTTATTTGTCCCCTCTTACCATTTTACTTTTAGACAGTCAGATCTTTGGGAGCAAGGACTGATTTATTGTGTGCCTGTATAGCACCTTGTACAATGGAGCCCAATCCGATTGTGGTGTTTGGGACTTATTATTCAACATGTATATGTGCTAAGATGGTTGAATAGCTGCAGAATGTTGAAGCAGCAAGATGCATTTCTGCTCTCTCAGGAAGGAGGAAACCCAAATCCAGCACTGTGAATTAGCAGACCCAGGTGCAACAGTAACAGATATTCTGTGACTGGGCAGGTTAGGTTGCACCAACATTTAAAATATATACTTACAAAGTAAAGAGCAATGTAACAAAGTGTAGGGGACTGAATTACTAGAGACCAAGTTAAAGTTTATTCTTAATCGGCTACAGCACAAGGGCTGACCAACTTCTCCTTCCACCAGGAGGGGTTGAAGCCTCTCTCCAACCCTCCCTAGCACTAAGACATTAGCCCTTTGAGCATTTTATGCACATATAAAGGATACTATAGAAACACCACAGATACTAAGAAGGAAAATGCCTAGCAAATTGTAACAGCTTAAATTAAAACTGTCAGCTCCTTGTACCTGTAGTAATGCCAGGTCAGCATCCTGAGCCAGCTGCTGCAGATTCTTCACAGCAGAGGTAGTTTTAATCACTCTCACCAGGGCCGGGGAACAGTCCAATGGAAGCTCATTAAGCAACGATTTCTCATCATTCAGTAGTAATAAGGCATGGTAAGGCCTGTAGAAATAACATTGTCATCTGTAATTACTTCCTTCTTGAAGGATGAGCTACCCCTCACTATGGCACAGAGCTGGAGCATGTGGTCAAGCTACTGGCAAAATAGATCTGATACTATGATAGCTATAGCTAAGGACTATGTTCACAGTTAGTTCATTCTTGTTTACATCAAGACAAGCTGCCTTCTGCCAAAAGGAGTATTAAACCTCTATCACCATTTGGAAAGCCTAAAAGCTAGCCAGACAGGTGGACAGATTGTGGTCCCAAGGAAGCAGGGATGAAATGCACACACCTCCCTGTGAACTGCTGATCAGAACTGGGCACTAAATGAAAGTAACACAGCAGGTGACTTTTGCAGCTAAGCCTCCATAGAACAGCGGGAAACAAAAATGGGACATCTGCCCCTCCCCCCCAAAAAAAGGCCTATAGGAAATACCAATCTTTCCGAATTTAGACACTTCATGGAACTGTGATATGGACAAGAGATCACTTCAACACGAATATGGTTTCAATGAAGTGTTTGCTTTTAAGGATGGCACTTTGAATGGGGAATATCTTGCAATAACCTCTAAGATAAGATCTTCCAATTGTAAATAATACAGATGCTGGCTGCTGCATTACTTTAAAAAAAAAAAATCAGCATTGCCACTGTGTGATCAGTCAATAACAGTGCCACAAATACCTGGAGGGAAAAAAATCTAGGCACAAGAGAACAGGCTGTGGCGCAGAGCTTGGTTCCAATTCATTATCACCATTTAGAGAACCAAAATGGGCTCTAATTTTCACATCACAAAGACACACAGTCCATTTCCAGGAACTAGGAGCACAACGAAAAAAGTCAAACTATTATTTTCTGTAACATTTCTCAGTAAGGCTGTAAAACATTTGGGTCAATCAGAACAAAGGGAGATAAGTTAAGTGTTAGTGTTAGAGAGGCACAAGAACATTCGGGCACTGAAGAATGGAGGATATTTACCTAATAGCTTTCAGGCTTCTTTCAATCGCTTCAGGAGGTATAAAGCTTGTTGCAACATAATGGATTTTATGAGGCAGACAGAAACTCACTTCAAGCCAGTTGTTGATGTGCAATCGCACCACCCCTGTAGTACAAAGACTTAAATAAAAAAATAAAAATAAATAAAAATAAATACAGCATTTGCTGCCTCTCTTGAGTAAAAGCAATGAGCCAGATTCACCCATGCTGATGCCAGAACAAGAGAAGAGAGAGACTGCACCTCCCTCCTTTCAGCAGCTGCAAGGGACCAATTTGACTCTAGTCCAAGTGTGGGCAAACTTTTTGGCCTGAGGGCCACATCGGGGAATAGAAATTGTATGGCAGGCCATGAATGCTCACAAAATTGGAGTTGGGGCTCTGGTTGGGGGTGTGGGTTCTGGGGTGGGGCTGGGGATGAGGAGTTTGGGGTGCAGGAAGGTGCTGGAATCGAGGGATTTGGAGAGAAGGAGGAGGATCAGGCCTGGGCTAGAGGGTTGGGGCATGGGGAGCAGCTCAGGAGCGCAGGCTCCGAGTGATGCTTACCTCAAGCAGCTCCTGGAAGCAGTGGCATGTCCCTTCTCCGGCTCCTACGTGTGAAGGAGCCCCCGACCCTGCTAAAGTGCCGGAGTGGGGCCATGCAGCTGCTTCCAGGAGCTGCATGGTGCGGCCCCAGAGCCTGTCCCCTGGAGCAGGGCCGAGCTACAGCACCCATGGCTGAAGCAGGTCCAAGCTGCGTGGACCTGACCTGGTGCCCCCGGCTGGAGCGCTGAAGCGGGGCAAGCCCCAGACCCTGCTCCCCACCCCTGCTCTAGTCCATAAGGCAGGGGTGGGCAAACTATGGCCCGGGGGCTGCATCTGGCACTCCAGATGTTTTAATTTGGCTCTTGAGCTCCCGCCAGGGAGTAGGATAAGGGGCTTGTCCCACTCCGGTGCTCCAGCCGGAGAGCGGGGTTGGGGGCTTGCTGCTGCTTTCGGGAGCCATGTGGAGCAGGGCATGTCCTCCCTCTGGCTCCTACACGTAGGGGCAGCCAGGGGGCTCCGCATGCTGCCCCCACCCCGAGCACCGCTCCCACAGCTCCCAATGGGTGACATGCCAGAAGCCTGAGACATTGGTTGAATAAACCACATTCCAGTGCATCCTCTTGTGTAAATAGCTAATGCTACCTCCCAAATAATGCATTGTGAGATCTATGGGTGATGCAGGCTGTCAATTTTATAGTGTTTATCTAGCTGCATTTCATTTAATCCTTTCTTTACATTTCAAGAGGTCTTCTGTTGGCCAGGAACCACGGCCAATGGGAGCTGCAAGGGTGGTGCCCGCATATGAGGAAGCGTGCAGAGCCACTTGGCCACACCTCCACATAGAAGATGGAGGTGAAACATGTCACTGCTTCTGGGAGCTGCTGAGGTAAAGCACCACCCGGACCCTGCACCCCTGACAACCTCCTGTGCCCCAACCCCCTGCCCCAGCCCTGATCCCCCTCCTGCACTCCAAACCCCTCAGTCCCAGCCCAGTGCCCAAATCCCAGCCAGAGCCCAAACACACATGACCCCACCTCCCTACCCCAACTCCTCATTTCTGGCCCTACCCCAGAGACTGCACCCTCAGCTGGAGCCCACACCCCCCTTCACCCCAACCCCCAGTTTTGTGAGCATTCATGGCCCCCCAAACAATTTCCATACACAGATATGGCCCTCAAGCCAAAAAGTTGGCCCACCCCTGCCATGAGGCCTGCTTTAAATTTGTCTCTTATAGGCTATTGCATGGTCACAGAATCATAAGAATGCCCCAACCACACTCCCTCCCTCCTCCAGCTGGCCCTGACCCCACACCAATGCACCAGGGAGGGAAGGAGGATCTCCTTTAAAGGTGATGCAGAGGCCTTGTGGGGGGTGTTCCTGGGGGAGGTATGGTGGGACTGGATGGCACACAGGGCAATGATGAATTGGGCCCAATGTTTCCATCATAATTTTACTGCACGATAAAGAGCGAGGAAAGTTCCCTTACTACACATAAGGCATTACAGAGCAACATGTCAGCACAACACTGATTCCATAGATTCCACCTACGTGGTTTGTTTCCCATTGACCTGCTCATCACAATAAATCATGAAAGTTGTTGTTAAATAGTTCCTTCATTCTAGGAAACCACAGCATCTAAAACTAAACTTTTAAGCTTACCCAAAAGAACAGAATTGAAGTGGAGAAAATATGCACTTCAGGAACAATAATGAAGTTTGATCCCAGTGTTTGGCTGGAAAGAAGCTTTAAGTATCTTTTATTTAATACCCCTGGAAAGCAGGACACACAGCAAGCAGGGAGTTTGGGGCAACCAACTTCACTCAAACAGATTTTTGTTCTTGTTTTTAGATGGTGACATATTTACTCCTCATCTTTATGGCATTCACTACCTCCTCCACTACCCAAGTACAAGCACACATGGGTAAGACACCTCACCCTCTGTATTAATAAATATGTCTGCTCAAAAAGCCATTTCTCATGACATGAGTGTGCTGGTTGAGGCCAAAATCAGTGTTGTACACCTGTACAGCAGAGAGATTTGCAATGATAAGTGTACGAACAGGAACACAAGAACGTTCATTCTCAATTCTCAAGACCAAAGTCCAATAACTTTGTTAGTAGCTTTTAAGAGCTGTGCTTTTTCTCTGTGCCAGACACTAGTTCTCAGCAGAAGCAAGTCCAGTAATAAAAGTTTAACATGGAAACAGCCACAGAATTTCCCATTATCTGTGCAAAAAGCATTACAAAAAACACACTGCACCGAAAGCCCTGGGGTGCACTTCACTGCTTGGTTGGGCCAGGCTGGGAGGGTGTGTGTGTTTTTCCTCTGATACCTTCATTTTATGTCAAACTTCAAAACAGATAAAAACAAACAAACAAACAATCAAGCAAACAAACAAGAACACCTTCACTGAAAATCCCATATTAAAAATTAAGCATCGCAAAGTTTCATTTAAATACATTTCCTAATTATTCTCTGAACAGGTGCATATGGGCATTTTCCTACCAATGTGACTCAACCTAGAGCTGGCGAGCCCAGTTCTGAGATTAGATGATAGTTCAGTATAAGGCAGGGATCAGCAACCTTTGGCAGGCAGCCTGTCAGGGAAAGCCCCTGGCGGGCCAGGCCGGTTCGTTTACCTGCCGCTTCTGCAGGTTCGGCCAATCGCAGCTGCCACTAGCCGCAGTTCGCCACTCCAGGCCAATGGGGGCTGCAGGAAGCAGAGCGGGCCGAGGGATGTCCTGGCTGCAGCTTCCCGCAGCCTCCATTGGCCTGCCAGTGGGATCTGTGATCGGCCGAACTTGCAGTACGCGTGCCAAAGTTTACCAATCCCTGGCAGGGCTGGCTTTAGGCTGATTCCCTGGAATCGGGCCCCGCACCTAAGGCATCTGTTTACATTTTTTTTTTTTTTAAACTCACCCCAGCGGCAGTCCGCTCCAGGGTCTCCGGCCGGCCCCATGATGACCGCGGCGAAGCTCCAGCAGCAGTGCAGCAAGCCTCGCGGCAGCCCCCCCGCAGTGGCCATCCCTCGGCTGGCAATCAGAAGAGCTGCCGAAGACTCGGCGTGCCGCCTGGTGAGTACAAGCCCCACTCCCAGGAATAAAGCCACGCACTTGCTAAAGCCGGCCCTGATCCCTCATATAAAGCCTTCTCAAATTGCAGTCATTCTACTGAGACAGCCACCAAAGAAGCTAATTATGTGGCATATGTGCTGAGTCCCATCAATAGCACCACCATTATTAGGAAACAGGATGGGAAGAAGAGTTTTCCCACAGTCCACCAAGCTCCTAAGGCTAGAGTGCCGACATAGGGTGGAGGTGGGGGGCACTAGACACTTCAGGATACCTTTACTTTGATTCAGGTCTGTGCACTGCAGTGTGGACACCAGAACCCAAGGTTTGAGCACGGGTCAGAAAATTCTTAACCTAGGGTTAAAATGCAGGGTAGACACTCAAGTCCAGGGTTTCCTGACACAGGTCTGCTAACTCAAGTCCCACTATCCCTAGGCTTACATTACTGTGTAAATAACCTAAATTACCGAATATGCAAATATATGGCTTGGGGTGGAATAACAATTTTCAAATGTATCTGACTATATGTAATGTTTGCAGAAGTCTGAAACGTCAGCTTTAAACTGAAGCTATGTTGCAGGTTTAGCTAGAGTGCAGCTACTTGCCACCCCATAACACAGCAGAAGTGGAGCAGAACAGGATTCTGTGCAGTGTTGTGCACCATCAAACTCATTAGCTAAGATCTGACCCCAGAATCATTATTACTAGTAATGATTTGAGCAGCAGACACACCACAGCTTTACTCTCAGATCCCAGGCTAAACTTGAAGACCTTATTGTTAGAAAAATCCATTATCTGTAAATTGAGCAAATTTGATATGGAAGCCACTCATACATTCCTCAATCCCACACCCAGTCAACAGCCTTCAAAGAGCATCCAAGTTACACCACAGTACTGCAAACAAACTGGTTTTTCTTGGACTCAAAGGATGAAATTTAAAACACACCTGTTTATCCTGGCTAAGGAAGACCCAGCAGATTCACCCATAATTGACATACATTTGGTACCATGCCATCAAGAATGAACTCTTAAAATACAGCGCAGTCAAAAGGTATTCTGCATATAACATTCACTCACACTATTTACAATGCTCAAAGGAAACATGAAAATAAAAATGGACTGCACAGAACAAAGTATTAGGGGTGGGATCCATGAAAGGACTTAGGCACTGGAACTCAGTCACTGTGCCTAATTTTTAGGTGTCTAGAAAAAAAAACTGATCCACAAAGATGAATTAGATGCCTAGGGTCCCTGAACAATGAACAGGGAGGGACAGACACCTAAGAATGCAATCCACAAAAGCCAACATGCTAGTCGCAAAGCTGCCTAAGTTAGCCAATGGAACATGCCAACAAGAGGGGTGTGTGCTAAGTCCCCACTGTCCAATTTAAAATTCAACACAGGCACTCAGCACTTGTGGAAAATCAGGTCTGAGATGTCCCAAACTAGGCATCCAAAATTGGTAGATACTTTTGAAAATTTTGGCCTTAAATTCTGCATCGCTGTTTCTCCATATGCAAAATAAAGATAATTATAGCTACTCACCTTTTTACAGCACTTCATGTATATAAGTAGAGTGTCCTATAGACATGCTTATTAGACGCTATTCAAAATGTACCCTAGGAAGGGGAGTATAGGATTGTGTTGGTAGCCTTCTCTTTGAAATACAAAGCAGTAGCCATTTGGAGCCTTGAATAAGACGTACCCCTCTTTGCATGTACACTACCTGTTATGTTATTTATAGCTTTTGTACCAAGTATTACCATGCAGAATGGCTGTTACTGTGTTAGTACATTCATGTGGTGATGTCATAGTTCTACTGACCTTGTAGTAGCCTCTTCTACTGAAACATGGAGACCAGTTTGTGTATAAGTAGTTTGTGTATAAGCCTGTCTAGATGACTAGTCAGTGTGCTGCAAGGTGGTCTGTAAATCTACAACATACTAGCTGGCCATGTGGACTTTGTTACTGTGCACTAAAAGAGTATGCTGATCTACTCTGCTTTGAAACACTCCAACCTGCCACACACTAAACTAGCCATCTAGATAAGCCCACTGTCTCAAAACCCATTTGTGGTGTATCGCTTTTGCTCTGTATTCTACCTTGAAATTTCTATAAAGCCTGACTGTCTCATGGGGACATTGGACATTTTGCAAGCCAAAGCTGAAATAAAATGCTAACAGAGACACACCACTCTCATGAAGATTTTCTCTATTTTAGTTCATTCTTGCTCTGGTTGTCACCCTTGCCCTAAAAGAAATCAGTTAGGCTGAAAGTGTGTGGTTGCTCTTGTTGTATGAAAAACCTACCTGGAGAGAGGTGGAAATAGTAGAGCCCCTCTAAATAAACAGATAATATTTTCTTGTTCAAAACCTCTAGGTGGTGGACTGGTGTAAACTGCAGCTGCAGTTTAAACTATGGCAAAACAGTCCGTTCCGTTACCTAAATTTGGACTAGTGGGAAGGTTTAGGTTTTACGATGGGTGCATATTTGAGCTTAGAAGTGAGCCATATCTGAGGTATTCTGGCATTCAAGTCATTGCTTTTTGTTCGCATTGTAGGCAGAGTTGTGTGGAAAATGTCTGAGGATCCTAAATGCATTAAAATCTTTTAAACTAATCATTAAAAAGCCCTGCTTTCTGAGGTTCTCTTCTACAGCCATTAGGAAATCATGGGAACTAGTGGTATAACTACCTGTAATCACGACAGCCCACATCATTTATACTGAAATTTAAAAGATAGGAGCATTCAATGCATTTTGAGCAGTGACAAAGGTTCAGATATGTATACCTCTCATGACACAGAATGAAGCACTAGGGATATGTCAGACCTGACTTAAATACTCTAGTGCCATCAAGTGGGGAGCGCCTTGTAGGAAAATACTTTGAAACAATCGCATCCTCCTCAGCTACAGCACCACAACTCCAATTAAAGTCAACTCAGAGGTTTGGCAGTGCTGAAAATCAGGTCCAAGATGTTTCAAATTGGGCATCCAAAAATCAGTGGATGTTTCTGACTTGCTTGAGTGACTTGCCTAAGTGAGTCACTGGCAGAACCTAGTTCACAGAAACAGAACCTAGTTCACAACCCCATGTGCCCCATATACTGCACCATGGGGCTTCCCAGGAGGGAAACTACCAGAAATTTATACAAAATTAAGATAATTGGCTACTATCAAGATTTATAGCTATTTAATTGTTTTGCACACCTCAGACTAATCAAACAGATATAAATCATATATGTTGTAAACAACTCTAATTGTACAGTTATGCCAATACAATGCCACAAAAATCAGACTCTAAAGATATAAAGCAAACAGCACTTGGTGAGGAAACCATCAAACAAAGTTCATTCCAGCTTTTAACTGGGATAGTCTCTAGCAACGCCTTCAAATCAGAAATAAGCTAGGTAAAATAATTAAAGACAAGCAATGTTCCATGTCAACATGAAATAATGTGGAAGAAGTTTCCACTACAGCATGGATGAGGGCTTGGGGGTAGTGGCCTACTCCCCCAGATAGACCTTCCTGCCCCAGTACACTATCTCAATGGATGGCAGCTGCTAGTACATAGGTAAAATTGCGTGGGCACCACTGCTATGTATTTTCTGTCCTTACCATGAGTTTTGGTCCTAGAATCAAAATTCTCTGTGACTGTTCTCAGCCACTAGATGTCACTGTATTACTGGGCAGACCCCACAGTCTATCATCCACTGGCAACTTTAGTGAGTCACAAATAAACAGACCAGAAGGAAGACAGAAAAACAAGAAGTGGGTGAGAGTTTGGTATTCAAAATCCAGGCCAGGAAAAATGTTTTCAAATAAAACTCAGAGTATGTTTTACAGGATTCACATCAAATCCAGATTCTGCAGCTTCTTTCAAAGGGGCCTGAATTTCTTCCAGAAGCTTAAAGATCAAAAGCAATTAACACAGAAAATTGTTAATCACTCCTATCTAAAATGCTTCTCTGGCCCCAATTACAGTAGTATCTAATTATCTGTCTTTAATATATTTATCCTCACAACAACCCTGTGAGGTAGAAAAGTGCTACTACTCCTTTTCTGTAGATGGGGAACTTTAGATCCATAGAGATGAAGCGACTTAACTAAAGTCACCCAGGGAGTCTGTGGCAAAGCAAGGAATTGAAGCCTGGCCCCTAAACACTGAATCAACCTTCCTGCTCTACTTATCTGCCAAGACCCCCAGTTCAGGGTTCTGTCTCCCCCTGTTGTGGTAGCTATTGTCACCAACACATGCTAGTGCCCCAAATGCAGCCCTTAGCTCTGCATTAAGGGGTGAGCTATGCCATGATTGTCACAGCAGAAAAACACAGAGGCTGGAATTTTTTGAGAGGAGCCCAAGGGAGACAGGTGCCCTGCTTCCATTGAGATTCAGTGGGAATTGGGCTTCTAACTCCTTTAGGCATCTTTGATATCCCAGCCAGAACAATTAACTGGTCAGGCTTTGACAGGCTGCAGTTTATACGATGCTAATGGCCTCATTCATTCAGGCTTCCATGCATGCAAAGTGTAACCAAATGACGTGGGGGCAACCTGTGGAACTGCGAACTACGATCCATGGGGCAGTGCATAACATTGTATGTTTGGGGCGCTTGCTGGGAGAGTTGCTGCTCAAAATGCTGCTGACAGGATACTCTGCAAATAAGTTGTCATTAGGCCTCTTGCCAGCCAAGGAAAGAGTAGCACAATTCTTATAGCCATGACAAAGACTTCTATCAAACCTCAAAGAAGATAATCCCTGGGATATCCTACTGGAGAGACCAAAATAGCAACTTGGTCTCCATAATATTTCTGATTTACTCCAACAGATAACTCCATATTGCTATAAATCTCCACTTGGTTTAACTTCAAAGCCCAAAGGGCCACTCACTTTCTGGGCTCTATACTTGTTCATGTTCACTGACTTGGATGAGACTGAAACAAATGCAATACAAAAAATAGAGGCAAACCTCCTCTCTGAACTGGTGTCTCCAGTAATCACTAATGGGAAGAGACACATAAAATCAGATGAGCTAGTGATAATATACAGTGAAAGACTTTTCACTAAGAAGCAGAATAGCATAGGCTATCAGGAGGATTCCTCTTACCTGTCATAAGCCTCTTTGAGGTCTCTGGCCAGCTTGCACTTGGGTAGAATGTGATGGAAAGGTGATTGTGGACCTTCTGCTGCTATGGAAAGATTAAAACAAGAAAGCATTCAATTGTTTTCAAAGCAGAGAAACCTTGCTTTCAGACAGTCATCTGAATTTTGCACAATTGTAATAGCAGATTCTGTGGAAAGATTAGACAGTGACAGATTCAAGTCTGTTTAATCCACATTCACCTTTCACAGTGGTTGTTTTTTAATTAAGCAACAATAATATGAACTTATTTTTGAATCGCATGAATCCCAACTTTATGTAACATGGACATCTTCACTAATCTGAGGAGCAACTACTTCTTTATGTTTTTACTTCTAAATTTTAGTTTTTAATGCTTGTAGCAGGACAATACATGTTGTGCCCCTGTGAAAGTAAAGCCAGGTGCATACACACCTAAGAGGTTAATGCTGGTTTATTAGTAATGCTCCAGAAATTCACTCCATACTTTAACTATAACAGCTCATGCAACTGGCTCACTCTCAACAGGACTGAGATTCTTAGGTTATTACACAGCAAGTAACACTTTCAAAAGTGCCTACATTCCACTGACTTTCAATGAGACCACAGGCTCCTAAGTGTCTAAGTCACTTTTGAAAATGAGACTGTGACAACATGGCCAATGTAGTATGGTGTGTCCTGCGCTTTTCTTGGTGTGGGGCTAAGATGCCAACTCTTGCCCTTGCTCTTGGGGCACCAAGGGCCCCACTAGTGGCCCAGGAAGGTGGTAAAGGAGGGAAGCAGGGGAGGGGTCTGGGTTTGCTCCTTACTCTGAACCCCAGCTCCTCTCAACCCCTGCGGGTTCTAACCCTCTTCCCCCTTGGGTAGAGTACCTTTGGTCCTTAAACACTGGGCAGGATCTCACTTACTCTGGTCTTCTGATCTTCCAAGTCTCACAGCACACCTCCAAGCTCCAGTCCTCTCTCCTTCCTCCTTCTCCCCTGATTGCCTGAAGCAGGGGGGTTTATTAGGTTGCTAACAGGGCCTTAATTGACTACAGGTGCTCCAAATAACCTGTGGCAACCCTCCCTAGTCTACAGGGAACCGCACCTTAATTAGCCTAGGGCAGGGGTTGGCAATCTTTCAGAAGTGGTGTGCCAAGTCTTCATTTATTCACTCTAATTTAAGGTTTTGTGTGCCAGTAATACATTTTAATGTTTTTAGAAGGTCTCTTTCTAGAAGTCTATAATATATAACTAAGCTATTGTTGTATGTAAAGTAAATAAGGTTTTTAAAATGTTTAAGAAGCTTCATTTAAAATTAAACTAAAATGCAGAACTCCCCAGACCGGTGGCCAGGACCCAGGCAGTGTGAGTGCCACTGAAAATCAGCTTGTGTGCTGCCTTCGGCACACATGCCATAGGTTGCCTACCCCTGGCCTAGGGCTTATATACTTCCCTTTGACCATTCTCCCACTGCTCCCTGGCCCTTCTGCATCACAGAGGCATAGGTGCTTTTAAAAAATTTACTGAGTGACCTTAAAAAGGGACACATCTTCACAACAGGTTGAAACAATGCCATGTTACTATCTACACTGGTCATGGAAACTACATGTGAAATAGAAAGATCCCTCTTGAGGATGGCTAGAGGGTTTGGCATACAGGATCACAGAATGGGAAACCTGGATTTGAGATTACTCGAGGGCTTTCACACGTCTGGATAGCAAATGCACCAGAGGGCAAAGCTGTACCACTTGTACTCCCTCCCTAGTGAATGACAGGAGCGGAGCTAGTCACAAAAGCTGCTGAGCTATTTCACCTGTAGAGCAGGGATCTCTATGCAACACAGGTGACCTCAAAGATGATAAGATAAAGTGGAGTCAAACGCAGTCAGAATGATAAAAGCCACAGAACCCCATTCACAGAGTGCCCTTTGTTTATACTCAGAAGAACAGCTACACCAAGATATCTGGGGATACCAGGAAAGCTGTCTCAGATAAATACTTTAGTCTCCTGCAACCTGCAGTTTTCACTGTTTTATTTGTGTTTCAAAAATATCAGACTAAAACTAAAGCTCCTTTGCAAATGCCAACTGTGGGCTCTGACAGACTGCTTAGTGTTCGTTAGAGGCTTTACCAGCTATGTCAACCATGATAGCTTACTTCAGCTGCAGTTCATGCAGTCACCACCGGATTTTAATTCTCTTCATCTGAATCCAAACCTCACCTTGCATAGGAATCATGACAAAGAATCATGCACAAGCTCTGGCTGTAGGCAAAGCCACATCGTGCAAACACATGCTCCAATGCTGAGATCTTGCTGCATTATGATTGGGCTTTCAGCATTAGCATTTTCAGCAACATTTTATACTGAGTTTATAACTACATGCCACAAAATGGCAATAATAAACCCCTCCAGAAAAGAGTGACAGACCTCTTCTCAGCTCTGCAAGGAAACATCTTCCTTTAAACACACAAAAGGGTTTGGGTTTTGTTTTCTTAAAAGACAAATGAACAAAACAAAAATGACAAGCACAAGAAATTCTGAAGTAAGAGAGCTCTTTCAAAAGGTCAGATACACATGGGAGTCTTGAGCAGGAATTACAGAGAAAGGAACCATAACAGTGCCTCAAGGTCTTGAGATTAGACTAGGTCACCTCAGGGACTATAAGGGGAAGGGAAAAGCAGAGAGAAGGCCTGAAAAGGCCCTTGTGTCCAACTGAATCATACCGTATGCAGCATTGTTGTAGCCATGTCAGTCCCAGGATATTAGAGAGACAAGGTGGGTGAGGTTTAAAAAAGAGCTCTGCATAAGCTTGAAAGCTTGACTCTGACCAACAGAAGTTGGTCCAATAAAAGATATCACCTCATCTACCTTGTCTCTCTGATTGAATCACAGTGAGAATCAGAAAGACTATTATAGCAAAAGGTCTCTGTGGGTTTTCCAGTACAAACCCTACTTTGTGGGAATACGCACTTGGGCTCATACTACCACAGCTCAGGAGCAGGGTTTCATTGGCTGCTGGGTTAGTAACTGGCACATAATATTGTAGCTGACTTCAAGCATACCACCATCCTCCAAAAATGAAAGCACCTCGCTCAAAGATTTGTCCCATTTTTTTATTTGGTTTTAACAATAGGATCCAATTATTGTAATAAATTATATAAACTTTAAAGGATAACATTTTACACTGTTGCAGTATTCCTTTTTTAAAAAACTCCATTCTAAAACTGGAACTAGTCTCATTCTTTCTTGCTCGTTTGTTTAAATGCACTATAAACTAGCAATTACATTCTGCGTAACTCCTCTCAAGCAGAACCTGGAAGTTATGCCAAGCAGTAAACAGACAGCCTTTATACATGTACAAAAATGGACTTAGATGAGAACCTGACTTTGCCCATGACCCCAAATCAGGTTGGAAACTCAATGCTCCAGATGTGAAAGGTTTGCTCACTAAGTCACTTTGTTACCCAGCTTCCTGCATTCCTGCTACTACCTAGCTGTTACTAGACATATGTACACCACCAATATTCTCGAACCATGGTAAACTGCACTTAAGTGGACTATTTATTAAATTGGCCAGTAATTGACTGACTATCCCATGTTGAAAGTTCCCTTCAGTAAATAAGCTCCCCATTACCCTGAGCTCAGAACTCACTTTCTGACATGGCAGACACTTCATCCTGAATGGCTAGGATCAGCTTGGCCTCTCTGGTCAGGTACTGACAACGACGTTCCTCATGTTGTAGAACTATGGCAATTCGACGAGAGAGGTTGTGTAAACAGTTGATCACCGACGGATCTGCGTTGGCCTACAGGCAATACAGGAACAGACCTGGTCATTAATTCAGTAGCTATCAAACATATGAAACCAGACTCAACATGAGTGTTGCACTGTTTGACAAATTATTTTTAAAATTTTCATTAAAGATAATGAATTATCTTTAATAGTTAGGTTGGAGGTCAGCCTCCCTGGCAATTGTTAAAAGAAAGATTTCCCTGGCTCACACAGTAGTAAAGCTGAAGGACAGAGATTCGTAACTAAAGCAAGTCAAACACACGTAACTAGGCCAAGTAGTAGTCATGAAAACAATGAGGAGGGATCTCCAAGTTGGCATGTACAAAACTAACATAACCTAAGGCACGATTACTCATTTTACTTGTGTATCTTCCCATTCGTTACTGGACTTTTTACTAAAAGAAAGATTAATGCTCTGACGGTCTGTTCTGTAGAGGGAAACTTCAGATTACTGAAAAATTTAAAATATCAATACATTCTAATACAAAAACACTGGAAGTACAAGGATGATATAGCTTTTACCACACGCCAAACTCTCCAAACTGGAGCACTGGTGTTTTACTCATTTTTGTCAAACCTTTGGTAGCTTATTTACACCGACTGCAAAATCACACAGCCACCATTATCTTAATTCTCTTCACCTGAATCAAAGCCTAATCATACACAGGAATAGGGACAAAGAATCATGCAAATACTCTGACATTAGGTAGAGCTACATAGTGAAAACACATGCCCCAATATTCAGACCTTACGCATTATGACTGGCCTTTTGGCATTAACATTTTCAACATTTTATGCTAATCATTAGAGAACTAATAAGGTACTATGACATTTTTAATCCCAAAGAAAATGAAATTGGATTTAGGTTTCCACACTTCTAAAAAATATTGCTTATTTAAAACATTCCATTTCTAGGTGTCCCTCTAGAATGAAAGTGCTGCAAAGCCTATCGATCACAGACAGCTGATAAGGTGGGGCTCACAGGCTCTAAGCCATGAAGGGTGCAGTAAGCAGCTGTTTTATGTCTGTTAAGACATTTAAAGGAATTTAAGGTTTAGGCAGCAGATAACCTGACATCTAAACTAGAAAACCATGAGTCAACATTTTTACAGGCCAACATTTTTCCTGAGTCACAACACGTTGGTAGGGCTGAAACTTAGCACAGCAGGATCACTGCTGATTATAACATTTGGGTCTTAGCCTGTTCTGTCTGTCTGCTGCAGATGGACTCATCGTTATCTTAGAGTACCTCCACCCTCAACTTGGAGAAGTCATCTGCAGAAGTAACTCTATGTTAGCAAAATTCCATTTGCTTTACATGCAGTATGTTCCACAGACAGTTCTTTACGAAGAGAATGTCATTTTGGTAAATATAGTGCAGTGCTGCTTAAGAGGATGGCAAAGTAAACTCCAACTGAATTACAAAGCCAGAATTTCTGCTTTTGTTCCCTGTAAGATGGCCATTAGAAATTAGATTCTAGAGAAATACAAGCTACACCAAAGTCGATGGCTTCACTGCAAATCACCAAGTTGCCGCACAGAGCATGTGAATGAATAAGTAATGTTTTCAACACAAAACACCTTCAGAATGATGTTTATATGTTTTAGATTTTCTGAATTCAATTCTGGGATAATTCCATCTCTCTATTAACTCTGTGAAACTCAAGCAGAAAACCCTGTCTCCCTAGTGAGGGAGAACTTAGTCATCACAAAAAAGCCAACAGCAAAGGACACATTAGTATAACAGAAAAACTTTTGTTTCACTGACAGTACTTCTAACAACTGCGGAGGGAAGAAGGACGAGTAGGAAGCTCTTCTCCATTTCTGCTTTTGGCCATCATGACCAGGACATGAACTCCAGTCCCAAACAGAAGCTGTATCACAACCAATTGCTTTAAAAAGGCTTATTTCCCCCCAGGTATAACTCCCTTAACCCTTCCGAGAAGGCTTCTTAGCTCACATTTGTGCATTACACACACACAGACATACACAAAACAATGTGCTACCTCTACAGCACTCAGGCTTATGGGTTGGGAAGGGAAAGCCAGAGCTGGGAAATCAAATGCTGATCTCACATATGGCAGCTTTAATGCTAAAGCAATTGTACAGCAATGTTAAAATCAGAATGAGTGGTTCTGAGCAAACCTACTCCCAGAATGCATGGGCTAAATATGGGCCCCGCTGTGTAAATAATTACAATATAGCAAGCTTGACCAGAAGAGAGAGACAAAAATGGTTTTGTGACTTATGAGAGACTCGGTACAAGTCAATAGCCTAATAACTCTACACACTACCTGTCACTTTGAACTCGAGACTGAAGAGCTGTCTGGTGCCTTTCTTCCCCTGGCTCACACGAATAGAAGAGTTCCACTTCGGAGATGTTATCAGGTTCAAGGAAATGGCCCTAAATATTGTCCACTAAGGGGTCCCTGTCTCAAAAACCCTGCAGCATGACTTAGGACTCCAAAGAATGCTGTTCTGAAATGTTCACTACGGGACTTATAAGAGGGCTAGTAATTTTCCTACAGAGATTCAAGGCCCTTCTCCCTCATATCTGGAATTTCTCCTGAATGTGACAAGAAGGGCAAGAACACATTTTGGTCACCAAACCAAACAACACTTTCAGCAAAAGGCCAGGTTCAGATGAAACCACAAACTTCTGATGCAGCAAAAAAGACACAACCAGACTAATTTCAGAAAGCTGCGTTAGGGACAGAAAGGGGACTCCCAAGTCCCATTTCAATCTAAAAATATAAGCCTAAACTTGGTGCTTTGATTCTTGGGATAGGTGCGTTAATTATCCCTCCATTTCTAAGTGTATTTGCTGATTGTCATGTATTAGTCACTGTAAATGACAGAGCCAAGGAAATTTTGCTTTGCCTTTGCTTCAGAATTTGAATTACTCAGTATATGTTATACTTAAGATTGCCAAACAGTTTTCATATATCAGTTTCCACTCACTCCTAAGTTTTGAAAAATTATCCTCATTTTCCATGCTTGGACTATGCCTGATGTGGTTTCTTTTTATTATTGGTTCTACTTTGAGGACAGTTTCTTCAGCTGTTTTTGAGTTCTGTGTGTATGTGGAAAAATTTCACTGCAAAATATAATAGCTACATTCCTACTGATCATTTATTACAAACAGGCATGTGTTCACAGTGGTGTTTAGAAAAGGTCATTCAGAAATTCATTATGGATGTTTAAAAACTGCATCCTGAGTATGCCAAGGAGGGATTATTATTAAATCTGAGAGCACACATTTCTGGAGAGCTGGTCTGCTTACAAGTTCAGGCTGTTTATTGTGTATTCTATAGGTACTCAGACCGTGAACTGAAGCTGAGCACACCTGTGGCCTGGCCAGGCCTCTAGCCCCTTTATTCCCTCGACTCCCTGACAAAGTATGCTTTTTATTGAAAATCACTAGTTCTCATATATATTCAAATTTCCAGGCATACCAAGTGTGCTGAGAACTTCACAGCACACAAGCACAGAGTAGGCTCCTGTGCATCCGTTAAGATTCCTGCCTATGGATTGAAAGGAGCATTCCACCCTCTATTGCCCTGCTAACAAGTGGATCCCCAGTCCACTCCCTTGCTACCTGCATAAAGAAATCAGCATAGCTCTTTAAGTGCACGTGTCTTTGATGTATTTTTAATTCTGTGAAGCATTCAAATACCATGGTAATGAGGACTACAGAAATGTCTATCGCTAAACAGTAAATGCATTAATGACTCCACATTTCAGAGGCAGCAATGCTGTGCCTGGAAGAAACATACCTGTGCCCCTAGCAGTAGGATCTAGGGCTACTCTTTTAAATAATATAACAGTGCTCAATTCTTTGAGGCAGGGAACTTTTCTCTTGTCTGTACATCATCAATAGGTAAACAATAATGCAAGATTACAATTGTACATCATCTTAAAAGTCAGGATACGTAACAGTTGTGGTTTCTACAGCAATATTGCATTGGCCTTGCTGCACCTACATAGTCTTTTGCATTCTTGTGCTTCTTGTTCAACGGATACTTTAACTATGTTATTAAATGTATACCATAAAATATACAGGATGTGCAATAAAGCTGATATCCACTATGAAGCAGGACCTCAACCTTTGCATTTACCTGCAAAAGAATGACAGAAAATGTCCTGAAAATGTCCTGTTGGAAACAATCATGCCCTGGCCCGAGAGACTGGCTGCAAAAGCAGATAGGGCTCTTCCATCTTTTTACTTCTATGATTGCTTGATCTTTCTTTATTTTAACTGCGCATCTTTAGTGTCACGTGCAGTACTGTTTTTACATATTTCAAATTAAGAAAGTCTGGTTTATAGTGAAAGAAGGCAGTGAATGTGTGTTACTGAAATGTTACTGGCATCTGAATCAACAGTCCTTATAAAACAATACAGAATCCATTCTTGGGTAAAAATAGTCCTTACCCTTAAGGCAAATACAACATTAAAGAGAATCATGGTGGGCATCTCTCTCTTTGGTGATGGATCAGTTTTGGATACCTGCAAAACATTATATATATTAAAAAAAAAATCTAATGAGTGAAGGCAGTACTTCAGACAGTTTTCAAATAGCATTGATGCAACTACTAAAGAAAAAAAAAAAAAAGGTCTTGATTTAACAGATCTAGTCTTATTAGGTTAGTTTCCTGTTGCATTTCACCACTGGCTGCCTGTACATGATTCCTGCAAAAGGGACCCACTGTATTTCTACATATAGTTAATTAAATTTATGGAAAATTGATTCTTTTATAACAAGTAAAAGCCTCTAGAAGTCGTCAACCAAACAATCCCAGACCTTCCCTTCCTAAAATGTACTTCACTATATCATGTTTTTAATATTTCCACTTGTCAGAACTGAAGAGAATATGTGTTTTAGAAATGCATATTTTCAAGCACACACATTGTACAGTTCTACAACAAAAGTAGATTTGTCTCCTACATATGGCATTTTGGAAACCTTTTCCCCAAAACCATTCTCATCACAACAAAAGACTTTTGAGATTTAATAAAAAACTATATATGTTTGAAAAAATAAAATCAAGCAAGACAAAAAAAAAAAAAAAAAGTAGAATTCCTTCATTAGGAGCTGTTAAATCTTGATTATTCCACTGACCAGGTGTCTCCACAAGATGGAGTAGGAGATCCAAGCGACATGTCTGTACTCCCAGAGAGCTCCATAATGCTTATGCCTAATCCTCACAAGTATGGAAAACTCTCACTTCCCATGGACTTTGGGCCCCAAGTAATACACAGGGAAACTAACGGGACCATTTATCAGTATTCTTAAAAAACTAGATAAACTACAAGGAAAGAGGAAATCATCTGTTTTCTAAAAGGATCAAATGAGATTCTAGTTAACAGGAGGAGAGAGGGATCACTTTGCACTGCAGTTTTGACAACAAGCCTTGTTATTGGGTTTCTTGGAACTTAAAGGTTCCCACAGGAACCTTTCTTTAAGCACCTTTCAGAGGCCTCAAAACATTTACAAACTTAGGGCCCAATCCTGTTCCCACTGAAGTTAAAGGGAGTGCTGCCACTGACTTCAAAAGGCTGCTGGGTCAGATCTCACAATGTTCTCTAACTAGGAGAGAAAGACAGAAAGTACCTTTACCAATTTAAACTATAGGGAGAGTTTAAAGAGGCAGAATGTCATTAAACAAACAGGTGTCATACCCAGGACACAGGATTAATTACTTTAACTACTGTGAAAAGAATGGCATATGATTTTTAACAACCACAAAAGGCCAGGATCTAACGTGAACAAGAATCTTGCAACAGCACATTGCTCTGACACTGCATTCTGGGCCATAGCTAATGAGTCACAAACACTACTTCTTGTAGTGCCCTGGGTATTAACCCACTGCAGCTTATGAAATCTGATGAGATCCAAGCCAGAAATGTTGTGGATACTTTATAATTTAGAAGTTGTTTATTTACTTTTTATTGAAAGGGATTGGAAGGAAATACCTTTGCCTCTTTCTAATTTTGCAAAAATAAAATTCTAGCTTTAGAACTGAATGACCTAGCAGAGCTAGCTGCCATTTCTGCATCAGTTTAGAACACTGTGTTAATGAATATGCAAAGGTCTTTAGAAGTGATAAAATCTACACAATTGAATAGTTCTATAGAATTTCTATAGAACAAAAAGATGTTTACAGGTCTCAATAACTTTTACTACTACCCAGATGTGATTCTATTCAGAAAAACAGAAAACCAAGATGTTCTTTATGTAACTAGAAAGTGAGTGACTAGAATTTGAGCAGCATTCCATCCCAAATAGGCAACTGCAAATCTGGTACCTTTTCAATTTAATTTTCAGCCATTACACTTACAAATACACTGGGCAATTGACGACTTAATAAACAGGCTCTTTAGTATTAGGCTTGGAAAATGCACAAATCGGATACTATTAAACAACACACAGTGTTCACTCTGGCATATGGTATAATGAACATTAATGCCATTCACTGCATTACATGACATTGTCTTCACTGAATATTCACCCCAGGATCATCTGAGAAAAAAACTGCCAGCAGTATGAGCAGTCACAGCTTAGCAATTTCTAGTGGCATGGATGGGAAGGGTTAAAAGTGATTCTGGAAAAAATAAATGCAAACTGCACCTAGACGTTCCCTCCAAAATACTGCCTCTCAGTTTGCTGTTATACCTCAACGCTAAAGTCATAAGGCCTTGTATGCACTAAAGAACTCTATTTAAAACACGTCACTGCTATGAATATGGGTTCAACTCCACCAGCAATGGCAATGTTGGGAGTCATACCACGCATGGGCTGCAAGTGTTCTGAGCACAGTAGGGTAACATTTTTAAAAGCACCTAGATGGCTTAGGAACCTACATTCCATTTTCAAATGTGATGTCGGCATTTAGGAACCTAAGGTCTCATTGACTTGTAAGTTTCTAATAGGGTTAGTGAGATGTAGGCTCCTGAGAGCTGAGATCACTTTAGAAAATGGAAATTAGACTCCCAAGCCACTTATGCACTTTTGAAAGGTTTACCCAATGGTCTCTCACCTTAGTCAGGGTAAATCTATTAAACATAGTGCTTCAACTAAAAGCAGTAGCCACAGATTGCCTGCATGTTTTATGCTAATTCCCCCACCATTACTAATGCTGGTGAAGAATAACCAGTTAGTGACAATAGGAAATTTTTGAAAGCCACATTAATCTAGTAAATCTAATGTAAACAAGACACAGACACTAAGAAAAGGATAGACTGTTGCTGATCACATAAATTCCCAGAGTCCAATTCACTTTTAGGCACTATTAGTGAGATCATAAAATGGGACAGGGAAAGTGCAAATCCTTCCCCAGACTCATGCAGAAGCCCTTTCCATGGCCCATGTAGCTGAACGTCTACTCCATTTCAGCATGAAACACTTCTAAGTTGAGATGTTAATTCATAAGTGCCTATATGGCCTTGCTGACCCTGGGAAATTTCACCACCCCTTACCCCAAAAACAAAACAAATGTTCTAAACCAGTGGTTCTCAACCAGGGGTCCGTGAGCTGATTTCAGGGGGTCCGCCAAGCAGGGCTAGCTTTAGATTCGCTCAGGCCCATGGCAGAAAGCCAAAGCCCTGCCACACAGGGCTGAAGCCCAGGGCCCTGCCACCTGGGGCTGAAGCCAAAGCCTGAGCAATATAGCTTTGCAGGGGTCCCTGTGGTACGTGGCCCCAGGCAGTTCCCCTCCTTGCTACTCCCTAACTCTGGCCCTGGCTTTTATATGCAGAAACAATTATTGTAGCACAGGTGGGCATGGGGTTTTTATAGCATGCTGGGGGACCTCAGAAAGAAAGAGCTTGAGAACCCATTCTAAAACCATATCCTGACGAACCAGCTTTAGGGCGGGAGCCACAGAGTTGACACGGCTCAGGTGGCTTCCAGAATTTTGACTATTATGTTTCGTTAAACTTGCCAAAAAGCCAATTTAACTAGCACAGTGGTAAACACAGATATGGTCCACTGGAGCCACATTGTCACTAGGGTTTCTATTTAATATTAACACTGATTCAGTTGCACCTGTGTTTGAGCCACTGGGAAGATTTTGTGAAAAATTTCCAAAGTAGACACAACATATTTGGCATTAACATCAGCAAATAAGCAAAGACAAAAGCTCTCAAAAACCACAGGCATAAAACAGAGTTTCAAAGCAATGCTGTACATTTTGAATTCCAAATTTCATAACTCTTTTGCTGTTCTGTCCATATCAGTTCTCAGGAGAAAAATGTTTCCCAGTGCCTCAGCAGCTCTCTTACCGTACCTGCCCAAGGGCATGCTGCAGCAAGGTAGGATGGCCAACAAAACGGACATTATCAATCTTCAGCTCAAATTTTTTGCCACACATATCTGATTTGGTAGCTAAAATTGTTGCCAGGATGACATCTGAAAATCTTCAAAAGTAGAAACAAGTTATTATGATAACCAAAAAACCCACACCCTAAAAATATTCCCCAAACTGAAATACAGATTTATTTCATTTGTGTGAGCTTTAAGAGGGTTTTAAATTACATATTTAAACTGGAACACCTTGAATGCACCCAATTATGAAAATTAATCATTCCATAAGATTATGTCTCTCCGATCACCAGAATAATAAAATGAGAAACATCAAAAGCAAAGAATGAAGGTTCATGCTTATTCAATTACATGCTCTGGGAAAGATTAGATGTCATCTACTTTCAAAAAGATAAAACCCGCTCAAGTTAGTCATTGCCTGGATTTAGCTGCAGGTTAATGAACTGACTAAGCAGGTAGACATCAAAATAATCTTCACTCAAACAGACAAGGATCTTTAACTACCCAAGTGTGTGTGTTGCTGGATTTTAAGAAAAATCTTCTTCCCACTGTGTCTCTCATCTCTTCTAAATCCAGTAAAGATTCAAATGTATTGCCATGAGAGAGAGACTGAGATCAACAGACCACTGGTGGTCTGCAGACAGCTGGCTGGTCACATGGTACTGGCTCTCCCCATCCCAGCTATTCAATTGCATTAAAAGAAGGAACAATACAGTACACCCTTTCCTAATAAAACTTCTCAATGTAAACAATTGCTGCTGTTGGCACTGGAATCTAATGGTACTCTGCGTGGGGAAGACGTGGTCCATGAATGTGGGGGCAAGTGTCCACAAGAGAATCTCACTGTAAAGGCATGATGTTCATCATGAAAAAGTCTGAAAACCCCTGCCATAAAAAGCCATTAGAAGGAACCCCTCTGCAACTCCATTGACAGTGCTGTGGGTGATCTTACACCATTCTAATCTATTTAGGTTCTTGTATCGTATCTATTACCATGTTGTCTGAGACAGAGCTCAAAGCATAGTAAAACAGATTTCATTTTGCAATTGTAGGAAACTTAACTGAGGAGCAAAGAGACTGTACAAACTTTATTGTTTTATTACTGTATAGTCTTTTCTCAACTGCCCTCTTTGAAGCGGCCCAGCTGCAACCAAAGTGAAAAAATTTAAACTAACCCTCTGGGGAGAGTTTAACAAAATTAACTGAGATATTTAAGTTCCTGTACTTACATCTGCTTGTGTGTGCGTGCACATGTCCCCCCAACCCCCTTCCCAATGCAAGTATCCCAGATAACGCTGTTATGGAAAAGGGCGGACCACGGGTGTGTGCTGCACTCCCTTTATCTCTTGTCAGCAAATGAGCCCTTATTGCTCAAGGAAGCTACTCATTTAAGAAAGCTTTCTAGTCTAGTTTTGGTGAGTTATTAAAGGAATTAAGAGAAAAATTTACAGCCATACAATATACACACATTCACCCATGCACAGGCAGCTGTATTGCCTTTCAGTTAGCACGCTGATCATTTCTTTTTATTAGTATGCAGAATATTCCTGGTTTTATTGAAGGTCTATGCTGACCCAATGGCTCCGGCTATGAGATTTGGGAGTACCCTTGCACTGCTGGACATTAGGTGTGCTAGTGTCATGATGGCCCTTGCACTTCTGGAGGGAGCAAGCGTGCACTGCATTTTCAACCCCATAACTGCTCATCACAGACAGTATTGCAGCTTACAGGAGACAGTTTCCTACTGAATGCAGCTAGGATATGGGCATAAAGAGAGGGATTAATTCAGGTGCCTCAAAGCCAACTGAACCATCATTTCATGGCTAGTGCACCTACCAGTATGTTCAACTACACATATGAATTCAATAAGGAAAAAACTGTAGTTTCCTTAAACTGACTAGAACGAGCTTCCCCGAAAACAGTTTCTGTTAAAAACAAACACAAGGTTACACCTCCAGGTGCCCATTTGTGAAAAAACTCCTGCATCACTAGTCTGTGTTAATTAGGTGGCTCACACTGGACTGGGGAGAATCTTAAGGTGGCCTGGCCCACAAGGGATGGCAAATTTGGGAGCAGAAAGCACTAGGTGCGGATGAGTGGGAATTTTTTCTATCTGTCCTTGGAGAGAGAAGTCTTGACTGTAGGGCCCCGACCCATTATACTGGCTTTTGCCACTTCAAGATTAAAATACAACAACATGCTCAACATGGGTCTACACAACCAGGCCATTCAGACGGTAAAGTTGGTGCAGAATACACTGTAATCTGCACTGGCTTCTACTTGGCTTCCAGGTGGAGGTCAAGCACCTGGTTTCAACTATAAAGCCCTCAATGGTTTGCAACTGCCTACCCAAGAGACAACTCTTTCTCTGTCTGAGAGACTATAACTGATGTGATCAGCTGAAGCACCTGAGATACACAGCCCTCTGGTTCCACGGAGAGGAGTCTGGTATTGTAGCAGGGCCTCTTCAAGGGAATGAGGGGTCTTTGACTCTGGATCCCACTCCACCTTAGTCACACAAACTGGATTTGTTAACCTGATGACACACTGCATAGCTAATCTATTTCCTTGGGCTTTTACAGAGAAAGTGGGCTGAGGGGTTTATCAGTTTTTATTATTCCAGCCTGGACTGGTTTGTATGAACAACACAGTGGGCTTCAGATCCAGGACTAGAGCTCCAAAGTGCTATAATTACTATTTATATTAACATTTTTGGAATTTTATTGATTTTGTAAAGTCAATGGGGATTGAAACTTCAGCTTCAGACAAAACTTTAGGGCTCTGTCAGTTGATGAGATTCCACTCCTAGGCAATGACAGATCCAGTAGTTGTGCAACCATGTAAAGCCCTGTGATTTCTGAAGGGGAGCAAACCCTTATTGTACCAGGGCACAGAACAAGCAGGATCGAACCATAGAAACCAAAGGCCTTGGCTAGAGTAGGTTTTGGGATTTTTTTAAACCAGAAATCTCTCATAACTGCTACCACCAGTTCAACTCCATCAGTGGTATCAACAGTAGACAATAGAGCAGTTAATGCTGGGAGCAGTAACATTAGCTGGTTGCCACTATTGCTATCACCTGTGGAACTGAACCAGTGGTAGCAACAGTAGTTTTATTTTTAATTTTTTTTGGTGGAGTGGAAGACACCCTCAAACAGACACAGCCATCTGAGCCCAAGAAGAGATTCTATACCATGATTGACTTATGCCAGGTGTTCAAATGAGTAGGGAGAAAGATTCTTAGCTTTCCTCTGCTATTTTTTGTTCTAGGCAGAAGACAACTGCATACAATACAGCTGCAGCTCTTGAGGGAGCAATCTCAAGTTCCTGTGCATAGTGGCTATGCAGCTAAGAGAGTGCCAGACTATTTTGCATCGCTCCTGCTCTGACTACTTGCAGCTGTCTGTGAGGAGACCTTGGAATTTATTCCCTCTTACTCCAAGCCAGGTTCTTCAGACTCTTTTCCAGCCTCCAGATATTATTCTCTTCCAGGTTGGAAGAAGGAGCCTCTCCCCAGCGTGTACAATTTCCACTTTGTCACTCTGACACACTCAAAGATGCCCTCAAAGCCATCTCTCCCTTCGCTAATCTAATTCTTTTCATTTCTTTGTATCAAAATTGTGGAAGCTGAAAAATGATTCTTAGGAAGGACACATTAATTCAAAGTGGGGCACATGTAAAAGGGCCCTCTTTGAAATACTTTTGTGACACAAGCCCAAAGGCTAGTTGTCCTTCCTTACACAGTGCAGTGACTAATACAGTAAGGTTATCATGGAATTAAATAACTTTACTCATGGGACTATACTTCTAAATGATCAATTGCTAGGCAAAAAGAAGTTGATATAGGGTTTGGAAATTAATACTAAGATGAAATGTGTGTTTGGTGATACATGACCCCAGACCCAATTCCCATGGAGCTTTCTGGGGGCATTGCAGCACCTTCATTGACACAGGCGTGGATCCCTGCAGGATTGCCTACTTTCCTATATGCATAGAAAGGATAATATGGGTCCACCCACTCAATACGTTTTTGTGCTTCCTGCAGCATTAGTAGGACCTTTTCAAATCACCTAGCAAGAAACCTTGGCAATACATTTCCTACGGACATTGTGATTTAATATAGAGTTCAAATTAACTCAGTGTTCAGTGTAAAATGGAAATCAGAAACAGAGCACAATTAAAGGATGGTGAGAAAAGAAAGCCATTCTAGACAGATGTGATTGTTTAGAACGTTTGCTCTTACCCTGAAACCAATTGCTCATCAGTTAGAGGATATTGCTCTCTGAAATGGGAACATGGGCATAAACACAAAACAAAAACAAAACAAAAAATACAGCAAAAGAATAAACCAGGCAAAGTAACACAAAATACACAAAAGTGACAATATTAAAAATGAAGATGGACTATTAAGGGTTAAACTTCTGTACACAGCGATAACTTACAGGCAAGAGTAAAAGCAAGCCTATGGTAAGGGCATTGCTGGTGCAAATTTTATAATTAATGCTTACCTAGCATAGTCTTACCTAGAAATTGCAGAAAAACTAGCACTGATTTCAGAGGAAGAGATTCCTTAACTTTGTTTCCTGGAACAGATTGTTACTGGTGTTTACAAAAACCCATCTGTGTTGTTTAAAGTTGCACACAGCATCATATGGCACAAACCCTCCTTGTTGTCAACTTGTGAGGCACTGGCAGTGTAGCTCAGAGATTAGAGACGTGACATAGGACACTGAGGATTTTATGCCCATTTGTGGCCCTTTGGATGGTCTTGCACATGGAACTGCTGCTATTGCCGAATAAACACATCTCTCCATATGAGATGGGCCAGATTCACAGCAGTGGCAGAGCCAGTTCCAGCCAGTTCCATCCCTGGCTTATTTCATAGCCAGGACCAGTCACCAATTAAAGCCTTAAAATGAGTAAGATGACAAGGGTTTTGTGGCAAAGAACATGAAGCCCTCCATTTGATGAAGAAAACAGAGGAGGCACTTACTGACTCTGCTCTCAATTGCAGCTATTCGTACACTATGGCAGCAGATGCTCCTGCACTGGCTCCCAGATACCAGTGGACAGAGTAAACAGAAATGCTTCTCTTTCAAGAATAAAAATAAAGGGTATGTTTCCAAAGGTGGATGGTGCAATTGAAAATTTGGCCAGATAAAGCCATGGCTGCCTTATACCATGCATGTTAAAAGCTGTACCTGAAATCAAAATGTCAACTCGGATTCTACTGGAAAGATAACTCAGCCTCCTGCTGGACACTTTACAGCAAAGAAAACCAGGGGCACCCTACAAGTGGGAGAAGAAGTGTCACAAAAGAACAGAGAAGTGGAATCATGGGATGGGTGTCTAAAAGGATGGATGGAAAGCCAGGGGCCTCCCTTCAGTGAAGCACCTAAGAATACATGTAAGGGGTACCAGGTAGGTGCTTAACAAAAGGAAAGAGAGGGAGTATATGGAGGAGTTATCAGAGGGGAGTAGGTGCCAGTCAGGAAGTAGGGAGGAAAAGATATGCACTTCTGAAGGTGAGAGAGTCTCACTGGAAATGCTAACAAGGGAGTGCATGTAGGAGTTGGTTCCTATAATCAGGAGGGAAGGGCCTGCCACAGTAACCTCATCACCATAACACGCTGTTATAGCACAGCTCAGCAGTATCTTACTTTTTTAACAAGTTTCTGAGCTGTTAAAATAGGTGTATTAACAAAAGGTGCATACATGAGACTGACAACCTTGATATAGGGAGAATGCTCCCAACAGCTAGGGAAGACAGTTTTTATAGCTCTGACTATTGAACCAAAGACTAAAGCAGCAGGTATGGGGCAAGAGGACTGTGCTCCATGTGGTGGAGGGTAAAGGAGTATGAGGAGCTGAGAGGGAGGGTGCTGGTTTCCTGGTACTACAGTACTAGCATTGCCTTATCTGTATCAGACTCCTCAGCTAAGCAGACAGCTGTGGATTTCCCTCTGGAAGGAATACGTTGCTGTAATTGCTTAATGCTACAAGGGTTTGAGAGCCAACTTGTGTAAAAGCCTGTTGTTGACACAGCAATCCTTGAATGTGCTGGTTGTCCCAGCTGAATCAGCTTGGTAATAGCTGGGAAGGAATTCCTGACTTCCAGTCTGGTGCCTAGAACTCTACTATGCCAGAAATTTAGGCCTTTTCTACACTTACAGTTTTGCGAATTTAACCATACCAGAATGGTTAAACTGACAAAAACTTTCCCACTGTAGATACAGTTATATTGGTATAAAAGTGCTTACATTGGTATAGTTTATGCCAGATAGGATAAACAGAGTTCCTGTTTTTCAGATTTTCATTCATTTCATTCTCGGGGGTTTATTCTTAACAATGAGTTTTATGTAGAAGCCCCAAAATGTTCTTTTTTCCCCCAGAGCTCTCTCTCTGATATTGTAATACATTTTTGGGGTACTTCCCAAAATTCTTGTATAAACGGGATCTACTTTAATTTTTATATGTATAAACATGACTTATCGGTATTTTACTTTGATCTTTGAAGTTGAACCCCCTGGTTTAGTATGTAGCACATTTGTACCCTAGTCTGCTTTAAACACAGTTTTGCTTCAAACAACACCATGTTAAAGCACACTAGGGAAATTTTAGTATGCATGAGAAGAGTCTACACAGACCAACTAATGCACAATACATTTTAGAAATAGCAATCTGCAGTCTGCATTATTGGCCCATCTACACAAGCCCTTTTGAAAGCCAGGGAGCAGGTACATCACCTATATAACCAAACTACACTGGGAAAGTGGTGAAGTCAATGTGAACCACTTCTAGCTTTTTGCAGTATTTATTGAATAGACACTGATTTGTATATAGAAGAAAAATTGGGAGCGTTTTAATCAATTAAAACCTAAAATCACTAGCCTTAAGTATAGGTTATACCAATATAAGCGCATCTACATTAGCACTTTTACCAGCACAGCTTGTGGTGGGGAGAGAATCGTTTCCCTAACTGACATAACTACACTGGTAAAACTTTTTAAGTATAGACCAAGCCTTACCTTATGGCTTTGGGAAAGTCACTTAAAGCCTGTGTACCTCAGTTTTCCCATTTGTGCAAAAGAGCTAATACAAATCTCCACCAGTTGTGATGATTATTTAATGTTTGTAAGCCACTTTGGAGAGGAGATGTGTTTTAACTGGGTTATTTGGGTAAAGGGGAATAGTCGAAGGCTAGGAGGAAGCAAGTGGAGATGTTTGTCAGCCAAAGTTTGTTTTTCTAGGTGGCTGATCCTACTAGATAGCTTCCCGAGAGAAGGCGACTAACAATACAGTGCAAGTATTTTTGCTACTCCAGTTGCTTCTGAAAAGGAGATGAAATCCCAGACAAAGCTATATTAAAATAGAGTTCAGGCTGAGGGTATATACCAGTAACTGTGGGTGAAAGAATCACAAGAATGCTGTAATTTTCTCAAAAACAAGCATTAACAAACCCAGGAAATTCAAGAGATATGTCTAAATTTTTAAAAAATCCAATTATGTTAAGGTATGGAAATACAGCATTCAGGCACCTAAACCACCTTAACTCTCTCTGCAGTAATGCCATCAGTAAATAAAATTACAAAGCAAATCTAATCTTCAAAATCAAGTTATTCTAATTTGTGACCACAAACACAATTATTTCACAGCCTCATCAAATCTCTTGGTGAAGCTAACACTAACAGTGAGGATTGCTACTGCTAAAACCTAATGAAGTAAATACTATCTTCTTTCCACTTTGGGAGCACTTGTAATATGTACTGATCTATAAAACTATTGGCAACTTGTCTCATGCTCCAATTAAAAGTTTTCCTGCTAAATGCAGATTTGATTTTTTTCCCCAGCTCAAGGGTTTGATTATAACGGAGTTATGTTCACTGGAGGGCAATTAAAGGTATCACACTGGTTTGTCATTTAAAGGAAAATGTAAAGTATATATATACTTTGAAAAGAACAGAATTAACTGAGGAAAAGCAGTAGGCTAGTCCACTGCGTCTGTTCCATCTGAGCTGTTCACACTATCTGTTCAAAAACTGGTCATAACGGGAAAAGGTGAAAAGCTGCTATTTGCAGATGATGTAGTAATAAGGGCATCCTTAAAAGGTGTCTTAGGGAAAATAGTAAACCAGTGGTATGACCAGCTAAGCAGGCACTGGACAAAAATGAACATGAGTAAGATTATGGGGTCATGTGGGTCAGTAGAGATGCCACTGGGAAACTGGATATAGAGATTAATGAAGTACGACTAAACAAATTGACCAGTTCAAGTACCTCAACAGTGAGCTTGAATGAGACACAGTCCAGAGTGGGGAGTGCTGGAACAACATCTCAAGTGTTGTGCACAAGCATATGCCTCTGAGACAAAGCCCAACTTTATAGAACAATAGTGCACCCGGCAATGCTGTATGGTGCAGAAACATGGGTGGTGAAGAGGCAGCAGATTCAATACCTACAGCTGTTCAAGGTAAGATGTCTTTGCACTATAAAAGGAGTTACACAAAGTGACAGATTTCAAAATGAAAGCATTCGGATGGCAGTCAAAGTCTGATATGGCTGACAAAATCCAGGAAGCGTGACTTCCCTGGTTCATACACATGCAGAGGATGAATGAAGAGGAACAGACGAAGACTGAATGGGATGATAGCATGGTAGTAAACATGGAAAAGCTGAGGAAGTGATAGATGGATCGCATCAAAGAAGATTAGGGATGTAAGCAGGTGGATCTTCAGCTGTCCATGGCAGCACTAAGAGAGAGCATGTTTGCTCAATGACTTGACCCCAGATGATGACATAAGGGGAAAAAGAAGAATCAGAGTCACAATCTATTGAAAGATACAGATCTGAAAACTGGAGCTGTCCGGCCACCATATTTCAAGACAAAATGCAAAACAGAAGACATTTGTATGACTTTATATTTGAAGGAAGTTAAGTTAGTGCATTTCAGGAAACAATTTGAAAACATTTTGTACATTAACAGCACATGCAGTAATTTGATGGAGGAAGTCACTTGTTGCTATAAGTTATCATTTCTGCGGATGGGGATCAGTCTAGCCGTTGTATCAGTTCTTCAGCTGTAGACAAGAGCTTCTCTCTTTCCTTCCATTAGCATGTGAGAGGAAAGTTGTGAAAAATGTGATTAATATGAAAAATACTGATTATTCTGGGAGCCAGAGAAGGACTTAGGCAAAGGAAGAATTAGACTCAAGTGTAATTTCTGAAAAGGACTTTGTCACAGCTAGCAGGTTTAAAATGGAGCCACCTCTGCACATTTGAATGCAGACGCATAAGTACACAAAGAGCACTTTCATCAGCTCTGCTAGATTAAAGAACCTCTACTATCCAAAATCTTCTCCATATGTAGGTACTTCTACACCATGACCAATAAGTTACACACATTGAGCTCCTTAAGTATTTGAACGGCATGTTTTCCAGAGTTCACATCATTCTGATCGCTCTTTTCTGGACATTCTCCAATTTTTCAACATCCATTTGAAGTGGACTCCAGAACTGAACACAATATTCCAGTAACTCCAATTGTTTGAATCTTTTAAGTATGTGTTTTTTTCCTTACAATGACCAATAAGGTACAAGGTCACAATACAATGAAAACTGGGATTTGGGAGATTTTGGTAACTCAGCTCTTCAAGTGCATTACAAGTTCTCTGAGATCTGTTTTTGGGTCTCATGTTAGTCATTATCTGTAGGAGCCAATAGCTTCCCCCTTTTCCTGGCATTCTGAGAATTTTTTGAAATGCCAAAAGCAGCACAACACTCCCTTGCTTTACAAGTATAGTTTACAAAATACTAGGGCCAAACTTTTTAACAGTGACTTACAAAAGCAACCTGAGTTAACCAAAGAAACACATGCTGAATGGCTCCACTAATTTGGCTATGCAGAAGGTTTAGCACAGAACTAAATACCAGTTTTTAAAAAAAGTTGTTTTTAGCTCCCATGGAGTCTGCTGCCTTGTACTGGATTCACTGAGGACATGCCAGATTGAAGCGTTCTAAGACACCAAAGATACCAAATATCAGTGGGGTAACCGTGTAAGTCTGGATCTGTAAAAAGCGACAGAGTCCTGTGACATCTTATAGACTAACAGACGTATTGGAGCATAAGTTTTCGTGCTACAATATGTGCTCCCATGAAAGCTTATGCTCCAATACGTCTGCTAGTCTATAAGGTGCCACAGGACTCTTGTCACTTTTTAAAGATACCAAAAAAGACAACACACAGATTTACTGTAAGTCCCAAGCAAGTTGTTTTTTTCTCATCTGTAGAAAACTAAAGCACTGATGCCACCAAGACTTATGTACTTGCTTAACTTCACTACCACGAACTGTTACACTGATTTCAATGGGACTACTCTTGGTAGTAAAAGTAAGCATGTGCTTAAATCTTTGCAGTATCGGGACATACATTTCCCCTTTTGCAGTCCAATTCTGCCAACTTCTCTCAAGTTAAGTAGGATCTTTCACTGTAATTAGTCTAACTAATTTCAAATAACACTCTCCTCAGCAGGAGTAAGAGTGACAGAACCCGTCCTTTTACTATTTCATAAGATTTAAAAACCATGCCACAGGGAACACCAACTTAGCTAAGGGTGAGCTCAGGAAACCTGCTGACTTTGCCAACATCTGTGACAGCCCAGAGTGATAAATTCTGTGGTATGCACAAACCAGAACAAAGCAGGAGACTCGGCATGAAGAAGAATGTTTAAAAGATCAATTTAAACTGAATAATACGCAGGGACACTCAGCACTTTCAGAGCACTTTTCATCCAAGGATCCCAAAAACATTGTTTAAATTTCAGTATCCTTATGAGATATCACTTCATCCAACAAAGAACTGCAGCTACCTCTGGGGAAACACAACAGTTTATTTGTGCATAACTCTACATGAGAGTTAAGGCAGCAAGTGAAGAACATTGCATCCAACTGTAACTCCCATCTGGAGATGCAGGTGGGTAGAACTGAAATCTGACCAAGGCCACTGGATTAACACTCCTATTTTCAAAGAATGGTATGAGCTCTTTAATGACCAGAAGGGGTTAGAATGTCTGATTTACATCTTGTCTCAAAACCAGCACCTTCAGCAGCATTCTGACTCTCAGGAGAAGCGCCTGGTTAGTAGGTACATCCAGCACATCTGTCTGAGGTTAACTCGGTTCTGAGTTTTTCTTCGCAGATCTCCTTTCATACAGTACAAGAGGATTTGCCTACTCAACTAGTGTGCAAGAAAGGAGAATGGGCCATTCTCCTCCTCTATTTTAAAACATTTGGTTGAGGGGAAATTTCCTCACCTGGAGTCTCCATCTTGGTCTTCTGTGTTGTCACTAGTGCTATTCACAGCATATCGGCTCCTTGGCTTACCTGAAGCAAAGGGAAAAGAACATAATTTTGAATAGCTTAACAAGGACCTCGCTTCAAAAAAAAAAAAAAAGTGTGTTTGTGCCTTTTTCTAAAGGATGTACTAGGAAGGCCCAAAAGTATTCTCTTTAAAAAAGAACAATAAAAACCCTTTCTCCCTCCTTTTTTATATTAGACACATCCAGCCTTGACTTCTCTGTTTTTGCGCCAAGATAGTCTAAGAAACAGGACCGGAAGCTTCCTCAGCCTTCAACTGAAGATGAAGGGGTGCTGAAACTTTCACAAAGAGAACTTATTTCCCAAGTATCTGGCAGAAATATGAATTAAATAGGTATTGAGCAAACAAACAACTTTTAAAAGTTTGATTAACTCCCTTCCCTTACTATTGCTCAGGTGTCATTATCATTGTTTCTGATGTCACAAACCAGCAAGTTGACTAGCCTCTTCAGAGGGTCCTCCTATACAGAGAAAGAAATCTAAAGATCTAATGCCATCAACAAGAATAGAAAAAAACAAAAACAGTTTTGAAACAACTTTCAGCTGATCTTGGTAAACAATGCAAAGGAGGGTTTAAACATCTTCTCTCTTGGCAAATCACATTTTAACATCTACAACGGGTGTTAAATGCCATTTGATGACATTCGAAGGTTAGCACAAAGATCAAAGGGTAAAATATGTGACCTTCAGATAGCAAATAAGCCTTTAGTTAGTATCTCTTACTTGTTAGGTGCTTTGCTGTCTGACCTCCTGTATATCACAGGCCACTACCACCACCACCACCACTCAGCACCCACATACTAAACCCAACAACTGAAATTAGACCTAGGTATAACAGCCTTCAGGAAAACAAAGCATTCTCAGAAAATATGAAGCCACTGGAGACTCTCTCTCACATTTTCAGCCTACACAGAATAGATTTTGTCTAGATTTTCCAAATCTATCACATGATCTTGCCTAGGGGTAGTTGAAGCCAGCCATTTTACATCTAGGAAATTTCAAAACAACAGTCCAGCTGGGGTGAAAAGGAGGACATAGAGCTGGGCATTATGTGTACTGATGGCATTTGAGCCTAGAGAGTTGAAAAATCATCCCTAAAGATCTAACAGATGTTAATTAAGGGCAAGGCTGAGCTCTCATAAAGGAACACTATAAGTGAGTGCTCTTGAGAAGAACGGTGTGTTTCTAGTGGGAACCTGCAGGGATCAAGTCTTGATCCTATACTATTTATCATTTTTATTAAATGACCTGGAAGAAAACGTAAAATTATTACTGATGAAGTCTGCAGATGATGCAAAAAATGGGGAGTGGTAAATAATTAAGAGGACAGATCACAGATACAGAGCAATCTGGATTGCTTGCTAAGCTGGGTGCAAGCAAATTATGAGTTTTAATGCAGCTAAAGGTAAACATATACATCTAGGAGCAAAGACTATAGGCCATACTTACAGGATGGGGGACTTCACCCTGAGAAACACTGATTCTGATAAAGATTTGGGCATCGTAGTGGATAATCAGCAAAACACGAGCTCCCAGTGCAACACTGTGCTGAAAGGCCTAAAGCAATCCTGGGATGCAAAAACAGAGAAATCTTGAGTAGGAGTAGAGTGGTCATTTTACCTCTGTATTTGGCACTAGTGCAACTGCTGCTGGAATACTGCATCCAGTTCTTGTGTCCACAGTTCAAGAAGGACGTAGATAAATTGGAGAGGGTTCAGAAAAGAGCCACAAGAATGATTAAAGGATTAGAAAAGATGTCTTATGGTGATAAACTAAACAGACTGAGCTCCTTGAATTTAATAAAGAGAAGGTGAAGGTATGACTTGATTACAGTCTATAAGTAACTGCATGAGGACCAAATATTTAATAATAAGCTCTTAAATCTAGGAGAGAAAAGTATAACACGATCCAATGACTAGAAGTTTAAGCTAGACATACTCAGAATGGAATAAAGGTAAATTTATGATGGTGGGGGTAATTACCATTGGAATAACTTACCCAAGGCCATAGTGGATTCTCCATCCCTGACAATTTTTAAATCAAGGTTGGATGAATTTCTAGAAGATCGGCTCTAGGAATTATTTTGGGGAAGATCTCTGGCCTGTGTTATACATGAGGTCAGATTAAATGATCATAAATCCTTCTGAACTTGAATCGGTGAATCTATAAAAGGAAGCAACTGTCCATCATTACCCTTTGGCGGAAAGAATAAAGCAATCAGAAGGCTTCTTCCACCTCAGACAGATCTTGAACATGAACCAGCAGTATTCTACGATAACAGACTGAGAGTAGCTCATAGAAAACTTTTGTCTTCAGCCACAATGACACTGTGCATCTGATCAGGGTAGAGGTGAAATTACCATGCCTTTAAACGCTTTACATTTAGACCAAACATTAAGACCAGGCTCTCAAAATGTCAGCCCAAAAAGGAATTTGCTTTAGAATGATGAGTAACTGGAAAAGGAGGGAATGGAAACTGAACTAAGTGTACTAGAACATAAAACTCATCATACGTGCTTCTCCAAGCTACATTCAATTGTGTGAATAGTCAGATGCTCATTGCACTGGCTTCTGGGAACCCTTTGGATAAAAATAATTTATTCAAGTGAGAAAACAAAAAAGAGTGTTTAACTTTTGCAAATGAACATTTTGCTGGGTCTTTAACCCATCAACCTTTTGGAATCCTGGTGCTGTCAACTCTTACAATATTATCATGAGTCTCACAATATTCGGTATTTTTCTTAAAGTCCCAGAGGAATGTGCTTAGGCAAGAACCTCATCTTTCCTTTAAATATTAAATAATACCTAGCTCTTATATAATTCTTTTCATCAGTATATAAATCCCAAAGGACTTTACAAAAGAGGTCAGTATCATTATCCCCATTTTTATAGGGGAACTACTGTCTTTTTTGTTGTCTGTTTGGTGCCTAGCACAACAGGGGCTGCTCCAAAACTGGAATTTCTAGGCACTACTGCAATACAAATAATAATGAAGTTGGTTTCTAGCCCTCCTAGCTGCAGCTTTAAAACATTCAGTGTATAGAATCATAGAAATGAAGGGCTAGAAGGACCTCGAGAAATCATCAAGTTCAGCACTCTGCACAGTAGCAGCACCAAGTAAATCTAGATAACCCCTGAAAGGCACTTGTTCGACCTGCTTTTTAAAAACCTCCAAGGACGGGAATTCCACAATGCCCTTTGAAAGAATATCCCAGAGTTTAACTAGTTCTAAGTGTTTCCTAATATTTAACCTAAATCTTCCTTGCTGCAGATTAAGCCCATTATTTCTTGTCCTACCATTCTCTTTATAAAAGAGTCCTTAACATATTCGAAGACTCTTATCAGGTCTTCTCTGGGTCTTCTTTTCTCAAGATTAAATATGCCCAGTTTGTTAACTTTCCCTCACAGGCCAGGTTTTCTAAACCTTTTATCATTTTTGTTGCTCCCTTCTGGATTCTCTCCAATTTGTCCACATCTTTCCTAAAGTGTGGCACCCAGAACTGAATACTACTCCAGCTGTGGCCTCCTCTGTGTTGAGCAGAGCAGGATAATTATCTACATACATACAACATTCCTGTTAATACACTCCAGAATGATAATAGTCTTCTCTGTGTTTGGTATTTGGTCTCCATTAGTCTTTTTAGTGAAGACTGTAGCAGTATAGGCATTAAACATCTCAACTTTCCTGATGTCATGTTTGCTCTCCTTTTTCGCTAAGCAGCAAACCTACATTTTCCTTTGTCTTTCTCCTGCTTTGAATGTATTTAAATAAACGCTTCTCTCTAACTTCAACTTTTCTATCATAACTAGTGGTTCGACCCAATCTTTGTGCTATGTTTCCGGGGATGAAAGAAGTAGGAATTCATCTCTTGCTACTCACAGTCACAACAGCTACAGTTGAGTGTTCTTTTCCCTCAATGAATAGAATTTTGTGTCCTGAAAAAGTCGCTTTCTGCCTGATCATGAGCATATCATAAAGGACTGGAAGTAACAGACACATAAGAAGACTCCAACGAGTGCAAAATTAAAACAAGAAACCAAGATGGATGCAGATGTAGTGCTTCATAGTAGGCTTGAGTAGCCAACTTAAAATTTTTGTGATTATTTTAAAACATGAGTTAAATCTAATAAAATGGTAATGAAACAGCCCACCTTTGCCTTCCCAGTCTCAACCCTTATCAGCCCTCATCCAAATATTCCAAGCCCCCTCCTAATTTCAATTCCTGGGGAAAACACTGCCCCACCTCTCCTGAACTGAGATTTTCCTCTAAGATTGTCTTCCTTCGGGATCTTATCCACTGGTTCTCGGAGTTTGTCTACAGTTATAGAGGCCATTGTCCTTATTCTGCTGCTCTCCCTCCTTCCTTCCCTTAGCCTCAGGAACCCCATCATCGCCCGGCCACTGGCCCCCTCACCCCTCCAGCTCGGCTCCCTGCCACTCAGCCCTGCCGGGCTTCTCCCCAGGGCCGAGCCTCCCCGACCTGGGATTGGAAACAAGCCCCTGTGTGCCTGGGAGGGGTCCGGCTGCTGGCCACGCTGCCAGGCCGTCCCCCGCGGGACCGGCCCACACAGCGCGAGGGGCGGGCTCGGGCCGCTCTGCGCGCGACAAGGCCCAGAGAACGAGGCCCCGAGGCCTAGTGGCCCCTCCAGTCTCGTGCGCCCGGCCGCCCGGCACGTGGCCCCGCGCTGTCACTTACCGGCCTGGGCGGCCGGGTGCTCCGGGCCCCGCTGGAAGGGGAAGCGGAAGAGCAGCTTGTTGCCGCGGCTGCCCGAGCTCACCAGGATCACGCTGATGGGGCTGGTACTCTCACCCATCCCCCCACGCCGGCTCCCCGCGAGGCAGCCGACGGCGGCAGCGCCGCCACTCCCCACTCCCTCACAGCTCCCCGAGCGCGCGGCAGCCGCGGGCCATAGAGACGCCTCAGTTCAGTAGCATAGAAAGGCCCTAAAGAAGCAATGACCGGCGGACTTCCGGTTCCGCGCATGCGCTGAGTCGCCGCCGGTTCGAGCTGCTCCGGTCCAGAGGTGGCGGGCTGCTGCGGGCAGGCGGTGTGGGGCGAAGCGAGCGACGCTTTCCCCGAGGCTGGGCCCGCTCGTGTGAGGCATGAGATCCGCTCCCTCGCGCCCAGCAGCCTGGGGCTCCGGGGTCTCTGCAGCCTGTGCGTATCCTGCCGCTCAGAGCCTGGGACCTGCCAGCCACTGCAGCTCCCAGCCCAGCCTGCGGGACCCTGCAGCCGCTCACCTCCCACCTGCTCGCGCCCCTCGTTGCGCTAACGCCTGTTGATTCTCCACCACAGTTCCATTCACCGGCCCAGGCCCTGCAGCATCACCCAGCAGTGCAGCAACGCCAGGCTGGAGGAAAAGACCTTGTGGACTCTGCACTGAGCTGGGGAGTTAACCACAGCCAGCAAATACAAACTTAAACACACCAGCCCTGGTGTACCCTAGGTGTTTCACTTTGCACTAATGAATATGTTATAACTGTGATTTTCGAGCGTACACAAATCCATCTGGCCAGCATTTCAGTACTTCCCTGAATGTCTAGCAGAAGCATCACCTGTTCTTTCTCCATGCCTCAGCTCCTTTCCCCAAGTCCCGTGTCATTGCCTCTTGCCAACAGATAACATAGCCACCCATGGGAGAGAATGCCCCCAGATACCCTGCCCTAGCACAAGGCCTGTGACCCTCACAGTGGGACTCATTTCAAATACTCCAGACTGAAATCCATGGGGGAGAATTTCCGTTATCAAAAAGAGACATGTATCTGCTGATACTTCCTTTCCTTGGATATAGCATTCATTAGAACAGATCTTATTGCCCAAACTCCACTGTTACAATCTCTCTGGGTTTTTGTGCACTGTGGGTCTGACACTCTGATTTAGCTTTTCTTACCAAATGCAATCCTTGTTGAATTTATACCTTTCTCTAGATCATTAATGAAAACATTATTGCCTCTTGTACGTCACTTTATACTACTCTCCTTACCATTAATCTTTATTTTCAGTTCTCTGTTTGCCAAACAATTTCCAGTTCATATTAAGGAATTTTAATTGGGCTCAGGACAATGTCCATTATCAGGGATTACAATTGAAAAGGACCTGTATTTTCATTTGGATACCTCACATAAAAACTCCTCTGTATCAATTTGCTATATACAGCTACTTTAATAAAGACTAAGCTGGCTTTGAGCAACAAAGTAATACATACTTAATATGGATTTAGTTCTGCAGGATCCCCTCTCAGAGGCTGCATACAAAGAGAAGTGGGTGGCCAGGGGGTGGATGGACACTGCTGAGTGCTTTATCTGCCTTGCCATTCTCTGTGAGGTGGATGATAAAGATTTTAGCAGGAGTAGATGTTGTCCAAGTGAGATATTTGTTTGAGAGTGATTAAAGAGCAGGCATATTATCTCCAAAGAGCATTCTTTGTGCCCTGAACTGTGTTAACTGTGCTACAATTTCCCAGTTTGTCTTCTTTGCAGCAAAATATTAATTTTAAAAGATTAGAAATTACAGAGATGCTTGTCATTTACCTTTGGGAGAGGTTGTAGTTAAATTACAGCAAAAAGTCTAATAAGCCTGTCACAGGGTAGCTGATCCATCAGAGGCTCAGGCACTCAATCTACCTGAGATAGGCTCCTCTAAGGAGAATGGGCCAACTCAGTTCCACATGAGTAGGTAACTGCCTAGTGCCTGGGTGGCAGTTAATTAGTTAAGGAACATCTGGGCCTAATAAAGGCTTACGAAAGCTCAGTCAGGGGCTCTCAGATCAGAGAAGCTCCTGAGGAGAGGAAATTTGCAGGGGAGTTGGTTAGAGAGAGTTTACCAGGAAAGGGGACTCAGGAGAGGTGCTGCTGGGGTGAGCAGGTCTTGAAAGGACTAGGAGGGACAAAGTCCTAGTTCCAGTGAAAGGATCTTACCAGCTAGTGGCAAGGGATCTAGGTTGTTGGGGAGCTATGTGCTCCTCTAGGGAAGAGCTGTAATGATTTGATCTCTGTAGCGGGCCTGAATCCAGAGAAGGAACCTTTTCCCAGTGGATGGCAGGAGACCTGACTCTAGAAGAGGATTCTGGGTTGAGGGGGCCTTACTGAGGAAGAGCCTGGATGGAAGGAATCAGGTGGAGACATGCAGACTAATTTTCTTTCCCATCACTCAGTTATGATACAGGAGCGAAGGCCTGTTTGCATACCATGTTTGGCCTTTGAAGAGGTACTGTTCACTGTATAGAAACCTCATTGAATTTCTTAATAGTCCATAAGGGGAAGCTGAGGCAGGGAACTCTGGGGTGAGAGCCTGCCATAACACAGCAGTTTGAGGATAAGCATGAAGCCACACCATAAAACCATCACACTTTGGTTTCCACTTTCAAGATTTGGTTTTCAAAACATAACGATCTCAAAATTATTTGGAGTTGAAATGAATTGGAATGAATTGACAGTGCCACAGATGAGGTCCTGAAGGAATTACTATCCCTGATCCTCTTGCAGTGCATTGGAAATCCAGTTCTGTTTTGGTATTAAGTGGTCACTGAGATTATGGTGAAAAGCATTTGGAAGATAAACCTTCACTTTGAAGTGGATCCCCAAGCCTCATTGCTTGCTTTTGTCTGCAAAAGTGAGACAATCCACTTCTATCTATTGGTCAGCCTGCCTGTTGAGTGACATAGTGCAGTTGTTCTCAACCAGGGGTACATGTGTACCCCTGGGTGTACTCAGAGGTCTTCTGTGGGTACATCTTTATATGTAATTAAGTTGGAATCTCGGGGGGAGAAAATATACGTATACTGTGCTATGAAGATCTAGCACACTAAGTGTTGTGCATTATCTCTACAGCTCAACTGCACTTTTTAGTTCCACAGGCTCTTTGGCAAAATTGAGTTCTTGGTCCCTACAAAGGGAGATCCCTAAATTTATACACACACGTAATCTGAGAGGTGAACAAATGAAGCATTGTCCTTGCTTTTCTGCTGACTGGAGGTCTTGCCTCATTGCAGTTCTAGTGTTCAGAAGTTAATTGGAACAGTCACAGTTTGCTGTGTTTTGTTTTAATTAAATTCTGCTTCATACAAATTTCCTTGTAAATGGACACAATACTCAGAGTTACAGTTGTGCTGGAGACCTGACCTCAGTGCCTGCATGTTATGGTACAGTCCTTAGTTATGTGATCAGACAATGATTTCTGCAGGGCCCCTGCCTCTTTGATGCTCAGGCTGGACAATGAACAGTGAATGAGGGACCCTGAGAAGCCCTGCATCATTCTCAGCCAATTCTGTTCCCAGTGACATCTGCAGTGAAGTAAATGGAATTAATCCTATGACTGAGAAAAGAATTTGGCCCTCTGTGCAGATTGTAGCATGCAACAAGTGGAGTGGGGACTCGTGGATACAAATACATGAACATTGGGTCTATTTACAAATAATGTAATTATTAAAAACATTTTAAAATTAGAATTTAATTTCCATGGACAAAATAAATGGTTTTTAATGCCAGTTTTCTTAGTAACTGCACTGTGTGCAGCGTTCCTCACCTGTTTTATGAGGCAGAGGGCTCCTGGATACTGGAGGATGTGATTATATAATTAAGGGCTGTGTCATATGCTATATGCACAAGTGGGCAGAGTTAAGGGGACCTAGCTTTGGAGTGCACTGTAACTTTAACATTACATATAATATTTTGAAAGGAATAAAGACAAAGCATAGAAATGAGGCCTGTAATAAATGAAATTTCAAGGGAAGCACTATTCACTCATTCAGTGCAGCTCAGCACTTCCAGAGTCCTGAGCCTAGTGCCCAGCCTGAGTAGCTGGGCCAGATCCTCTCTATTTCAGTCCACTGGGGAAGATGTGAGGATACATCAGCAATCATCTAGCCCCAACTCTACCACCTCCCCCATTCATCCATGCTTCATTCCCCTCCCTCTCCTCCCCAATATGCTGCTACATAAGGCCTCCGTGGTGACGGGCTGGTTGTGCCCTCTAACACATAAGGTTTTATTTGGCATGAGCTGCTAGGAATCACTCATCTCCTTCACATAGTGTGCACTGAATGTGCCAAGGGTCCACAAGAGCCCCCTTGGGGCACATTGGATGTGGCAGAATCCAGGGCATTTTTGACGATATTGCTCACGTAGCCATCCAGATGATGCCAAGCCTCATTCAAAGCCTGGCACACAAGCACAAAGAGCAATTTTCAGAGTTTCGTACCTTTTCTTAGTCAAAACCAATTCTCCTCAGAAAACTCAAAGGCACTTCTCCTCAATGAGGCCTATTTCCCAACCAAATTCCCACTCCAGCCACTACCCTACCAGGAAGGTTCAAGAAAATATTGCAAGGTTTTATTATTACAGACTAATAGATTTTGAGGTCAGAAGGGGCCATTATGATCATCTAGCCTGATCTCCTGCACATTGCAGGCCATAATAGACTCATAACCCTGTGGCTGAGTTACTGAACTCCTCAAATCATGGCTTAAAGACTTCAAGTTGCAGAGAATTCAACATTTACACTAGTTTAAACCTACAAGTGGCCCGTCCCCTGCACTGCTGAGGAAGGTGAAAACCCCCTAGGGTCTCCACCAATCTGACCCGGGGGGGAAATTCCTTCCCAATACCAAACATGGTGACCATAATGGGCTCAAACTTACAACAAAAACCCACAGGCAGAGAACAGGCCCAGGAAATGCCCATTCCAACAGTGAAGGGTTTGGAGAGTCAGCCTGATCAGAATGGAAGCACTTGAGCCACCAGCCTTCACTTCACTAGTCACTGTTGCTAGGGCTCCAGCACTCACACAGGGAAACCGCCTGCTGCTGGGCAGCCTCTCTCCTCATTAACTGAAGACACCTGCTAATCGTATGCTCCTATCTGGGAGCAGCAGTGACTCCTATGCTCCTACACAGGCCTGAGTAGCAATGCTTGCTACAGCATAGGCACAGAGCCTGCTTCCTCACCAGTGGCAGGGGGCCCTGCATAATGATCCCTGTGCCGTTAGCTGTTGTGGAGGCTAGCAGCTAGGAGCAGTTAGTGGGAAGCACTTCCAGTTCTGCATCTCCCACAGCTAACGGAGGACTAAATGCTCTGGCTAGAGAAGCAAATGAAGCCTGCCGAGGGCTTGTCTAGATTGGGGAACTCTGCAATGGTACAAACCCCCAGTGTAGACACATTACACTGGGGTGCTTGATTCTAGTTTCACAGCAGTGCAGAGCATCCACACTGGGGTTGTATTGGTGCAGCCTCACACTGCAAAAGCCTGTAGTGCAGGCAAGCCCTTGCAGGTCAGGTTATACCGGGGCAAGCCTCACTTTGCACTGGTGCAGTGTGTCTCCATTAGAGGCTTCCACAGGTGTAACCACGCCCTTCTAACCCTATTGTTCTATGATTAGTGGAGATTTCCCTAATCTGGACAAGCTCTGAGACACACAAATGGCCCAAGCACTACTAGTGCCCTGGAAGGTGTCCCCTGTAAAACAGAATTACCTTCTCCAGAAAGCAGCAGCCATTGGGTTTAAATCTATTCCCCAAAGATCTTGTGGTTCAGATAGTTTCCCAGTGAAACATGATGTCCCGACAAGGTGGAGTGGATTGTACAGCATCTCTCCTGACCCTCCACAAATTATAGATCTTCACAGATCTCCAATCCCCTCTAGGGGAAAGGGCAGTTGTCAGGGGCTGCCTCGTGTATATGAGTCATCACACTGCAGTTGTGGCAAGGTGCAAGGATATTCATTTTGGCTGATTGTGGCAGTTTCTTGTCTGTGGCCTGCTGTCAGTATGGCAGGGTGAGGGGAGCTGTGTGCACTGCTTTCATAAGTTCACCTGGGTGGCATATGGATCTGTTGTAGCCTGTGTCACAGGCACTGGGACAAAGGGTTCCTTGCAATCATGTCAGCACTCTTCTCCGGAGGAGCATTTCTTTGAAGCTGTGTCTAACCACAGGGCCTAGCATTTCCTCCAGCCCCTCTTGGCTGCCTAGTGACTTTAGACATACAGGAGCGGTGCCAGGGTTTTTGGCGCCCTAGGCGGGGGTTCTTCCGCACTCCTGGTCGGCGGCGGCAGTTCTGCGGTGGGGGGGTCCTTCCACGCTCCCAGTCTTCGGGGCACTTCAGTGGCGGGGTCCCAGAGCAAGTGGAGGACCCGCCGCAAAATTGCCGCCGAAGACTCGGCACGCAGAAGGGCCCTCCCGCCACCGAATTGCTGCCAAGAGCTGCAAAATGCTGCCCCCCAAAATCCTGTCGCCCCAAGCGACTGCCTAGGTCTCCTAAATGGAAGCGCCGGCCCTGTAGACATATGCCAGCCATCCCCTTTCTCATTCACCCCCACACCTTGCTTGTTTCTGTGTATTTAGACTGTGAGCTCTTCCAGGGAGGAACCAGGTCCTCCTGTGTGTTGGTACAGCATGCAACACAATGGACTCCCAGTCCCGACTGGGGCCTTCTGTGCTATATATATACTATATAGCACAATATAAAGGATAAATAATAGTAATAATTATATGTCAAGGAATGAAAGACCTGAAGAATCAAATACTCCTGCAATGAGCTCCAGAGAGATACTTATATGCCAGTGTTTCCCAAACTTGGGATGCCACTTGTTTAGGGAAAGCCCCTGGCAGGCCGGGCTGGTTTGTTTACCTGCTGCATCCACTGGTCCAGCCGATCACAGCTCCCACTGGCCACGGTTCGCTGCTCCAGGCCAATGAGAGTTGGTGGAAGCGGCGGCCAGTACATCCCTTGGCCCGCGCTGCTTCCACCAACTCTCATTGGCCTGGAGCAGCGAACCGTGGCCAGTGGAAACTGCGATCAGCCGGACCTGTGGACGCAGCAGGTAAACAAACTGACCCGGCCACCAGGGGCTTTCCCTACACAAGCGGTGTCCCAAGTTTGCAAAACACTGCTATACACCAATGAATTATAGGTTTCAGAAACTGATTTCTGGGTGCCTGCTATTTTACTGCAAGAAGGCAGCACGGTTCAGACAGTTTGAAATCTGGGGCTCAGAAGCATTTTGTAGATATAGAGGTAGTATATAATAATAATTTTCACATACACACACACGTTTCTGTGGAACCCTACTTAATTCAGCAAGGTGTGTGTGTGTGTTTGTACAAAGTATCATTACTACCAGGGCCGGTTCCAGGCCACAGTGCGCCAAGTGCATGCTTGGGACGGCATGCCGGCAGGGGGCACTCTACCAGTTGCTGGGAGGGCGGCAGGCGGCTCTGGTGGACCTCCTGCAGGCTTCCCTGCGGAGTTTCTGCTGGTCCCGCGGCTCCGGTGGAGCATCCGCAGGCATGCCTGCGGGAGGTCCACCGGAGCTGTGGGACCAGCGAGCAGCAGAGTGCCCCCTGCGGCGTGCCACCATGCTTGCGGCAGCGAAATGGCTAGAGCTGGCCCTGATTACTACTGCTACTTTCATAAGAGCTTTTAGATCTGAAGTGATTAATTTTTTTTAACTAGTGCTACGTAGTAATGTCCTTGTGTAATTAGTAAATAATTCTTTGCAGGAGCAACACAGGGTAAACTCCCACTGACTTCAGCGTGGCCAGAATTTTGCCCACAGTCTGCATTTAGCACATCCTGATCTGTCCCATGTTTTATATGGAAAGTTGTGATCTGTCACTTCTCTCTAAGCCTTTTAGCATGTTTGTAAAACATGATGGTTCCCTGCATGCTCTTTGGCCTGACATTTTCCACTTTGTCATTACAATTCCCCCATACTGTATGATTGCTCATCTGTGCCCCTGTGGCCAGTTCATTTCCCCAGGCCTTCCCATTGCTGCTTAAGATGTGACAAATTGATAAGACCTCCCAGTGTACAATCCAGAGCAGGGCAAGGCATTGTTTCATAGGGAGATAAGATAGCCCCATGTCATTGGGTGGGTCCCAGAAGTGACCAATGGCAATGGACAGTTGCCAAGTTCTGCTCTCCCTTTCCCCTTTATAACTTAGGCTGTGAACACAATCATCACAGACCTGTCCAAGTTTCCATTGTAAGAAGGCTGATCTCACAAGCTCCAGCAACGATGACTCTGACTCAAGCTGAGAAGACTGCAGTGGTTGCCATTTGGGGAAAGATAGCTGCCCAAGCTGATGCCCTTGGGACCGAGTCGCTGGAGAGGTAAGTAATGCAGCATCTTTGCTTAGATACTGTGGGCCTGTCTCTGATCTCAGACTGGTGAACTTACTCTAGCGTAAAACTTGTATGAATGAGATCAGAATCAGGCCCTGAGATTCTCATTAGAGTCAGTGGCCCAAATTCACCACTTCTGTAAGTGGGCCTAGCAACATTGATAATAATTGAGCGGTTGCTTTTGCCAGGGGTGAATCTGGGCCTGTAATTCAGAGGCCTGGGGAAATCAGATACAATGATGGTTGGCTACTGGGCACCCTTAAGTGGGCAGACTTTAAAGTATATCATTCAAACATTGATGATTGAGGACCTCAGTTTTTCTTGGAGAATAACCTTCCTGGAAAGTCTAGAAGAATGTGGTAGAGCTCTATAGAAATTACTTTAAAACTCTAGAATTTATCAGAGAATAATATTCCTGCTATCAAATCCTACTAGACAGTTTCTAAAGAGAGAATGTAATTTTCTATTCACTTGTATAAGTCTTTCTATGAATGCCAGCTGAGAGTTCAGGAGAGTGACTTCACATTGTCATTAATACCCAGATAATATCTTGCCGAATGCAAAGGTTATCATTGTTATGAGCTGAACATGAAAAGAAAAGGCATGGATGTGGGTTTTAGTATGTAAATGATGCAATTTATATTGGCAAGTACTGAGCAATGCTTGAGAATGGATAATATACAAGGCATTCAAGCAGATTGCTTGAAACATATCTCAACATTCCATTTGATGTGTAACAAATTAGTAGGAGAAGTAGTAACCATCTCCTAGAAGCGTGTATCACTTCAAACCACATGGACTCTTAGGTCCACGGAGGGTCTGCTGTAAATACAGCTATATAGCCTTTTATTGGCAGAACTGGGAGACTGTATTTTACGTGAAGTTTATGTTAAGTGAAGAGGATGTTTTTCCCCAAACATCCCATTTCAAATGAATCTGGCTGAAGTTTGGGAATGACCCACCCTATGCTCCTTCCAGTAGAAATCCATCTAAAACTAATCAACTAAACAAGCTGACACAAAGGGGAGGGAAAGAACCTGGAAGCTGATTGAACCAGGCTTGGTTTCTTCAGACAATAGTCCCAGGTTTGTGTTATTTAGCCAGTTAATTTTAAATCTTTTGATGGTCCTTTCTGGATGTATAGCCCCACTTATAGTAGGTAAAGCAAAGATTCTGGACAATGAAATATCTGTGTATACAGTTTATTCACTATAAGGTTGTGAATTTTGCTAACTATCATTAGGAAATACAAACTTCATTCTGATGAAGAAAATATACTACAGAAGGTGCAGGTGGCTGTGTGGAGGTATTAGGTTATTTAGTTCAAAGAAAAAAAGAAAGTAAGTTTAAAATGATTTTAAAATACTTTTCAGCATGTAAATCTAAATTTGCCTCTAGGCTCCCACTACATCTGGTTAGTCACTGTGGGCCAGAAACCTCTCTGGTGTGACTCCATTGATTTGGTCTGATATTTTTTTCCCTAAAATAAAGAAATAAGGTACAAACTGCTTCTGTGGAACTGCTGGCCTGTAACATTTGAATATTCCAGCACCATTTCAGCTCATGGTTTAGTACAGGTTACAGTAGGACTTTAAAAGTCTAAGGATCACAGATCTTCTCTAATCCATTCTTTATCAGTTCTAGTGCTTTGGACTAGAAGAGCAGAAGGGAGTGTTTATCCAGGGTCACGGGGCCCCCTTTCTCAGTGTCAGCTGCTCAGTGCAATTTCCATTGCTCAAGCCATTTCTAATATTCTCTTCCAGGCTTTTTTCAAGCTACCCCCAGACCAAGACCTATTTCCCCCATTTTGATCTCAGCCAAGGTTCTGCTCAGCTTCATGGCCATGGCTCCAAGGTCCTGGGTGCTATTGGTGAGGCTGTCAAGAACATCGATAACATTACAGGTGCCTTGGCCACACTTAGCGAGCTGCATGCCTACATCCTCCGAGTTGATCCAGTGAACTTCAAGGTGAGTGAATTCCTACATGCAGGGCAGAGGGTGAAGAGAGTCCATTGGTCACTGAGTCGGTGGGCCCAGGCCACTTCAGCTGATGGGAGCTTAATCACTGAATACTTCCCCATGTAGTGCAGAGTGCAGCAAGGACTAAGCCTTACAGCTCAGAGGTGAAGCTATTATCATGCTGAGCCTTGGAAGTGTGGCTGCAGCTTCACTTTAATCAGAGTGGCTGCGGAAGTCCTGGGCTGTTCCCTCTTATGCTTGCTAAGACTCCTGCCTTTGCTGGGAACAGTCAATCCTGAGAGTGCAGCCATGGTCCAGGAGTTTGCACACCAGTCTGGGAATGAGTAGAGCTGTTTCTGCTCCTGGTTCTGCCATATACTTACTGTGTGATCTTGGGCAGGTCACATCACATATCTGTGCCTCATCTTCCCCCTCTAAAATGGGGATTGTGATACTGACAGTTCTTGGCCAAGGGCTCTGAGGTTCCTGCATGAAAGGCCTTCTATAAATGCAAGGGTAATTTACAGTTACTTTGTATTCCCCTTTTGTGGGGGGAAAGAGGGAGCAATGATTTTTCTCTAGTCCAGAAGGCAGATTTCTCAGACAATAGCTCATATCCACATGAGGTGACTCTGTGTAACTGGCAAGGAGATTCCTGCTTGATTCTTTAAAGGCCAGAGTCTAACCAGCCAGAGGAATGTTATTTCAGGCAGTTCCATTTGATTTCCTCCTGTTCTTTTCTCTTGCAGCTGCTTTCCCATTGCATTCTGTGCTCTGTTGCTGCCCACTTTCCCAACGACTTCACCCCAGAAGTCCATGCTGCATGGGACAAGTTCCTGTCCCAGATTTCTTCGGTGTTGACTGCAAAGTATAGATAAACTGTCTCCTTGGATCATGAGGCCATGGCAGCTAGGAGTGGAATTCCCACCCCTCATCATGCATGCTTCATGAATCCCCACAGATGGGTTTTGTCCTTAACAACAAGTCAATAAATATGCCAATTAGCCATCATGATCTTTGTGCTTTAATCTTTACTAGCTCCAGCCACACATCATTGTTCATAATGGGAGGTGTTCTGACATTCCCTATAAGATACTAAGGGGTTAATTATCTGGGATCCACATACAACACTTCTATTTACCCTTTTCTCATCACACATTGAACTGAAGGGCAGCAAATTTAAAACCAATACAAAGAAATGTTTTTTGCACAATTAGCCCGTTGAACTCATTACCACAAGATCTCATTGAGGCCAAGAACTTACCCAGATTCACAAATAATTAGATACATCCTTGATAAAGAGAAGTTACATTAAATAAGATTCCCCCAAACCCAACATTTTAAGGCGTAGAACCCTCCTAATTCAGGAAATAAGACAACCTCTAATGAAAGGGTCTAGGAAGAAATTCCTGTGTGGGCAGGCTACACCAGAACTGCCAGTGCAGGGATCTTTGTATATTCTGGTGCTGACCATTGCCAGAGGAAAGATCCTGGGCTAAGAGAACCCTGGGATGAGCCAGGCTGGTAGTATCTCTGAGACACTCCAACCCCAACCGATTTGCCTGGCTAGACAAAGTCACTGTAGTACAAGTGTAGCTGTGATGCTGTGTGAAAGCAGAGGAAAGTTCTCTAGTAGGACTTGAGAGCCTGGTTCTGTTTTATGCATTTATATTTCAAGTTAAGTCAGTGCTGGTGGGAGCTGCCAGACTGACAGTCTTGAGCATTACGTCCTCAGTCTTCAGATGGGCAGCAGCATCCCACCCTGCCCTGGTCTAGATGGGCCACTCTCATTCGGTCTCCATGATTCAGTCTCAGATTGCCAGCAACAGTTCCCATTATGTCCAGTCCTAATTCACTGTACACAGGTCACCAAACAGCTGCCAGAGATTAGTGACTTTGTCAGTGGTGACTCAAAGGTGAAAGGTTCTGTATACATTCCCATTCTCAGGATGCCTAGCCAGACTCCTGACCAGGGGCGGTGAGTTGTATGGGCTCATGGTGCCCGGGATCCAGCAATATTCAGGGCCTGGGGGCCCAGCTCCACCTATGTTTGGGGCCAGGTCTCTCTCCTGGCCCTGCCTGCTGCCCCCACGCGCCTCCCCCAAGTATCCCCTGGCCCCCACTTGGTGCCCCCATGCCTCTCGGGGCCCCAGAGCCTGCAGCTCCACACTGACTGTGCTCTGCTAACTCCCGGTATCAACTGCTGCCGCAGAGTTGCAGGGTAAGCTTCCCTTACCCTGCCCTTCTGCCTCAGACCCTTCCCTTTTCCATGTGACACTCCACCAGCACAGGGACCCCCATGCCCACAGTCACTGCTCGTGCCCCATGCTGGGCAAGGGGCAGCTCCATCCCCCACCCCCAGTGAGGATACAGTGAGGGGCAGCAGCAGGGGAGGACATGCACATGTGATGTAAGCCCCCCCCCCCCCAGTACCCACCATAGGTGAGGTGAGGAGGCTTCCTGGACCTGAACGGGGCCCTAGGAGCACATACAGTGACAGTGATGTGGGGTAAGTGTGCTGTCAGGGGGTGAGGGGGGCCCCTCCCCTAGAACTCACTCCTGCCAGCAGAGGGAGTCCTTCTCTCTGGCCCCAACCCTGGGACAGCCTGCCTGCACCCCCAAACTCATCCCCAGCCCTGCCACACCCCAGAACCTGCACCCCCAGCCAGAATACTCACCCCCTGTACCCCGGCCCTCTGCCCTATCCCTGAGCCTCTCCAATGCCCCAAACCTCTCATCTCCAGCCAGAGCCCTTATCCTCCTGCACCCTAACCCTCTTCCCCAGTCCTGAGCACCCCCTACATCATGAACCCCTCATCCCCAGCCCCACAGCCCTCACCCCACACCTCAACCCTCTGCCCTAGCCCTGAGCCCCCTACCACACCCCAAACCCCTCACCCCCTCCTGCACCCCCACCCTTTCCCCAGCCCAGAGCCTACACACAAACTCCATCCCAGAGTCTGCACTCCTGTCATGGAGTCCCCAGGCAATGCTCTGGAACTAGTCATTACAAAGACAGTCAGGACTCTGGTGAAGTCTCCTCTCTGTGAGCAGACTGTCTTCAGGGCAAGAAGCTCACACAGCTTCACTTTCCTAGGTCTGATCTTGGAGCATTCAGCATCCTCTGCCTCTCCATGTGCTTCCCACAGCAAGTCCGCCCTGGTGGAGTCCTGGGGAAGTCAGAGGGTCCTGCACCCCCACTTTGCAGTCAGACATGACTCTTAGACAGCCAGGTTTATTAGATGACAGGAACAGGTCAAAACAGAACTTGTAGGTACAGAGAACAGGACCCCTCAGCCAGGTCCGTTTTAGGGGGCAGTGAGCCAGACACCCATGTCTACATTTCCCTCCTCTCCAGCCCCTCCTCCTCTGGGCTTTGTCACTTTCCTGGGTCAGGAGGTCACCTGATTCCTTTGTTCTCCAACATCTTTAGCTATCACCTTGCAGGGGGTAAGGGCCCAGGCCATTAGTTGCCAGGAGACAGAGTGTCAGCCATTTATGCACACTGACCCTTTGCTCTGCAACAATTACACCCCCTTATCCCACCACCTAGAGACTTAAGAAATGCATAGGGGAAACTGAGGCACCCCTACAGTATTCAGAGGAAACATTAAGAACAGTCTCACTTTGTCACAACCCCTCACCCCCACCCCCTGCCCCAGCCCAGAGCCTGAACCTAAACTCCATCCCAGAGCTCAACCTCTCACTCCTACTGCACCCAAACTCCCTCCCAGAGCCAGCACCCCTCCTGCACCCTAACCCCCAGCTCCATCCCAGGGCCTGCACCCCAGACCTCTTTCCTCCACCAAAGCTCCCTCCCAGAGCCTTAGGCAGGTGGTGGGGGGAGAGTTTGAGGGGGGGGGAAGAGTTTTCAGGGGGTCAAATTCTGGGCACCACCAAAGTTTCTAGCAACCTGCCACCCCTCCTCCTGACCTAGGCTGGAGCAGAACCCGAGACATAGAGGTGAAAGGCATCGTATCCATATCCAGCCCCTTTCCCCATGTTCCTTTCCAGCTCCATGGGCAACATGCTGACTTCCCCAGTACAGACAAGCAATACAACATTGCAAGGCTGCAGAGCACAGGAAAGGATTTCAGCAAGATATGGGCACTGTTGTGATTTTAATTGTGACACCCTGAGGAAATGTTGAGTTGTGTGGACTCCCCTGAGTAGTGGAGTGTCCAGTGACAACACTCACTGTTGTATTAGTGCCAGTTTCAGAGTAATCTGGAAATAGAAGAGGTTAGAGATGAAGGACCATATTTTATCATGATATGCAAAGAACTATCACCCCTAGAGGTAGATGTAAGTAAAAAGCCACAATCTAGTTCTCATTAAAATCAATAAAAGGAGTCCCAATTGCATCAGGCCTGAAACAGTGCATGCTCAGCGCCTCAGCAACACCTCACATTAGGATGCAGCATTGTAGCACTCTGACTTGGTTTCCCTTTTATGATCCTCAGACCTGGAGCTAAGGTCAACATTCCCTCAGATATGGCTCACTCTTTCAAGGTTTGCTGGGTTTGGCAGGGGAACAAGGGCCGCTCATTTCTCTGGGTTTCAGGGTCCCTGTAGGAAGTGGCTGAAATCTCTTCTGACCCCTTGCTGCTTCCTTGACCTGCTTCCTACCATGGCCCTCTGCAGGTGATTCCTCAGACTCAGGTCCTGTGATCCTCTCTTCCTAGAGGTCCAGCTTTGCTTCTCATCACTCTGCTGCTGAAGGGAGTCACTTTCAGTGGCTTCACAGCCTCCTGGAACACCTTCACTCCTTCTACCTTCTCCCTTCAGGGCCAGACCCAGGATATACAATCCCTACTGCAGCTCTTCTCTCTCAGTTCAACCCTATTGGCCCTTCCTTTACAGCAATCCTTCAATCTGTTTCTTCTCAGCTGGGTCTAATCCTTAATTCCTTCTATTGCCTGGAGGTGTCAGAATAGGCTAATTGGACTCTTGGTCTCCCCTTAGCCTTGTCACTATCAGTGTGGGATTTGTACACACAAGACCCACCACAGAGCTCTACAAGCAAGAAGGCTGATTTTTTGGCTTGTGGTTCCTCTGGACTGGGCTTGACAAACTCCTGACCTGACCTGGTGGATCCCATGATATAAGAACATAAGAGCTGCCAGACCAGGTCAGACCATAGTCACTCTTGCCCATTATTGTCTCCAACAATAACCTGAACCAGAGCTTCAAAGGGAGTGTACAGAACAAGGCAATTATGGAGTGATCCTGCCCTCTCTTCCCTTCTCAGCTGCTGGTAATCAGAGGTTATGAGATGTCCAGAGCATAAGAACATAAGAACAGCTCTGCTGGGTCAGACCAAAAGTCCATCAAGCCCAGTATCCTGTCTTCAAATAGCGGCCAATGCCAGGTGCTTCAGAGGGAATTAACAGAACCGATAATCATCAAGTGAACCATCCCCTGTCACCCATTCCCAGATTCTGGCAAACAAAGGATAGGGACACCATCCCTGGCCATGCTGGTTTATAGCCACTGATGGACCTATCCTCCCTGAAGTTATCTAGTTCTTTTTTGAATCCCGTTATAGTCTTTGCCTTCACAAACATCCTCTGGCAGAGTTCGACAGGTTGACTGTGCCTTGTGTTAAGAAGTACTTCCTTTTCTTTGTTTTAAACCTGCTGCCTATTAATTTCATTTGGTGACCCCAGTACTTGTGTTATGAGGAGTAAATAACACTTCCTTATTTACTTTCTCCACACCAGTCACAATTTTATAGACCTCTATCATATCCTGTTAGTCATCTCTTTTCTAAGCTGAAATGTCCCAGTTTTATTAATCTCTTCTCATACAGAAGCTGTTCTATACCCCTAAGCATTTTTGTTGCCCTTTTCAGAACCTTTTCCAATTCCAATATATCTTTTATGAGATGGGGCGACCACATCTGCACACAGTATTCATGCTATGGGTGTACCATGCATTTATATAGAGGCACTGATATTTTCTGTCTTCTTAACTTTCACTTTCCTATTAATTCCCAACATTCTGGTAGCCTTTTTGACTGCTGCTGCACATTGAGTGGATGTTTTCAGAGGACTATCCACAAACTCCAAGATCTCTTTCTTGAGTGCTAATAGCTAATTTAGACCCCATCATTTTTTATCTATAGCCGAGATTCTGTTTTCCAATGTACATTATTTTGCATTTATCAACATTGAATTTCATCTGCCATTTTGTTGCCCAGACACTCAGTTTTGTGAGGTCCCTTTGTAATGCTTCACAGTCTGCTTTGGACTTAACTATCTTGAGTAGTTTTGTATCATCTTCAGATTTTGTCACCTCACTGTTTACCCCTTTTTCCAGGTCATTTATGAATATGTTGAACAGCACTGGTCCCAGTACAGACCCCTAGGGGACACCACTATTTACCTCTTTCCACTCTGAAAGCATGGGGCTGCATCCCTGAGCATCTTGCCTAATAGCCATTGATAGACCTCTCCTCCATGAACTTATCTAGCTCTTTTTTTGAACCCATTTATACTTTTGGCCATCACAACAACTTCAGCTTCAGATTCTGCAGAATGAAATTTTTCACTGAAAGACAATTAATAGCCCTTATAGTAGTGAAAAAACATTACAAATGTGAACCAGTGTTGGAGACAACAGCTTTGAGAGTTTTGAGCCATCTCAGTGGTCTGTTGACTCTGAAGCATAGCAAACACCTTTAGAGACCAGAATTCCTGATAACTTACATAGACTGTTGTACACACAAATTGTATATTTGTAATTTGCATATTTAATTACTGTAATTGCATAGACAAATAGCCAAATAAAGGTCAGAAATGGTAATGTTCTTGATAGTGCCCTTCAACTTGTATTCCTCATAAAGCGATTCCAAAATCTGCTGTAAATTTATTAACAGTTTAGTTGCTATGAAAAGGCCATTTCCTCTTGATCTTTGTGCACACCTCTCTTGGTCATCCCTGGCAGAACCCCTGTAAACTGAGAGACCTAACTTTGTAGCCCCAACCCAGCAAACACCATTAAAAATCCTGAAATGTTGCTTCCTACACAGACTGAATTTGACATACATCCTGTCGACTCCCAAAGGGTGAAGGGGGTAGAGAGAGGCAGTAGAGGTGCTACATTCATTTTTTGCATTGAGTCTTTCCTTAGAAGTCTATAGGTTTTTTCTTTTTCCAAAGATGCTTATGTAACAAAACAACACGGGGCTAGATGATCAAATGGTCCCTAGAGGCCTTACAGTCTAGGAATCTATGAGGGATTGAAATTTCTCAACAAGCAGATACAGGGCAGCTTGAGAAGTTCAACTGCAGTAAATCTCCCAGCAGGATGGAACTACCCAAGGGAACTGAAGAAAAACAAAGGTGCATGAGATGGGCCAAATTCTCCTCATTTACAGCCAGCTCACCCTAGTGCCTTGGAATCCTTCCTGGTTTAAGAGGGCCCCATGGGCTGTGCTAAAAGACCTTTGTGTGCTACCCTTTGGACAAAGAGTCTAGCTTCTGTAATTCTCCAGGGCAGCAAAGGTAGCGTTCTGCCCCACATGCAGACCAGTCAAAGCTGGGGGAGTTGGCTGACCACAATAGAAAAGGCTCAGGAGGGTGCCCCTTGGAACATTTCCTTTGACGTTAGAGTTTAGTGATTTTTACAGTCCCCTGTTGTTCCCTTGGTAGCGCTGCAGAACGGGGCCTTGCGCTAGCCGGGGGAGCTGGGGGCTTGGCGATTGGGGAGGGGGCGGTGGGTGCTCCAGGGTTTTTGTATCGGATCAGGCTTGGTGCCTGTGGGCTGCTCCCGGACCCGCTGTCTTGCTGTCCTGCAAAGCACAGTGGCACGGGATGTGCTCGCCTGCTCCGGGGTCCCAGGACTGGAGGCCGGGCTGTGCTCCGTGTCTCGGGCCGGTCCCATTGGGAAGGCGATAGCTGCCCAGTCCCGTAACGCCCGCCCCGCCTGAGGTCCCTCGCCCCGGATAAGATCAGGGCCGGCCCAGCCGGAGCCAGGGGGAGGGCGGCTGCCACAGCTATAAAGGTGGCGGCAGTGGCGAGCGGACCCGGACAGCCAGCCTAGCGCAGACCCCCGGCCGCCGCCATGCTGACCGAGGACGAGAAGCATCTGATCGAACATGCGTGGGAGAAGGTGCTGGGGCACCAGGAGGACTTTGGGGCCGAGGCCCTGGAGAGGTAGGGCCGGGGGCAGGCTGCCCGGACGCAGGGTGCAGGGAGGAAACCAGCGCAGGCACGACTTGGAAATGACCCAGCTGCGCTGCTGGACCGAGCTGCTGGGGGCACCTGGGCAGGAGGGCGCGGGGTGTCCCTGCCGGCCGGCGCGCGGCTCCCATGGCCCCCAGGGTGGGGGACTTTGGGATTCACTGTCTCTGACCTCCCTCCCCCGCAGGATGTTCACCGTCTACCCCTCCACCAAGACCTACTTCCCCCACTTCGACCTGCACCATGACTCGGAACAGATCCGCCACCACGGCAAGAAGGTGGTGAGCGCCCTGGGGGACGCCGTGCGGCACTTGGACAACCTCAGCGCGACGCTCTCCGAGCTCAGCAACCTGCACGCCTACAACTTGCGCGTGGACCCGGTCAACTTCAAGGCAAGTGCAAGCTAGGGCCGGGGAGAGTTCCCGGTGGGTGCGGGATCAGCCCGCCCCGCTTTCCCTTCTCTCCCCAGGGGGGTGCGGGATCAGCCCTCCCCTCTCCCTAGGGGCGCGGGCTGTCCAAGGGGCTGCCGGTTCGGGGCTCCCTGGGGCCGAGGGCTGGCTGCCGCTGACCCAGTGTGCTTTGCTTTGCAGCTGCTGTCACACTGCTTCCAGGTGGTGCTGGGCGTGCACCTGGGCCGCGAGTACACCCCAGAGGTGCACGTCGCCTATGACAAGTTCCTGGCCGCCGTCTCAGCGGTGCTGGCCGAGAAGTACCGGTGAGCGGCTGGCTCTGGCAGGTTAGCCACACGCTCTGCTGTGCTCTGACGCAATAAAGATGCCAACCCCGCATCTCTGTCTCTGCGTCTCATTGGGGACAGAGGGGGAGGTGGTGTGTGTGTGTGTGTGGGGGGGGGTCCTCAGCTCTGCCCCTGCCTGTAAGTCACTGGGGTCTGGATTCTGTGAAACTGCCGGGTCTGATAAACTCCTCAGTGAGACCTGTCAAGGGCACAGGTGCTGGAACTAGGGGTGCTGCCCCACCCCCGGACTGAAGTGGTTTCCATCCTATACAGGATTTACAGTTTGATTCAACGGCTCCCAGCACTGCTGGCCAAGGGTTTAACTAACACCTGTCCTAAGCGCCCTGGCTGCGACCACTTAGGGGTTAGTAACTCTTCCCACTGTCATAAGAAAATCGCCTCCCTAACCTCAGAGTAGAGGTCTATGAGAAATAATACAGTGGCACAGGAAAGATAAGTCGAGCTGGGGTTACAGCCCAGGAGAAAACATGGCCACTTGGCCCAGCAAACAATGCCCAATACTGTGTGACTGCAGGGATTATTTTATTTTGTTGTTTTCTGCTTCCAGAGGGTGGTGTCACCTTTCCAAAGAGCAATAACTGTGACTTCTTTACTTAGGGACAGGAAAACATACATTTCCCTCCAAACACATTTGATGTAAAACTAAAAGAATGTGCGAAAGGTGTGAGGCAGCTATGGCAAAATGACCCCTCTTTGAGCTGGACGGGTGACTTGCAGTACAGGGGGCTTTCTCTAGAAAATTGGCTGTGAGTGTGAGTCAAGGAAACCAAACAAGAAACAAAACCAATGCAGCTTTGGGCGGAAAATAAAATCTTTACTTCTTAACGCATATGTTTTTATCAATAAAAACGTTGCCAATGTTTTTAGAGACACAAGGTGGGGGACGTCTGGTAATATCTTTTATTGGCCCAACTTCTGCTGGTGAGAGAAACATTTTTGAGCTTACCAAGAGCTCTTCTTCTAGGCTGAGAAAGGGACTCAGAGGGTCCCAGCTAAATATAAGTGGAACCAATTGTTTAGCACATGGAGATAACATTTTCAAGGTGAATTGGCCTGTTTTTGTAACAAAGGTTACAAAGTTTTTGTAATCCATCACTTCCGAGGGTGCTTGGAAACAGCTTTTTCTTCTGACTGCTGAGTCTGATGAGGGGACCTGGCCCGGGCTGCCAGCTCCTGTCACCTACCACAACTTTGGGCCCCAGTGGACCAGGGTTAGACTCACAGTAATGATCTAGAGGGGGATATAAGGAGAAGGTGAGGCTGCACAATGTCCTTATTGCAATACTAAAGGGGTCAAGAAGATGAACTAAACTCTCCTGGGAGATGCTAGGGCCACTCCTAGGAATGGGAGGACAATAGTAGCAGAGGGTAGATTAAGTACATATGGGCTTGGGTTTCTCTACTCCAAAACGGACTGGGAGAATCAACAAGAAAAATACAGAGGAGGTGACTCTGGAACACCAGTGCCATGTCAGAGTGTGGGAGCACCTCATGCTGCAGGGTGTGCTTTTATCAGCCGGAACATGTAAACAGCTGGTGGGCATGCTGAGGTGAGAGCGGGAACAGGCTTTGTGGTGAAAGCAGGGCCTGGGGGTCAGGAGACAGAGCTTCTAACTCTGACTGTGTGCAACCTGGGGCAAGTCACTAACGGCCCAATCCTGGACACTGGAGTCTCTAGCCACACTCCCATAGACATCAGGAGCTGCAGGATTGATTCTCTAATCTCCCTCTGCCTCCTGCTTCTTTATCTTCAAAATAGAACTAACATGCCTCACCTACTTGGCTGGGGAGGAGGGTGTGCAGTGAGGAGGCTGAATTTTTTACTTTGAGATCCTTGAGCCGTACTGTCTTCTAGGGACAGAATTAGGGCCTATCTTCAATTGTCACTATCACTTAGCACTTGTCTTTAGATCTGCAGAATGGGCTGAATTGTGGTACATAACTTTCCATACTGGAGCTGCACCACATGGGAAGTTTGAGTCCCATAATTCAGAGACTCAGACATATTACCCACTGTGCAGGCCTAACTGTTCTCAGACTGGTGACTGTCTGGGACAAACCAGGACTGGTTACCCTGGGTCAAATCATGACTGCTCTGAAGCCTCCGCTATTGCTCCAACCAAGACAGCTGGACTGAGGAAGGATGGCTTCCATTTTTTAGAAGAAAAGCCCCGAGGCTCTCTACTTAGCACCCATGTCCTGCATTAAATCTCCATTTAAAATGAACCGTGCCACATTAGGTGCACATGCTGTGTGCACACCAGCCTCTCCCTTTGGGAGTTTTTGGTGCTCTGGCTCAGCCAGAACCCTAGGGAAATGCTTTGCGTTCTTTATCTATCATCACCAAACATGTATGCAAGCCCGCGAGACAGGGAGGGGATGCATGCATGAATGGGGGACAGGGTTTTTGGGGTGGCAGTGTTTGTAAGTGTGTGTTTGTGTGTAGATGAAGTGTGATTGTGGGTTTTGTATATGGTGAGCATGGGGGAGTGGTGTGCGACTGCATTGTAGGGGGGCAGTGTGACTGAGGGGACAGTACATGGAGGGGTACTGTGTAGGAGGGGACTGTATGAGGGGCAGTGTGTGGTGCAGCAGTGGAGGGGCAGGGTGTATAGAAGAGCAGAATGTTGGGAGGCAGTGTGTATGAAAGGGCTGTGTGCATGGGGGCAGTATATATGAGGGAGCAGTGCATGAGGATGGGCTGTGTGGGGGACTGTATGTGAGGGGTCAACATGCGGGAGCAGTGTGTATGAAGGGACATGTGTTGGGGGGCAGTGTATATGAAAGAGCTGTGTGTGTGTGTGTGTCTGTGTGTAAAGTGTGTATGAAGGCACAGTGTGGGGGGACATGTATCTGAAGGGGCAGTGTATATGAAGTGGCAGTGTCTGGGGGCAATATGTATTAGGTGGGGCATTATGTAGAGGGGCACTGTGGGGGCAGTGTGTATGGGGGGACATTGTATGGGGCAGTGGTGGGGGGCAGAGTGTATAAAGAATCATAGTGTTAAGGGGCAGTGTTTATGAGGGAATAGTGTGTGAGGAGGGGCTCAGTGTGGGAGGCAGTATGTGTGAGGGGACCATGTATATGAGGGGACAGTGTGGTGGCAGTGTGTAGGAGTGGCACTGTGTGTGTGGTGCTCTTTGTGGGGCTGTGTGTATGAGGAAGAAGTGTGTGGAGCAGTGCATATGAGGGAGTAGTGTGTGGGGAGGAGCTTTTTGAGGGGTCAGTGTATGGAAGATCAGTGTGTGTGTGGAGGGGTAGGGCGTGGGGGGCAGTGTGTACAAAAGGGCAGAGTGTGTGATGGGGCAGTGTGTGTAAGGGGACAGTGTGTACGTGGAGGGGTAGGGTGTGGGGGGCAGTGTATGAAAGGGCAGTATATGAGGGAGCAATGTGTGTGTGGAGCGGTAGGGTGTGGGGGGGCAGTGTATGAAAGGGCAGCATGTGAGGGAGCAATGTGTGTGTGGAGCGGTAGGGTGTGGGGGGGCAGTGTATGAAAGGGCAGCATGTGAGGGAGCAATGTGTGTGTGGAGGGGTAGGGTGTGGGGGCAGTGTGTACCAAAGGGCAGAGCATGTGAGGAGGCAGTTTGGGGGGGCAGTGTGTGCGAAAGGGCAGAGCGTGTGAGGGGGCAGTGTGTGTGTGGAGAGGTAGAGTGTGGGGGGGCACTGTGTATGAAAGGGCAGTGTGTGTGAGGGGGAATTGTGTGTGTGGAGGGGCAGGATGTGGGGGCCATTGTGTATGAAAGGGCAGAGTGTGTGTGGAGGGGTCAGTGTGTATGAACAGGAAGTATGTGTGGGGGCAGTGTGTATGAAGGAGCAGCATAGGAGGCAGTGAGTGGATGGGAAGTGAGTGAAGAAGTAGTGTATATGAGGGGGCAGTTTGTATGAAGGGGCAGTGGGGGGGCACATGTAGGGGGCAGTATGTATGAACCAGCAGTGTATGAGGAGCACTGTCTGTGTTACAGGGCAATGTGTGTGAGGAGGTAGTGTGGGGAAGCGTGTGGGGGGCAGTGAATATGAAGGGGCAGTGTGTGTGTGTAAAATATATATGATGGTGCAGCATCGGGTTGGCAGTGTGTGTGGAGGGTCTGGGTCGAGGGCTGTGGGGGCAGCGTGTGGGGAGTGGCGTGTATGAAGCAGCAGTGCCTGGGGGCAATGTGTGTGAGGGGGAGTATGTATGAGGGAACAGTGTGTGGAGGGGCAGTGTGTATGAAAGGGCAGTGTGGGGATGTGTGTATGGGGAAAGTCTGTATGAGGGAGCAGTATGTGAGGAGGAGGTGTAGGGTGGCACAATGGAATAAGAGAGAAGGTCCTCTCATGGATCAGCAACTGGTTAAAAGATAGGAAATGAAGGGTAGGAATAAATGGTCATTTTTCACAATGGAGCGGGGTACATGGGATGGGGGCAGGGATCTGTACTGGGACCAGTGCTGTTCAACAGAATCATACACTATCTGGGGAAAGGAGTAAACAGTGAAGTGGCAAAGTTTGCAGATGACACAAAACTACTCAAGATAGTTAAGTCCAAGGCTAGCTGTGAAGAGTTACGAAAGGATCCATAGAGGCTGGAGGTGCTGGGGCACCCCCCTGCTTGAAGTGGTTTTCATCATACACAGGGTTTAAAGTTTGGTTCAGTGGCTCTCAGCACCCCCACGATATATATTGTTCCAGCCTCCCTGAAGGGATTTCACAAAATTGGGTGACTGGGTAGATGAACAAAATGGCAGATGTTAATAGGTGCAAAGGAATGTACATTGGAAAACACAATCCCAACTATCCATACAGAATGATGGGCTACATTAGCTGTTACCAGTGCAGAAAGAGATCTTGGAGTCATTGTGGATAGTTCTCTGAAAGCTACTGCTCAATGTGCAGCAGCAGTCAAAAAAGCAAACAGTGTTAGGAATCATTAGCAAAGGGATAGATAATAAAACAGAAAAGATCATATTGCCTCTATATAAATCTTGAATACTGTGCGCAGTTCTGGTAACCTCATCTAAAAAAAGTTTAGAATTTGAAAAAGTATAGAGAAGGACAACAAAAATGATGAGGGATATTGAACAGCTTCCGTTTGAGGAGTGATTGAAAAGCCTGGGACTTTTCAGTTTAGAAGAGACAAGGGGGGATGTGATAGAACACCATAAAATCAAGAGTGGTGTGGAGAAGGTAAAGAAGGAAGTCTGATTTACCGCTTCACATAACACACAAAACAGGGATCACCCAATGAAATTAACAGGCAGCAGGTTTAAACCAAACATAGGGAATTACTTCTTCACACAAGGAACAATCAAACTGTGGAATTCTTTGCTGGAGATGTTGTGAAGGCCGAGACAATAACTGGATTAAAAAAATAATTGGAGAATTCCATGGAGGACAGGTCCATCAGCACCTATTAGCCAAGATGCCCATGGATGCAACCTCTTGCTCTGGGTGTCCCTAAACCCCTAACTGCCAGAGGACAGGAGTGGAGAGGACAGAGGATGGATCACTCAATAATTGTCCTGCTCTATTCACTCCTTCTGGCACTGGCCACTATCAGAAGACAAAATACTGGGATAGATGGACCACTGGATCCAGTATACCCATTCTTGTGTTCTTAGCAGGGGCCAGTGTGTGTGAAGGGGCCAGGTGGGGTAGTGCGTTTCCGGGGTAAATGTATAGGAGGGGGCAGTATGGGGAGCACTTTGTGGGGGAACTGCCCCCTGAGTAGCGCTAGCGTGGGCCACCCCTCCCCAGCCCGTGATCTCTGCCAGACGCAGCAGACACTGGCAGGGGAAAGGCGGCGGAGGATTCAGGTTGAGACTTGTTTCTCTCGTTTTGTCTGTAGTTCAAGGAGGCGTCCGGGGCCACCCAAGCAGACCCGCCGCCTCATGCTGCCTCTACGGGCAGAGCCCCACAACGGGCTCCATGGGCGACCCCAGGATGCCCACCATAGGCGCCGGCCAAGGCAGAGGAGCCCAGCACTGTGGACAGCTCTCCCCTTAGCGCACTCGGCAGCAGGCCGGGGACAGCGCTGCCGCGTCTGGCGCCTCCCAGCGGAATCGCTCAGCTCCTGGGGCTTTCAGAGCCCAGGGGCTACTGGTGGCTCCAGCATGAGGGACATGCGCCTGCCCCTGCGCTTTGCTCTCCCTGGTGCGCCCCCAGGGGACAGGTCCCCTCTTTCTTACGCAGGGGGCTGTGAAGTGCCCGGGGGCCCAGTGCCTCCTGCTGGGCATCCTGTAGGCAGCGCAGCTCAGCGGGCCCCTGGCAGGCCAGGTGCCAACCAATGGGAGAGGCGGGGCGGGCCGCGGGACGGGATATAAGGGTGGCCTCGGCTGCAGGCTGGTACCCTGGAGGGATTGGTGCTGCGGAGCCGGAACCATGGTGCTGACCGCGGGTGACAAGGCCAACGTGAGGACCGTGTGGGCCAAGGTGGGCGGCCACCTGGAGGACTATGGCTCCGAGGCCCTGGAGAGGTAACAACCGCTGCGCCCTGCCCCGCGCCCCGCCTGCGCCCGGCCAGGCCCCCCCTTAACCCACCTTGTTCTTTGCAGGCTGTTCACCGTCTACCCCTCCACCAAGACCTACTTCCCCCACTTCGACCTGCACCACGACTCCGCCCAGATCCGGGCCCACGGCAAGAAGGTGCTGAGCGCCCTGGGGGACGCCGTGAACCACATCGATGACATCCCCGGGGCTCTCAGCAAACTGAGCGACCTGCACGCCCAGACCCTGCGCGTGGATCCCGTCAACTTCAAAGTGAGTGACCGGCAGAAATGCTCTCCCCGGGTCCGAGCCCGCTGCTCCCCCCCCCGTCCGCCTCCTCGAGCCCGCTGCTTTCCCCCCCCCCCGGGGCGCTCCCCAACCTCCCTCCTGTGCAGCGCCCGCAGCCCTTACTAACCCTGTGCCCCCGCCCCAGGGCGGACCGCTGGGTTATGGGGGCGCCCAGTGACTGAACAGGGCCGGGAGGACGGTGCCGGGCTAGCTGAGCCCAGTTCGGGCAGCAGCTGGGTGGCCCCTCCTGCGCAGCCGGTTCCCAGCTTTTCTCACTCGCGCGCCTTGTCTTCCAGCTGCTGAGCCTGTGCATCGTGGTGGTCGTGGGCCGCAACAACCCCAGCGTCCTTACCCCTGAGGTCCACGTCTCCCTGGACAAGTTCCTGAGCGCTGTGTCCACCGCGCTGACCGCCAAGTACCGTTAGGCGGCGGCCTCGGCCAGGCTGGCCTCCGCCAGCCTCTGTGCGCAGCCAAGCAGCCCAATGATCTGAAATAAAACCTGCTGCCTTGCGCTCCACGTGTGCTGTCCTGCTCTCTCCTTGCGCCGCACGGGGCTGGGACGGGAGGGCGCGGGCTGCAGGGGGCAGCTGGGCCGGGTGACAGCAGCGGGTGGGTCCCGGCAGCACCCCACTCAGCACAGTCCCGGGGCGGCCGGGCGGGGACCCCATCCTGGGGGACCTGCACCTGGGTGTTGCGAAGGCCACGTCTCTGCTGCGCTTCCCAGCCAGCGTCCCCTATAGTATAGTGGAGGTGCTAAGAGCCATTGATCCAAACTGTAAACCCCATATATAAAGGAAACCACTTCAAGACAGGGGTGCGACAGCTCCCCTAGTCCCAGCATCTATGGTGAGGGGCCTAGGAAAATCTGTCTGGGGGCCTCGGCTCTCTCCCTTCTTGCAAGGTACTGGGTCCTCTGGTTTTCTTCACCCTTGGGACCTCACCCAGGGGTGGGCTGGCAAAGGGATGCGGACCCCACCTGGGGCAAGCTGGTGGGGGACAGGGACCCCATCCAGGGGAGGCTGGCAGGGGGACAGGCAACCCACCTGGGGGCAGGCTGGCAGGGTATGGGGACCCCACCTGGGGATGGGCTGGCAGGGACCCCATCCGGGGGTGGGCTGGCAGGTGCACAGCATGTGCCCTGTCTGGAACCTCTGCACTATGACTCCCTGGGATCAGGTAGAAGCCAATGAGGGCTAAGAGGGGTGAACAGGCCCCTGGGGAAGGCTGTGGGGCAATTGCATGGCCCAGGAGCTCCCTGCACCAATCCCCTGGCCCTTCCCTTGCAGGCAGGAGTCAAACACACCTAAGTCAAACCCCAGCCTGAGCCTCCAGGCCAAGGGTGAGGGGTGCCTGGAAACAAGGAGGAACAAGGTTTAAGCTAGAGCAAAAACTTCTACCAAGCTCCCATCCCCCACCCCCAAGGCAGTAGCCTGAGCTCACCCCATGACAGACAGTAAGGATGCCTGGATGCAAACTCAGAATTGTCCCCAGGCCTGGCCTTTGGAAGTCTATGCTTCGGAGGCGAAAGGGATGCTGCCCTCTGCTAGTCTGGCCCCACTGATGTCAGAGGGCACCTATCCCCAGGGGCAATGAGTTCTCTTCAGCCTAGTCACTGGTGCCCAGAGCCAGTGAGCCCCTTCACAAGCAGGAACCCGCCAGCTGTCTTATGAAGCTCCTGCAGATTCAGTGAGCTGGAGGCTTCTGCTTGGGATCTCTCTCCAGCATAGCTGGTGGGCACAAGAGCAGTGTGCAGGCACAGGGGGATCAGCAGGTCTCTCCTGCATCCCAAGGGAGGCCAGGGAGAGCCCAGAGAAGGAGGGTCAGGGTTCAAAGGGCATAATGAATAACTGCTATTACAGAAAGCAGTTCATGTACTGCCCAGCAGGGTGCTCCCACCAGCAGTGTCACAGAGAACAAGGCAACCCTCCAATATGTATGCAGGGAAGGAGCCCAGAACTTACAAGGGTTAGGATGGGCCTGCAGAAAGCTTAAGCACCTTGCAACAGCTCCAGACCCTGTGAGCACTGCATCTATGAGCAAGGAGCTCATAAGGAGCTGTACCTTCAAACTTCATGATGGTAAGCACAGTGTATAAAACTTCAGTGCCTGGCATGAAGTGCCTAATGGGAGGCTATGTAAGAAACCTGAAGATGGCAGAGCATGGAGAATCTGAGTGTCAGCCATCTAGTTTTCTATCCAAGTATTCATGTACTGCAGGGATCTTTGCCCACATGCACATAGGAAGCCTGTGCTGTGCCCTGCCTGTGTGACCCAGGGCAAGTCACATATTAACCTCTCTTGGCCTTGCTGTCCAGCAACAGGAAATCAGCAGCTCCCACTGCACCCAACAGAAGATGCAAATGTCCAATGGAAAATGTCCTTTGCTTCAGTTTTCCCTGTCTCTAAAATGGGGATAATAACATTTCCACTCCATGTGCTTCCCGAGCATCAGGGGGAAAGTGCTGTATAACCGGCTGCTTTTTCTTCTTCTTCTTGTGCTGAGCTTATAATAGTTGTGTCCTGTCTGTGGACTCTTGGGTCCTTAGGCAAAGTCCACAGACCATGAAAGCTCGGCAGCAGCAAACTCAGAAGTTATAATATATTCAGAGGAATAATTAACTGTATCAACCCCTACAGAGTCCAAACAGCAAAATGAAGCCTGTGCATGGCTTTGGTTGGAGGCTGATCTATAAAGTAAGTGTGAAGTAGGAACCACCGGCTGGTTTTGCAAAGTAACCAAGCAAAGTGCCAGAATGTTTAAAATGTGCTAAAAAAATGAAGGTTCCTGCCTGTAAAGTAACCAGATGAGATGAGATGAGATGTTCACGGGAGATGAGACCCGTGAACAGGAGGATGCAGAGGCTCTTCTCAGAGAAGAAACGTTCATTTTTCTAAGTCCCATAGTTCATTGACCCTGGACTTCCTAAGGAATGACAGAAGGACCCTCTGTGTTGGGGAGAGGTGGTCAGCTGTTTAAGAAAGGGAAGATATGAGAGAGAGAAACTTTGCTAAATACATTTAAAGTAGCCCAGATCTTTATTCTCCCTTATCTTCAGTTAAACCTATATGCTCTTCCACTGGGGAGGGGAAACGTTTGCAGAGAACTTTCGTGGAAGTAGGTCCAGCAATATCCTGGTGGCCAGGCTTTCTAGTTTTTGTAAAGACATTTTGTGAAGAGGTTCAATGTGGTATTGTGACGGAATGGGGAAATATCTGGGCATGAGCAATCTGCTAAGACCAGCCATGTCCTCTTTCAGTGTCTCTATTAAAGGGAACCACTATAGGCTGCTGCTCCATGGAAGCTCCCCCTTTCAGTTACTTTAGTTTTAAGTGTAGTTCTGACATTCTCTGGGTCAGGGGGTTTGAAGGTAGGTGGGTAGGAGCCATGTGCCAAACCAGCATCATCCTTGCACATTGCTTAGGTGCTGTGTATGAAGCTACCATGACTTTCTAGCTTTCAGTGCTTACACTGTGTAACTTTCAGTGTTTCTATCTTCTGAGAAAAGCCCAGCCCCCTCTCCTATAATATCCAGCACTCACTTGCCCCCACTCCCGCCCTCCCAAATGTGACAGTGAAAATCATGAGCTAAGAGAGACTACAGACAAACATGAAAGGTCACAGGCGGGATGATGAGGGCTTTGTTGTCCAGGAGATGTGCTGAGTTTCTGACCATGCCTAGTAGAGAGGCACCAGCAGAGCATCTCCATCTGGATGCTTGCTCTCATGGGCTCTGTGCTCTTGGGTCACAGCATCTAACACTGTTGTTCTGGGGAGATGCAGGTTCTGAATCTCCATTCAGAAGCACTGTGAGGCCTAGATCGGTAAACAGGCAGTAACTGAATTTGGATCAGCAGCACTAGGCAGTGAGGTGCAAACACTCAGCATGGCTCTGAGCCCTGTTATCGGTGCAGCCAGCCAGGGCGTGCCTGGTCTTCTGGGTGTGCAGCGCCTCGCCCGCTGCAAGGGGCCGATAGACAAGCCGCAGGAGCTCACTGCCCAGCCTTCTGGGTTTGGTCAGGAGGCCTTGGCAATGGATAGTCTCCAGGGACTTGATCCTGCTCTGGGCTGAGCGCTCTCTAGGGCAAATGGAAGTGGAGGGTGCTCAGCACCTCCAGGGAGTGCTCAGCAGGATGGTGCCTGAGAGGCGAGAGAACTTTGGCGTGGCTGGTGGTAAGATTGTGCACATTCTCCAAACCGTGACACTGCAAAGATTCCCTTGGTGCTTAGCAGACAGCTGGGCTGCGTCCTGCTCCCAGTGAGGACACATCCCCCATTGCGAGCCATGGGAGCAGGATAGGGTGACTAGACAGCAAGTGTGAAAAATCGGGATGGAGTGAGGGGTAATAGGAGCTTATTTAAGAAAAAGACCAAAAAATCAGGACTGTCCCTATAAAATCAGGACATGTGGTCACCCTAGAGCAGGATTAGCCCAGTGTTCGTGCTTGCACTGGACACACTGGTTGCAGAGGCTCCGGGGAATCTGCCAGGACCCCAGGGAACAGCAAGTGTGAAATCCTGGCTTGGCTCCACAGAGGCAGAGCTGCAGCTGGGACAATCCCACTCCCGGCACAGCCCCCAGCACAGAGCAAGGACAACAGCAGCCCTACGAACAGATTTCATAGGGAGGCAGACAAGATCCTGGAACTGCAATGCCAGAGTGAGAGATACCCCTCGATTCCTTTGGGCCCCTCCAACCTTGCTTCACACCATCCCTCAAACTGAGTCTGTAATAAAGCGATGCTTTATCAGGAAAATGGGGCCTTGAGCTCAGGGGAGGAGGCTCACCATGGCACTCAAGCAGAGTAAAGCAAGAAAGATCCACTTCTGACATCCTACCCCATGCCTCCTGGTACCCCCCATCACAGCACATCCTGGGCTTTGTGGAGATGTGTGAGCCTGGTGGAGAGTGTGTGTCTATGGACAAGGGAGTGTGTGTGGACAGGTGCAGTGTATATGTGTGGGGAGGCGAGGACATGAGGGATTCCCTCAGAGTGTCAGGGATCATGGACAATGTTTCATCACTGAGTAATGAGGAAACCACTACCTGAATGTGAGATACAGCGCAAGATCGTAGACAGCATCCTTCTTCAGAGTGAGTGACCTGCCCTCAGGGCAGCAGTGGAGAGGAACGACAGAGGGACCCAGGGGATCAAACCCCAGACAGTGTGTGTGACCCTGTCCAGGATGGGTTGAATCCCCTCTGCCAGGCATCTGAGGCCTTTGTCTCTGGCCAAACTCTGCCAACACTTGTACAAACAGCTTGTCATACCAATAACTCCCCATTGAACCTAAGAGCATCCATGGAGCTAAGCATGTGCGTGTGCAGGAGGGCATGTGTCTGTGCTTGGAGGGAAGGTACATGTGTGTATAGCAGGGGAGAGACTATGTGTGAGTGATGTGGGGCAGTGTGTTTATAGGGAGGTATGTATCTGTATTTCTAAGGGGCAATGTGTATAGGGGGCAGGTTAGGTTGCTGCATTATTATGTTGTGTCCATTTATTGTAATATATTATTGCTGATTGTCCAATTTGAGATCCCAGCTATGCCCTGGGCTGCCTTGGGCACAGCAGAACAGAGCTGCTCCTGTGTGTCAGAGAGATGGAGGGCTTTGAAATGTGCCCCTGTACCCATGCGCTGGGCTACCCACTACAGCTCCGGGCCATGGCTAACAGCTACATGAGCTCTGGAGGAGCCAGGACCAAATGATATAAAGGCCAGGCTAGGAGCTGCAGCAAGACTCTGAATTGACCCCGACACCACAGGGCACCACCCAGCTTCTCCTATGCTCAGATCAGGTCTCTGAGAGGCAAGATCAACATAGAAGACTGTGGGGGAAGAGAGCTGCCACTGTGGGGGAGGTTTAGGGTCCCTGAGCTGTCTCTCTCCAGGGATGTGCTACCAATAATTTACCAAGGGGCTCCCTTTTGCCTGTGAAAGCCCATGTCCCAGGGTGTGCTGCGGAGACACAGGCAAGGGAGTGGGTGATCTGCTTGTTTGCCCATTTAGATAACCTGCTCTCCCATTGGCAAGGAGAAAGGCAGCCCACTGGCAAAGACACTGACTCAGCATCTTCTGCTGGACATGGCCAGGCTCTGTGTACTGAGCGAGCGCAGCGTGCTGCTGGCATCATTACAAAGGGAGACAGGTGGTGGCTGAGCCCAGCCAACCCCCGGGGCTCTGACAGTTATTGATGTTTTTTCATCTTTTACCAAAGCTTTGTTTCGTTTTTCCTTTTCTTTGAGGTTTGCAGTTCCTGCGATGAGTAATAACCTTGATGGGTCAATATAAAGGCATTTAACCCCCCCACCCCGTCCCCAAACAGTAAGTATTAAGTGTTTGACAGTGTTAAAGATTAAAGGTTAGATTTTTAAAACTGCCTCGGTGCCCAGTTTCCTAGCCATGTAAATACTTTTAAAAATCTGGCCCTAAATTGCTAATGCAGACTTATACTAAACCAGTGTTATGTTATAACAGGGAGTGTCTGTGATCTGTGTATGCAGTGTTGCTGTAGCCATGTTGGTCCCAGGATATTAGAGAGATGAGGTGAGTGAGGTATTAGTTTTCATTGGATCAACTTCTGTTTGGTGCGAGAGACAAGAAGAGCTTGTCTCGCTCAACAACCAAAGTTGGGCCAGTAAAAGATGTTACCTCACCCACCTTGTCTCTTTGATCTATGGACAGTCACAAGCCTCCTTTAGTCACCTGGTAGTCACGATAGCTGCCTTTCATTCAGGCTAAGTGAAGGGAGCAGCTAAATGCCTTTTTGTTTAATGATAGCTGAAACAATAGAAGCCATGAGCCAAACCACAGACCAGCAAAGAAAGGCGGAATAGGAGCTGAACCGTGTGAGGTTAGGGGTTTTCCCTGGGGACTGAATGCAAACACATTGTTTTGGTGGAGCTGTGTGTGTCTGCCAGTCAGAAGCAGACAGCAGCCAGAGAAAAATGCAGGCAAGCCAAGGAGACTACAAGAGAAGCACTGGCAAGGTGGTTTTGAGAGAAAGTTGAACGAGAGAGAGCTTTTGGGGCAGAGTGCTGGCTGGAAAGAGATTTGGAATTGTGAGCAAAGAAACTGCCTCCTGCTGTTTGTGCTGACACAACATGAAATGTTTTTCAGAATTTTGGAATTTCTCATTGAATGGAAATTCTGACATTTGACAGGCTCTACTCCTAACAGCAATGCTCTACAAATCCCCAAATATTGGCTAAGTGCTCAGGCCAGAAAGGGTAAAAATAAATAATGTGTTACCCCCTTATTAGCACAGTGCCAGTGGGATTTTGGGCACTGCTGCATGGTCTGAGAATCGAGTGTCAAACCACATGAACTGAGGACTGTTGCCGCATCAAACATTTTTTTGTGTGATTTTGATTGTGTTGTTTTTTTATGTGATCCAGTGTTGTTGGTCTGTGGGTGTGAGAGAGCATGGGGCTAGTGTTGTGAGTTAGATCCCCATGATTGGCTAAATCACCATGCCACATTGTCCTCACAGTTGCTGGTAGTCAAACAGGTGGGCAGAGTCTGCCCTGGATTAAATACATCTGCATTTTTTTAATCACCTTTGGGAGTTGCAAATAACTTTTGAATGCAAAAGTGGTTCAAAAAACCATCAGCTCGCTGCTTTGGTTAATACACTTGGGTAAAAAAGCCAGAAGGGCTAAATGTTTCTCTAAGGAAGCAAGTTTAACCAGTTGTGCGTGGAATTTTCATGGGCTGTATCAATGTGAAGCTTTAAAAGTGCAAGCAGCAAAAAGACAAAGAAGGGTCCTTTTTCCATCTTTATTCCATTCTGGATGTCCAGCCAATGACATAATAAGAGCTTATATCATTGTAGACATCTCAAAAACATATAAACAGCAGTTTGAGGCTGGTCTTAGCTTTATAAACATCTGAAAGAACTAAGTAAGTCAGTTTGTCAATTTGTAAATCCCAGTTTCAGGAGACAGAAGGTACAAACCTTAACAAATAACTAAGAACATGTTTTTTCTTTTCTACTTTAAAACAAAATAAGTGTGATTTATGAACCAACTTCTGATCCACTTCTAAGTGAATTTGGTTCAGAGCGGGAATGCTGAGTGGAAGCCTGAGCTCCGAGTTGTCCAAGGTAACAGACGTCTCACTCAGTTTGCTCCATAAATGGTTTATGAAAGTCAGCAAAAGCTGGGAGACAAATAGACTGGTACAAACTGGAGTGTTCAAATAAAAAAGAGCTGTGCTAAGGGGTCTGCCAGGCCCCTGGTAGACTCATGGGTTGGCATGACAATGAACTGAATGATTCTAGAAATGGGAGGAAATGTTTAGAGCTGAAATCTCCAGAATATGTTTTGACTGGTGAATGTTAGTGGGATGAGATCAGTAAGGCCAACTCTCATGATTTTATTGTTACTCTAGCGATTTTGGGGTTTTTTTTTTACCTAACTCATGAAAAGATGACAAAAGGCACCAATTCATGAATTTCAAAATGTCCACCATCTCCCATTACTGTCACTGGGTCTGAGGCCAGCAAGATGCCACCATTTCCCTACAGGCTGTGGGGGAACAGGGTAATGGGGGCAGGATGGAGGATGAGATGGTGCAGGGGGCAGAAGGGAGGCTGAGGGGGCAGGGGCAAGCTGATGGGTTGCAGGGGATGGGGGCAGGAGGGAAGCTGAGAGGGAAGGGGGATGGGAAGCTGAGGGAGTTCAGGGAGATTGGATGGGGGAGGCTGACGGTGTTCAGGGGTGTGGGGAAGGAGGAAGAGAAAGACAGAGTACAGTGATGGTGTTGGAAGGGGTGTGCATTAGAGGTTGACAATTCTCACATCATACGCACACCAGCCCCGACTCTGAAAGGCGATTGGATCTTTTTGGGTCAATCTCATGATTTTGGGGGTCTGATTCATGAATTTTGCTCTTGCGAAGTTTGTGACACTGTGAGGTTGCCACCCATTTTTTTGGGGATCAGTTAGTGGGAGAGGTGGGATGCCTGGACTGGAAGGAGGCAGCCACCTCCACCATCTCCCGGGAGTCTGTGATGACAGCATTGGGCCCTCACTGTCCTGCTCCTGACAGATATCCTGACCAGACCAGGTCAGAAAGCAACCAAATGACACCATCCCTTCCCCAGCTTCAGCTAGATCTTGAACACCATCTGGAATGTAAGATGTGGGTTTCTGCTGTTATCCCATCTCTTGTACATTATTTCCCCCCCTCCCCACTTTATTTCTCCTCTTCTCTCTCTCTCTCCTTTTGCCATTGTGCAATTCAGAGATTCCAGGCCAGAAGGGACCATTGTGAATATCTAGTCTCACCTCCTGCATAACACAGCCTGGAGAACTGGCCCAAAATCATTCCTAGAAAATATTAATAAATGATTCTTTTAGAAAAACATCCAATCTCGATTTTAAAACGGTCAGAGGTGGAGAATCCACCCCCCCTTTGGATAGTTGTTTCAATGGTTAATTACTCTCACAGTTAAAAAATGATGCCTTATTTCCAGTCTGGTATATTAAGAGCCTGTCACAGCCAGCAAAGCCTACTTCTCCTTTTGCAACATGCCTGTGAGGGGAGAGGTGGCTACCAGCAATGCCTTCAACAGCCCCGTGCTGGGAACAGTTTGCCAGGTCCTGAGCAGACCTTGGGCCAGGCTTGTGTTTCTCCAGTGGTCAAGTTGCAAGTGAAAATTGGCACCAGAGCCAGAACCTTTGTTGTTCTTTTTGCTCCACTTGTGTGTGTGATCATCTTGTTTTATCTTAAAGAAACCAGGATTGGATTCCAAGCACAGCACCACCAGCAACAGCTCCAGCTTATCTCAACTATCTGCTTCTCTTTTCCCCTCAAAAGGACAGTTAATACCAGTCAAACAGAGATTTCCTCTATAAAAAACTCTCTACAGGTAAAGAGAAAGGAAAAAGCCTTACTTAATACTTTACATTTCAAATGTTTTAGCTGTTTTTCTTTCTTTTTCTGTGTCTTTAACAAAAGCTTTAAATGATTTCAATGGTGGTTATTACAATGGGAGCTGCCAGCAATAACTTGCTATGAAACTCCAGGCCACACTGAACTCTTTAATCTTGTAAGAGTTTCAGGGGAAGCAGTGTGTCCCAGTGGATAGAGCACTGTACTCGCCTGGGACTCAGGAAACCTGGGCTCTATTCTTAATTCTGCCACTAGCTTGCCGGGTGATCTTGGAAAGTTCCTTCAGCACCCTGTGCCTTGTTTTTCCCATCTGTAAATTAGGGATAATTCTGACCTCTTGTGTAATGCACTTTGAGGTCTGCTGATGAAAAGCTGGTGGTATTATTATTTATTAAAATCTTACCACTCTTGGGCCAGACCCTACCTTTATCAATACAGCCTGCTCTGGATGAGAGCTGTGTGCATGCTGAGCTTGGGGACAGGGCTGAAGCCTTCCTTCGGCAGGCTCTGCACTGTGACCCTGGCAGGAGTGACAAGATCAGTATGCCTGAGCTCAGAACAGATGCGCAAAATGACAGTGTGGCCATAAACCTCTGCTGCCTCCAGATGGCGCTGTAAACCTGCTTTATACTCATACAGCTGCAGCTAACAGTGCCAACTGGCTCCAGATACTACTGTACCAACCTAACCAGCCAAAGCTAGAGATGAGTCTGTGACACAGCTGGGTCTGAACCTCCAGGAGGTTAGTGCTGTCTGACACAGGGCTTGGTTTCAGCCCACAATAGAAAGAGGGAGCAGCCGTAATAGCTGGATCTGGATCCTGCCCAGGTTCTGAACTACACTCCAGAATTGAGGGGGCTTTGCCACCAGCTTTGCTTTGAACTGGAGTGAGGCCAGATCCAGCAAGAAGGAAATTACGTGAGCATCAAACGCCCAACCAGAAAAATCTCGCCACCCGTGCAGTTAATAACATGCAGTTAATAACTAACCCAGCACCCGTGCAGTTAATACCCAAGCAATAGAGTATCTGGCACATTACAAAGCTGTCCAGTTCTCACGGTTCTGGGAGTCACACTAATGGATGACACAATCCATTCTGAAGTGTGGTTCTGCCCTGTAGAATGACTTTGTGGCCTTGTCTCAGGGATTTCTGATCCAATCTGACCAGTTGCTAACTTTCATGTGGTAAATAAACATGCCGACTTTCACAATGAGCCAAAAAACAAGCTAAACCCATTTCAAAACAAGCCAGTCCCTAAGAACCCTGAACCCCATGTGACTAGATCCCCCCAGCCTGCAGTCTGAGACTGTGGTGGGCCTGTTGTGCACCCCTGACTCCTTACTCCTGTTGCCCCTGCTTGCCCCTTGCCCCTTCTTGCTGGGATCCAATCAAAAAAAAAGAAAAAAAAAAAGAAAAAGAAGCAACAAGCTACAAGCCAAACAAGCTACAAGCCAAAAACTAGCCAACAAACAACTCACAAGCCAGTTAAACCAAAACTAAGCCCAATTTCTGCATTTTTGTTGTTGTTTGTTTGTTTTGCTGGTTTGGCATGTCTGAATCTGACCTGCTGGCAAGTTCAAAACTGTTCTCACTCTCAGCCTTGCCCCCTTTAATTCGCTAAGTTGGGCCCACCTGCTCTGACACACGAGCGCTGGCCTGATCTACCCATAGGAACTGGCTACCCTGCACCAGGGCCCTACTCCCAGCCATAGCTGTGTATGTTAGTGACAGCTCTGTCTCATTCCTACTGCCCCTGCAGAGCCAGCCCAGCTCTGGGAGAGGGACCTGGGGTCTATTCCGATTCATTCAGCACAGTGTCATTAGATGAGTTCCCATTCCAGGGCCAAATTGATCATGCAGTGACACCTGGGTACATGAAGAGAGCAGGGTGCACAGCTGGAACGGAAAGCAGTATCTTTATTGCCATTGACAATGAATGAACCGGGAGAAGCCCCCTGTGACTATCAGAGCCTGTGGGCTGTGGCAGAGCTGGAAGAACAGTCCATTTAGAGTAGTGGAGCCCACAGGCCACTCACTCCCATCATGTGGTGTGACCCTTTAAGATTTTGAAAGGTCCAATATATATGCAAGGACTTAGGAGACAGTGATAGCGGAAGCTGTTGCCTCCTTCACCCCCCAACAACTTTTAGGGTTGCTGACCCTGGAGTCTCCAGGAATGAAAGATTAATCTTTAATTAAAGATTATGTTACATGATGAAACAGCCAGGAATACATCCTACCAAAGCTGGCAACCCCACCTTTCATAGCAGGGCAGGCACCAGCAGGACAGTGCTGCCTGCTGGACTTTCAGAGGCTGCGGACTAATTGGGCAGAAGGGGCCAGCTGAGAAGAAGCTGACTGAGGCCCTGCACCTGGCTAACTCACAAACCAGCTCTAAGGAGAAGAGCTGACGACTCTGGTTTAAGGAGAGAAAGAGAGACTGAAAGGTAGTGGGAAGAGGGCCCAGAGGACAGGCTTCAGAGGAGCCCTGAAGGCCAGAAGAACCTTTGGGACCATTGTTTGGACTTATTATCCTGAAAAGGGATTGATCTCAGTGACCTAGCTGGAGGGCTCAGCCACACAAACCCTGGGAGAGATAGAACACCTTGGGGAGAAGGAAACTGAGACAGGGAGCACACGTAGGGCCACAAAGGGGCATGCTGGAAGGCAGTACCCCTAGACAGGCCTGTTAGAGCTGAAATCCAGATTTAGACCCCATGAAACCAGGGGCTCTCTTAGAGGTGGGAAGTCTTTGTAACCCTTTTAAAAATCCAGTAGTAATTGTGTAAAAAAAAACACAACAGATCTTCCCTCTACAGGAGGATCGCATGTGGAACTAACTGCCAAGTGAACTCTCAGGGAATGGAGGGAGAGCACTGTCCTCGTTCTGTGGAGCAGGTGACCCAGAATAAGCTGTATAGAAGCCTGCAAAGGAGGAGTACCCCTCTACTGGTACCACACAGAGAATATTCTCCACTTCGTGAGGTAAGGATAGCTGGTGGATGGCTTCCTGCTACTTAAAAAAAAAAATGTTTTGAACCTCTAGGGAACACACTGTTTCCTGTGGAGTTAACCAATGAGCATCCAAGCTGTCCGATGGAGGCTTAGAGGTTGGGATGTGTCATCAGACCATGGTTCTCTGAAACAAAAGGGGAGCGTAAAGAGAGGGAAGATACGAGCACTCCGCACAAAATGGAGATGTTGAGAACAAAACTAATCAAGGACCCAAAGGACATGAAGAGAAGAAATGACTGAATTGACTATACACCAATGTTAGGAGCCTAGGTAACAAATGAGAGGAATTGGAATTGCTCATTTATTAGCATAAATTTGGCCCAGTTGGTATTACTGATACTTGGTGGGATGATTCCTGTGATTGGAATGTTAAAATCAATGATTAGATCCTATTTTGGAAGGATCAGTGAGCAAAAGGGGAAAGAGTGGGGCAGTCTACATAAAAAATGGCACTACCCATTTTCAAGTTACTGATAGCTGTTAGATAATGATCTTGAACACTTACTGATCAGTGTCCTAACTGGCAGTGGTTCTCAGACTTCGTTGCACGGCAACCCCCTTCTGACAACAACAATTACTACAAGACCACAGGAGTGGGACCAAAGCCTGAACCCGCCTGAGCCCCACTACCCCAAGGGGTGGGCCAAAGCCTAAGCCCCATGACCGCAGGCAGAGGAGCCAAAGGCCAAGGGCTTGAGCCCATAACCTGAACCATGCCACACAGGGCTGGAGCTGAAGCCTGAGCCCTGTCACCCTGGGCGGTGGGCCTCTGGCTTGGGCTTGGCCCTGGGCAGTGGGCCTCTGGCTTGGGCTTTGGCCCTAGGCGGTGTGGCTTGGGCTTGGGTCCCAGCAAGTCACACCAGCCCTGATGACCACATTAAAATGGGGTTGTGACCCATTTTGGAGTCCTGACCCACAGTTTGAGAATCGCTGTGGGAAGCAGGTAAAGCATAAGATGGGGTGTTAGTGTGCGCTACAGACCACACACTCACACTAAGGACACGTGACCATTGACAAATTCTGACTGGAAATAAAGTGTAAATTTTTAATGGTGAGAGTCATTAACCATTGGAAACACTTACCAAGGGTCGTGAGGGATTCTCCATCTGACGATTTTTAAATCTCTGGATGTTTTTCTAAAGGATTTGTCCTAGGATTGCTTCTGGCCTTGGAATCTGTGAACATGGAGGCAGATTATCCCACATCTGCCTACTGCAGGGTGGCTCTTCCACCCTTTCTTCCTCTGTCAGACATGACCCTGACTAGATGAATCTGGGTCTGCTGCAGTCTAGCAATTCCTGTGCTCTGAAATCAAACACTGATCAAGAAATAGGTTGCTGAGCTTCCCTTTATTCCATCACATCTAGAACTATTTCCATATATATATATAACAACATGAACAGTACAAAGACACTCGTCTCCTCTCTTCCATAGCTATAGAGTGACTGTGGCCACTTCAGGACTTGGAAGTGCTGACGTAAGATGCATTTATTTGTTCAGAGAGCAGACCAAAGAGCTTCTCCCAGGACAGGGACACGTCGGTGCTGAATTCATTTCCTAGGAGGTCTTTGCAGACACTTAGGATCACCTGAAACATGCTCTGTCAAAGGAACACAGAGCGAGTGAGACACAAACACAGAATTGCATTAAGGTTGGTAACTTCTTCAGCTTGAAAGGAACCAATTCTGAACAAGCAGTGCGGTGCAGTAACCCTGGAGTGACAGGCAGAACTGCCTGCCAGTTGTCAATCCTCCTACATCCCTTGGGAGCAGGAGCCCAAACTGACTGCCCCTGTTCCCCTCACCTCTAGGGCTGCCTACTCTCACCTCTCTGTTTGTGTCACAGAGTTAAATTCTTGCGGCTTTTATAGAGCAGCAGATCTTGTATGCAGACATTGGCTCAGATGTGAGGGAGCCACAGAGCTGAGGGTCATCCAGGGCTCCCCGCCCTAGGGTTAGGGTTCCTATGGGTAGGGTACTAGAAGTTAGGATTAGGATTCCTATGAGTAGGGCTCCTCACTCCAGGATTAGGGTTCCTATGAGAAGGGTACTTAGAGCTAGGGTTAGGATTCATAGGATAAGGGACCCACCCTAGAGTTACGGTTCCTATGGGTAGGGTATTCGGAGATCGGGTTAGGGTTCCTATGGGTAGGGCTCCCAGCCCTATGGTTAGGGTTGCTATGGAGAGGGGACTTAGAGCTAGGGATAGCATTCCTATGGATAGGTTACTTGGAGCTAGGTTTACTGTTCTTATGGATAGGGATCCCAGCCATAGGGTTAGGTTTCCTATGGGCAGGGTTCTTGGAGCTAGGGTTAGGGTTCCTATGCATAGGGTATTAGGAGCTAAGGTTAGGGTTCCTATAGGTACAGCTCCCAACCCTAGGATTAAGTTTCCTATGGGTAGGGTGCTTGGAGCTAGTGGTAGGGTTTCTATACCTAAAGACATTGCACTCCCTGTCACCTTACTAGCCCTCTACAGCTCCTGACTTTCTCCGTGTAAGTTACTGCTGTGGGCATTCGGGGTGTCAAACAATTACATAGGGGAGGGGAGGTGGGGCACAGCCAGGAACAGGAGTGGAGGCATCCATTGGATGCTCTCTTTACTGAGGCATGGGCTATTCTATGAAAACATTTGAAAAACTACGAGTGGAGGCTGAACCTCATTTTATTATGTCCTGCCCATATTTCTGCACCTACAACCAATAATTGTACTTATGGGTTGTTTGCTCCAACTTCAGCATCGTGGGGGATGGACCTAATACTGATCTCTGCAGGACTCATTAGATGTCTCCCCCAAATCTGCACCTTCCCAATGTCATTCTCTTTAGTTTAGGCATCTGGAGCCAGGGTTCAAAACAAGTGTCAGTGTTTGCATCTAAGCCCGTTTAAGTGCATTTTTTCTGGTATTTTTTCATTAGAAGTTAAATTACTTTGTAAAGGCTCTGTGATAAGAGGAAGGATGATGTGGGTGTGGATCTGGCTGTGGGTCCAGAGATCTGAGTCAGTTCCTAACTTTGCCACAGACTCCTGATGTGATTTGGGGAAAGTCACTTATCATCCAAGTTACCTCTCTGTAACATAGGGGCTATCCCTTCTTTTTTTATCTTGTGGGCGGGGGGCTGTAAGCTTTCTGGGGCGAAGACTGTTTATTACTGTATTTATGTACATAGTCCAGCACAACAAGGTCCTGATCTTGGTTGAGGCCTCTGGGGATTATTGTAATAAATGTCTGTGATCTCATTTTCCATTTGATCACACAAACAATTGAACTTGCATGGCATGGGTGCTTTATTAACTCTAATGCTTATTGCACATGCCTATGCTAACCTCCTGCTTTTTGACAACCATGTCAGAATGTGTAAACATACATAATTATACCTCTGGGATACTGATCTGTCCCCTGTGCCAGAACAAATAGCTGTAATCCCTAAACAAACATGTTCCCCTGATGTCTGCGTGCATCAGTACCTGGAAATTCACTGCTGGCACTTGGTGCACATTCTTGTGCTTGTCTGCTAGACGGTCCAGAATCCTGCAGGCCTGCTTCCAATTGTCCAGGTTTTCAACCACCTGGTTGAGGGCAACCATGACTCTCCGGCCATGGAAACGCACCAGCGGATCCTCCTGCAGGTTGCCTTCAGTCGGGATGGTCTTGAAGTATGCTTTTGTCTCAGGATAATCTTTGAAGAGTCTGTATTGGGAAGAAACAATAGTGACTGAAAAATCACAAATTAGCAAAGCAAGCCCACTGTGGCTGTGGCTTTAAGAGAATCTCCAGGATGGATAAAAAGAACTGGAAGACGTTTAAAAACAAACAAACCCTAAGGTAATAGTTACTCAGCAGTGAAAAAGAAGTTTGAATGAAATAATATGGATCAATTAAAAGTTCCTACATCTCTAAAAATGTTGCAAAATGCTGAAAAGGTTTAAACAAATATTTGATTTATTTTTGAGGGCATAGGGATCTACTTATAAGACAGAAAAAGATTGTCATCTTTTTGAATATTGTAGGCACTGAAGCAATTTCGTTATATAATTCATTTGAGCTTGATGTTAGAGAACAAACAAATTGACTATGAGTTTGTCTTAGAAAAAATTGAGGCATACTGTTTACAAACAAGAAATGAAACATTTTTGAAATATTTCAGTTTCACTCAAGAAATCAAATGGAGGAAGAGATTTTTGAATAATTTTTAACAGATCTAAATGTAAGAAGTCAGACACGTAATTTCCAGAATCAATATGAGTTAATGATAAGAGATCAAATTGCGATGGGTATACAAGACATTAGTGTAAGAAAAAGACTGTTAGAAGAGCCAGATCTAAATCTGGAAAAAGCAGCCAGTGAAATACATGCCAAGAAAAACCTTTCTTGCTATGTGACTGTTCAACAATATGTTCCCTCCCATTCAAAGGTGACGTGTGGGGGACCCGCAGATCATGTGCCTTCCCCCTCCCTGATTTCTGCAGAGGTTTGCCAGCCCCACTTGGACACATGGTGTGGCTGGGCCTCCTCCCTACACAGTAACTTCCAGAGCCCATGAGTTGTGACCGCAGGGAGAGGCAGGAGCAACAGCTGGAAGCTGCAGGGAGGAGCCTCTGCTTTCTGGGAGGGCAGGCTGAGAGTAAGGGGGTGGGGCTCAAGCTGTTCTGAGGGCGGCTGAACCTTTACATTGTGCCCTCCTGCTATCAGCAGATACTGGTTGTCTTTGAGCCAGAGTCTTGGGGCTTGGTCCCCAGTTACAGTAAGGCCGCTTACCAAAACAAAGGTGCTCCCACTTTCAGGCCCCATGTGGACCAGCAGGGTGCATCAGTAGGTCTGAGACCATAAACGCTGGAAATCTGGCAACAAGGCCTATTCCTAAGAGTTCCACATCAAAGTCAGAAAAAGTTTCCATCATGACTTCTTAATTTCTTCTGGTTGGTGCTAATTATTGTTGCCCTGAAACATTATGCTCTATGTTACCGGGTCAAAGAGGTCATTGGACCCTCTCCCCAGGTACTAATCACAGTGAATGGTGATGACTTTTCTTAGTTGGGACAGTAACAGTAGCAATTCTGGTTAATGGGGACATATTTGGCCAGTGCTGAGGCTTCGTAGATTTTTAAGGCCAGAGGCACTATTAGATCATTTAATCTGACCTCTTTGCATAAAACAGGCCACAGAATTTAGTCTAGTTACTTCTCCAGTAAGTTCAGTTGCATGGTGTCTAGCCAGCGTGAAACATTAAATTGAAGCTTCTTATTACAGAGTTTGTCAAATACACATTAAAAGAACCCCTGTATTTTGGTTCCAAAAGTCATTTTATTTCATTATATTTTTCAGACTGATATATTTAATGGCCTCTTCTCTTAATTGTGACAGCTGCTTAACTGTTTACTGGGGTGTCCAAAAGGACAAACATGGGGTAGGTCCAGCTGGCAAAAAACAAAGGATATTTGAAGGAAGAGGACCCTCTTAATCCAGATCATTCCCTTTCAGAGTGAACTAGCCCCTTCTCATAGTGTGGATCTTGTCCTGTATTTGTAATAGCTGCTATTTTAGCTAGTCAGATTCCCAAGGGTGCTTGAGAGTGACAACTGGAACATTACAAAAGTCCAAGTGTAAACAGATGGGCTTCAAGGAATTTACAAAACAGTAATGCTCAGTTGCTTGGACCAGCATTTTTAAATGTGCAGCAATATCACCCCTCAGTGACAGAGGATAGAAACTAGCTAATTCACTCCCAATACTGTTCAGTCCCTTTGGTAGATCACCTGATGCACACTCATTAACAAAACCTCTTAGAAGAACAGATTATCCTGGAACACATCTGGCCAGCAGCTATTAAAGGGAATAACAGTATGTCCCCAGTGAATGTAGTAGGAGGGGAAAGGACTCCAGCACAGTGAGCAGCATAGTAAAGGGCAGAATGAACTTTATTTCTAAGCATATTTCCAGTTTTAATAACCCTCTGCAGCTCAGAGACCAGACAGCGAAGGGGAGAGGCAGAATGAGGGAGCATGTGTCCTCTTGACCCTCATGCCAAACAGACAAGAAGGATGCATGTTGTCACTGTCAACCAGGCATCTCTGTCCCCTTAGTCCAAAGGCCCAGCTTCAGAATCTATGGATTTAGAATTTGAACTGAGCCTGGAGTTCATTTATCAACTGAAACAAAACCACACGCTGAAGATGAGAGGAGCTCAGAGAGCAGAGCAAACCTGCTCATCCCGTCACAGGTAATGCCCTAAGTCTTCACTCTCAAGCAGCACAGAGACAGAGAGGAATGTTTCATGGGGAAGGAGAAGGGGAAAAAGTTTTCAGTGAAGCAAAACCAAATGTGTAGTGCTCTGCTATGACCTTTATCTGCAAGTCTGTCTCTGGGCAATCACAGTCACTATATAAATACACTCACAGCAGGTATATGCAGTGTTGTTGTAGCCATGTCAGTCCCACAATATTAGGGAGACAATGACAAAAGACAAAAACACCACATTACCTGTGGGAAGAACACTTTTCACAAAGCAGTCACTCTGTATCTGACCTGTGAGTCCTCATCCTCAAAGGAAACCTGCACGACATTTTCAAAAGATGAGCCTGGGAGCTTAAATTCAGAACTCTGCTGCTAGACACTAACAATCAAGATCTTAATAAAGTCACTGGATTTATGGCTTATTACAACAATCTGTATCCCATTAACTCCCTTTTTGGTCCTATGACTGCAGGGGTATTAGGCCACTTCACCGTGAATGATCTCTTCACACATATTCTATTTATGCTAAACTATCTGTTCCGCTTTGTATTAAACTGGCACACTCTTGAGTACCTTTTCCAGCCCTAAAGAAGAGTGCTGTGTAGCTCAAAACCTTGTTTCTCTCACCTACAGAAATTGATCAAATAAGATATCTCACAACGGCTATGCTTAGTAGAGACAGAAGGAACAGTGATGATATCAGATATCACAAACAGGCACAGAAGAAAGCTACATTTTGTAGCATATTTTACACTACAGTGCGAATTAAAATGAAAGCAGGAACTAATCCCAGATAAGCAGGAAGCCCTTGAATGTCATGACTTACTTGATCACAACTGTTTTGCCAGTCTCTTCTGGATTCTCAAATAACTTTGCCCAGATGTGTTGGATATTCTTCTTATCAGCATCATTTAACAAAGCCATGATGCCTGGAGGATGCTCCCTGGTAAAATGACAAGATAGCAGACGATTTGCAGCCCCTGCTTTTGCAGGAAGCCAAACATTCTAGATGAGTGCAGACATAAATGGAACAGACATAAATGTTCCATATGAAACCACTCCTTCGACAGGAGGGGTCCATCTGTCTGTGATACAGGGCTTACTTTCATTCTGTACTTCAGAGAGACAGAGAGAGATGTGGGGTTCACTTGCAAACAAAAAGTGCAGACAGGACCGAAAGGGAAAGTATAAAAAAAGCTAAATGAGCCATTCCAGCACAGTGTAAAAGGGATGTTTTCCAATCAGAACTTTGATCAACTTTGAACTTTGGGAAAAGGAATGAAATCTGATCTTTGCAGCCTGGGGCCATCTCTAGTAGAAAATATCTGCACATTTTGGATGAAGTTTCAACAGAATAAGCTCACTCTTCACGGGAAGAGAACATTCTGGGGCGGTGGAACACATGGTATGTGTTCTTATTTACACTAGGCTTCCACACCATTAGGTCAATGTTAACAAGAAGACCTCCTGTCTCCCAGTGGGGATGCACGATGAAACACCAGTAGTGACAAAGGGCAAAAACTGCTGTCTCCTGCTGGGGACTGCATACAGTAAGAACCTATCAAACATCTGTGTTTTTTGACATTCTAAATATTTGAATAAATTGACTCAGGATGCCCCATAGCCCTGTCAGAGGGATCTAGCCAAAAAATGGCCTCTTTACACTCCTTCCCACTTTTTAGATGGTGGAGGCTGGTGTCATAACATTTCTTCCCAGATCTGGACCTTAGCGTCCAAAATATGGGTGTTAGCATGAAAACCTCCAAGCTTAGTTACCAGCTTAGACCTGGTAAAGCTGCCACCAGCCAGGAATTATACAGTGCCTAGCTTACTGTGGTCTCCCCAAAACCTTCCCTGGGGGACCCCCAGACTCAGACGCCTTGAGTCCTACAACAAAGGGAAATAACCCCCTCCCCTTGTTACCTGGTTACTTCCTCTCAGGCTCCCCTCCCTGGATGACCCTAGGAGATTCCCTGCTTCCAGTCCTGGAAACACAAGTACCGAGAGAGCTAATCTCTCTCCCCACCTCACCCAGAGGGTATGCAAAGTTAGGCTTAGTAAATCTAACACAAAGAGATTTTCTCCCTGACTTCTTCCTCCCACCAATTCCCTGGTGAGCTGCAGACTCAATTCCCTGGAGTCCCCACTAAAGAAAAACTCCAACAGGTCTTAAAAAGAAAGCTTTATATAAAAAAGAAAGAAAAAGACATTAAACATAGTCTCTGTATCCAGGTGACAATATAGAGGGTCAATTGCTTAAAAGAAAAATTAATAAACAGCCTTATCCAAAAAGAATACACTCCAGCAACTACACACATGTAAATACAAAAAAAACAATATAAATCTATTGTCTTACTATCCTTGTACTTACAACTTGGAAACAAAAGATTAGAAAGCCTGGAGGTAGAAAAATCACTCTCAGAGCCGAGAGGGTCAGACGCAAGACAAAGAACAAAGAACTCACACCCAAAACTTCCCTCCACCCAGATTTGAAAAAGTCTTGTTTCCTGATTGGTCTTCTGGTCAGGTGTTTCAGGTTCCCTGTTAACCCTTTTACAGGTAAAAGAACATTAACCCTTAGCTATCTGTTTATGACAGCTCAGCTGGGTGAAGCTGAGTTCTGTATTCCACTTGAAGAGTCCAAGTGGTGAGCATCCTCTTTCAAACTTTCAGATGCCAATTGGCAGGCCCACTGTCTAGCTTCAGTTCACACCATCGCTGGTTTTCTGAGGTGGGACTGGGAAGCACTCCCCCAGGTCATGCTGCTCCTGACTGCGCACTGCTCTTTAAAGCACTGTAACACGGAGACATCAGGCCTATCTTAAACCCCCACTGCACTCTGGGGTATTGGCCAAAATGTAGGAGGAAGCTGCAGTACTTGGGGGAACATTTCCAGGCCCTACTGCTTCAGAATGGGGTGGAAGGGAAGCTGTCTGCTCCCCAGAAGATCATTTTCCTAGAGATAGAAGGGTAGAGGAGATCTAGCAGCTGAGCTCCAAAATCTCGTACAAATTGTAGCTGCCCAGTTGTGCTTTGGAAATGAGTTCCAGCATTGGAAGGATTAGTAGGCTGCTGACACTCACCTCCAAGAAGACCTACAACCATGTAGAGGAGAGGCAAGGCCTGCTGGGAGTGGAAGACTGATAACACAGTTAAGAGAGCAGGGCCTCCAAAAGCTGGATTCAGATTTTTTTTATTCAGAACCAGACCTGGAATCTGATTCTTTTAGGTTCATCGATCACTGTCCATCAGCGAATTAGAGTTAATCTCAGCCCTGCCTCTGTAATTTGCTTTGCTGAGATGTCCCAGGCAAACTGTATGTTGGATTATTCCCCTTGGCCTTGGACTATTTAATGGCACTAATGTTTATCTCTCTGTGGTTCTAGGATCAGGGAACTCTATCAAGAAAGTCATGGTTCTACTGTGTTCTTTCCCACTGCTTCAAGTACAGACAGCAATAAAACAGATGGTGTCTGTGCATGAACTGAGCTCTGTGACCCTCAAATCCCCATTTCGGGCCACGTTCCCTGTCCTTCTTCACACATCTCCCACCCAAACCTGAGTAGCTGGGTTTGGCACTGGAGTGGCAGAGGAGAAGGAATCCTCCCCTCCTGGCTGCACTGACAGCAAAGCTGCTCCATGGTGGCAGCTGCAGGCCCTGTGATTGCAATAGTCCTTGTGTGGCCCTTCTCCAGGCGGTGGGGAGGAGCAATGTCTGATGGATAACAGGCCTTGCCTCTGGCCCACTGCCAGTCCCTGCTGTGCAGAGTGAGCCCATGTAGGGCAGGCCAGCAGCAAGGCCCTCTGCAGGTGCAGAGGAGAGAGTGGGATTTGCCCGTGGGGTCATTTTAGGATGTATACTCGCCAGGTACCTCAGTGCTGGAATCCTGTTTCTCCTGAATAAAGAGGCAGCAGGTGCAAACGAAAGGGAACTGCAAAACAAAAGTGAGACAACTAGCGAGCTTATTGGGAAGGTGGGGGAAGCTGAGATTCCCAGCAGGGGCCTCAACAGCACAGCTGCAGTCAGGACCCCAAACCAATTCACGACTGTGTGTGTCCATCTTAATGTGAACAGTAACAAAGTTACCAAGGAAACCAGAGTTACCAGGGAAACCGCATTAAACCTCCCTTTCAAAAAGAAAATGTGTTTAGTTTGTGTTCCGTAGCTTCAGGGACCTACAAAACCACGGATCAGGCCTTTCAAACCAGCATCATTTACAGTCAACTCCCGGCCCCATCAAAAGCCATGGGGAAAAGCCCACTGACACTGGGACTGTAGGGCTCAGTCTCCGCTTATTCACCCCTAATGAGAGTCAGGAGCACATCCATGAAAGTAAAGTTACTGGATGACACTTGTGTGACTCCTGAGTCAATGAGAGGAGATTTAGGCCCTTGTGCTTAGGAATGTGGCAATATCTTCTGTGTGCGTCTCCCCCACCTCAGAATATCCCTAGAAAGTGAAGGGTGCTGCCCCGTTGGCTCAGTGAGGCTGTGTCATGCCCAGCCCTGATCACCTCAGCACAGCCAGGGGGCAACGCTGAGAGCAGAGCCTCGCACTGATTGACTGGGGGCTTCACCATGGAGGCTGCTGAGATCCAGAGTGGGGGGTGCTGCTTTCATGGAGGGGAGACCCCTCGCTCGGCCTACTCGCCCTGCTGCCATGCGACGGGCTATGGGGCCGAGATCAGCCCTTGCAGCCAAGAAGCTCCATGTAGTTAAACACGAGCCCCCTAGATGGGGGAGCCAGGGGCTTGGAGCCAGGGCAGGCTGCTCCCCCATACCCCATCCTGTGCCCAGGGCCTCTCCTCTCACCACACTGCTGGCACCCCCAACTGATGGAGCTCCCCAGCTCTGGGAGCCTCTGGCAATGGAATTCTGGGGGTGACAGTTGGGGGGAGCGGGAGGGGGAGAGAGCTGAGTGAGCAACGGTGGGGGGAAGGGGAAGACTGGGACTAGGGGGAGGGGAGAGAAATTCAGACAGAAATCTGGGAAATAATGAGTCAACAGGGGAAACCCTGGGTGTGTGAGGCATGGGGAAAAGGAAGATACATCAGTGAGAGCTCAGGCTCCAGATCCTCCTGCTGTGGAAATGCCCATCGACAGGGCACATAGATAGAGCCATGCTTTATCTGTGAGGAGTCCTCTCACCACTATATATGGTGGGGGCAAAGGTGCACCTGTCAGGGAACTGGCCAGGAACATTGCAGGGAGCAGAAGCCAGTTGCAAAGCTAGTCCCAGGAAACTTGCAAGCCTAGAGAGAAAGTCCACCTGAAATGGCTACACCCAGGGCAAGGTGAGATAGATGAGTGGGTCTCCCAAGATGCTGTCCTGGACCTGTACTGTTTCACAGATTAATTAATGATCTGGAAAAGTGGGTTAATAGTGAATTGGCAAAGTTCTCAGCCAATACAAAATCATTCAAGATAGATAAGTCCAAAGCAGACTGTGAAAAGTTACAAAACTTGACTAGGCAACAAAATGGCAGATGAAATTGAACACTGAAAAGTGCAAAGTAATATACATAAGAAAAAAGAATCCCAACTGTACATATACAACGATGGGCTCTAAATTAGTTGTTACCACTCAAGAAAGAGATCTTGGAGTCACTCTGGATATTTCCCTTAAAACTTCTGCTCAACGTCCAGCAGTGGTCAAAAAGGCTAACAGTATCTTAGGAACTATTATGAAAGGGATAAAAATAATACAAAATATCATAATGCCACTATACAAATCCATGATCACCCACATCTTGAATACAGTGTCCAGTTCTGATCCCCCCATCTCAAAAAAGATATAGTGGAACTGGAAAAGGTTTGGAGAAGGGCAACAAAGATGATCAAGGGTATGGAACAGCTTCCATATGAGTAGTAACTAAAAAGAGTAGGGCTGTTCATCTTAGAAAAAAGATGTTAGTCTCTTTTATTTAGTTGTGGGGGGATAAGACAGAGATGTATAAAATATTTCTAGAGCTCTATAATATGAATGGTGTGGAAAAAATGAAGTGCTATTTACCCTTTCACACAATAAAAAAATGAGAGGTTACTGGATAAAATTAATAGGCAGCAGGTATAATACAAACAAGAGGAAGTACTTTTTCACACAACATCCAACTAACCTGTGGAACTCATTGCCAAGTGATGTTGTGCTGGCCAAAAGTGTAACTGAGTTCAGAAAAGAACTGCATAAATTCATGAAGCATAGGTCCATCAATGGCTATTAGCCAAGATGGTCAAAGATATGACTCTATGCTTAGGATGACCCTAACCTTTGACAATCAGAATCTGGGAGTGGATGATTGATAGAGGTGGAGCACTCCAGAATTACACTCTTCTGTACATTCCTGTGAACCTCTGGTATGGGCTACTGTTAGAGACAGGATACTGGACAAGATGGACTACGGTCTAACTCAGTATGCCTGTTCTTATGTTCTTATGATAAGACACAATGCCCTGTCTGCCTGTGGTGGGGTGTTCACCCCATAAAGGACTGAACAGGTTAAAAAGGGGTAATTAACCTTATAGGCTACACCTGGAGGCGAACCAGGCTCTGACAAAGACTGATGATCAAGCCCAGCTGGGCAGGGGCAGGTTGAGCTTGTATAAAGCCAGGAAGCTGAGAGCTAGAGAGGGCTATAAGAAGGAGCTTTGCAGTCACACCCTAGACAGAAAGGCATTTGGCTAGGGACAAGGAGGAGTTCTAGGGTGACAGTAAGCCCTGCAATGCTGTCCTGGACTTCAGAGTCTGGCAAGAAGCTGAGAGGAGTGAAGTAGCCACTGGGAGCAGAGGAAGCTTGGGCTTGTAGACCCATAGATGGGCCAGGAGATAGAAAAGTGAGTTAGGAAGGAGTTCATGGAAACAGCAACAGGATCTGAGATTGAGTAGATTGTGATTGCTAGGCATAGGGTCCCTAGGCCTGGGTTCCCCTACTAGCCATTGAGGAAAGTAGCACTGAATCTGGATTTGGACTAGAAGACTGCCTGATACAGCATACAGACAACTTCTCCAGTGTGACTCTGGCACCCCAAAAATGGAGGATTAAATAGTCACCTGGCAGGCTGGCTGATTCACAAAGAGAGCACTCTGAGGTGTGGGGGAGGGGGCATGGTGTGAAGAAAAGATGGAAGAGAGGCACCAGGCCAGGTGAGAGCTAACTATGGTTGCCAACATTGTATTTAAAAAATAAGGGACTGTTTTCTTAGCACCTCTGTCCAACCCTTCCTCTCATTTATTAGTATTAGTCACCTACATTCATTGAGGCATTTCTTGCTGCTTTTTGCACCACTTAGCAACTCCTGATTTTGTTGTACAGAGAAAAAAAATAAGGGACATTCCTAATAATAAGGGACTATTGACAACCCTATATCCCCAGACCCAGAATGTTGGGAATCATTACAGGGCTAGATCAGAGAAAATCCATGATGTGATGTTGCACTCCATGTGTTTTTTGGAAATATGTTTATGAGTGTAAATATGATGTAACTGGAATATGCTTTATGCAAAAGGTCTTGTAAGGTATCATAACAAGTTATAACCTACTGAATACATTCCTCCTATTTGTATGTATCCTCCTTGTATCTGAAACTAGAAATATAAAGTATAACTCTGGGGTCCTATTGTAATTATGAAAAGTGTGGGCCATTGATGGTGGTTTAAAACCTTGATGGCTTCCATTGACTAGGCCAATTGTTTGTAAATGGCTCTGTTTACTTGCAAGCCTTCCTGTGTTCATGTAAGCCAGCCCAGGAAAAATGGAAGTTGAGGTCTCACATGACATGTGACCATGTTGCATGATGCTGAAATCCATCTTAAATCTGGTACTTTTCTGAGGGTAGGGACCCAGAGAGACAAAAGATTCCTGCCTTGGGCCAAAGCTATATAAAGGGGTGGAACAGAACAAAGATGGCTGTCAGTCATGAGAAATCCCCTAGTCACCACATGAGCTGGAACTAACAAGGACTGTATCAGGGGAAAGGATTGGCTCCAGACTATGAATGAGTCTAATCTGTGAAAGAAGCTTATTAGAACATCTGAGGGTGAGTAATGTATTAGGGTTAGACTTGCATGTTTTGTTTTATTTGGCTTGTTAACTTACTTTGTTGAAACCACTTAAATCCTACTTTTTATACTTAATAAAATCACTTTGGTTTATTAATAAACCCAGAGTAAGTGATTAATGGGGGGGAGGGGCAAACAGCTGTGCATATCTCTTTATCAGTGTTATAGAGGGCAGACAATGTATAAGTTTGCCCTCTATAAGCTTTATATAGAGTAAAATGGATTTATTTAGGGTTTGGATCCAATTGGGAACTGGGTGCTGGAGATGGGTGACCTGCTGAGCAGTTTTTGGTTAAAGTCTACAACTTTGAGGGTATGGACCAGACCTGAGTCTCTGTTGCAGCAGGCTAGTGTGTCTGGTTGAACAAGGCAGGGTTCTGGAGTCCCAGGCTGGCAGGGAAACAGGCTCAGAGGTAATTTCAGCATGACAGGTGACAGTCCCAAGGGGATCTCTGTGACTGAACCGGTCACACAAGGTGTCCTAGCATTCTTTCCCAGTTCTGGACCTTAGTGTCCAAAATATTGGTACTAGCATGAGTTTCCCTAAGCTTAATTACCAGCTTAGATCTGATATGCTGCCACCAATCAGGAATTTTCCAGGGCCTGATACCCTCTGCTCCCCCAAAACCTTCCCTGGGGACCCCAAGAACCCAGATCCCTTGGGTTCTTAAAACAAGGAGAAATAAGCCATTCCCCCACCTCTCCCCCTCCCAGAATTTCCCTCCCTGGGCTATTCTGAGAGATACTGATCCAACCTCTTAAATCACCATACAGAGAAACATCCCCCTTCCCTTCCACAAAGAGGCAAACAGATTCAAGGAAAACAGAGAGAGATTTTATCACCCCCCCCCCGTCTCCCCACCCGTCCTGGTGAGTTATCCCAATCCCCTGGGATAAAACAAGGGAAACAGAGAAAAAAAACAATCAATCAGGTTCTCTAAAAAGAAATCTTTTAATAAAAGAAAGGAAAAAGTAAAGAATTATCTCTGTAACTTCAAGATGTAACTATTACAGGGTCTTATAGCTTACAGATACCAGAAAGAGACCTTCCCCCCAGTACCAATACAAATCAAAATATTCCCAGCAACTACACATATAAAAGTTAACCAGACAGATCCACAATTGCAAATAGAGTTAAAACAATTAAAAAGCCTAAACTGCCTGTTTTACTTGCTCTATGAAAAGAAACTTAGAGAGCCTGTAGTAATGTCTGGTCTCTCTCAGACCCTCCAAGAGAAGAACAAAGAACTCACACAAAAACTTCCCTCCACCCAGCTTTGAAAGTATCTTGTCTCCTGATTGGTCCTCTGGTCAGGTGTCCAGTTCCCTGCGTGTAACCCTTTTCAGGTATAAGAGACATTCACCCTTAACACTCTGTTTATGACACATCCCCGAAATCACAGACAGTGGGGAATCTCACTGGCGGCGATTTCTTCCTAGAACTCAAAAATAACCAGATTAATACAACACATGCACCTTTACATATACTACTAAGTATATAACTAACAGACTTCTACATTTTAAGAACACTTTTTAACTACTGGATTCTGGGAAACTTTCATGAGAGAGTGCATCAGCTACTTTGTTAGAAGCTCCTGAAATGTGTTGAATTTCAAAATCAAAATCTTGGAGAGCTAAACTCCATCGAAGAAGTTTTTTGTTGTTCCCCTTGGCAGTATGAAGCCACTTTAGCGCAGCATGGTCGGTCTGCAGCTGGAACCACCGTCCCCAAACGTATGGGCGTAGCTTTTCCAGGGCATACACAATGGCGTAGCATTCCTTTTCACTGACTGACCAGTGGCTTTCTCTTTCAGACAGTTTCTTGCTGAGAAACACGACAGGATGGAAGTTGTGGTCCGGTCCTTCCTGCATGAGAACTGCTCCTATACCACACTCAGATGCATGTGTGGTTACTAGGAATGGTTTGTCAAAGTCCGGGGCCCTTAGCACAGGGTCAGACATGAGCGTTGCCTTAAGTTGGGTAAAGGCCTTTTGACACTCATCAGTCCACTTAACAGCATTTGGCTGGGTCTTTTTGGTCAGGTCGGTCAGTGGGGCAGCGATTTGGCTGTAGTGTGGTACAAATCGCCTGTAGTACCCGGCCAAGCCTAAGAAGGATTGGACCTGTTTCTTTGACTTTGGGACAGGTCACTTTTGGATAGCATCCACCTTGGCCTGTAGGGGGTTTATGGTTCCTCGATCCACCTGGTGTCCCAGGTAAGTTACTCTGTTTTGGCCTATTTGACTCTTTTTGGCCTTAACAGTTAGCCCGGCCTGCCTGATGCGCTCAAAGACCTTTTCCAGGTGTTCTAGGTGTTCGGGCCAGGAGTCAGAAAAAATGGCCACCTCATTGAGGTAGGCAACTGCATATTTGCCCAGTCCTGCTAGTAGACCATCTACCAGCCTCTGGAAGGTGGCGGGTGCATTTCGCAGCCCGAAAGGAAGGACATTAAATTCATACACCCCCGCATGGGTGACGAATGCTGACCTTTCCTTGGCAGGTTCATCTAGCGGTACTTGCCAGTACCCCTTGGTTAAGTCTATTGTAGATATGAATTGGGCACGTCCCAACTTCTCCAATAGCTCATCGGTGTGTGGCATTGGATAGTTGTCAGGACGAGTTACTGCATTTAGCTTACGGTAGTCCACGCAAAAGCGTATTTCCCCATCTGGTTTGGGTACCAGAACCACTGGAGATGCCCATGCACTGATAGATGGGCGGATTATACCCATCTGTAGCATGTTCTGGATCTCCCGTTCTATAGTAGCTTGGGCATGAGGAGACACCCAGTATGGTGGGGCTCTAATTGGGTGAGCATTACCTGTGTCAATGGAGTGGTATGTCCGTTCAGTCCGTCCTGGGGTGGCTGAGAACAATGGGGTGAAGTTAGTGTACAGCTCCTTGATTTGTTGCCGCTGCAGATGTTCCAGGGTTGTGGAGAGGTTCACCTCTTCCACCCCACTGTCTTTTTTCCCTTCATAGTAGACACCATCAGGCCACTCAGCGTCATCTCCTCTCTGGACTGTAAACTGACAAACCTGTAAGTCTCTGGAATAAAAGGGCTTGAGAGAATTAACATGATACACTCTGGGCTTTAGGGAGGAATTGGGAAATGCTATGAGGTAGTTAACAGCTCCCAGGGGCTCTTGGACTGTGAATGGCCCTTCCCATGATGCTTCCATCTTATGGGCCTGTCTCCTACCTTGAAGGAACGCTCTCTGATATGTCTGTCATACCAGGCCTTTTGCTCTTCCTGAGCATCCTTTAGGTTTTCTTTAGCAAGGGCTAAAGTGTGTTGGAGGGTGTTTTGTAGGTTGCTTACAAAGTCCAGAATGTTAGTCCCTGGAGAAGGCGTAAAACCCTCCCATTGCTGCTTCACCGACTGTAATGGCCCCTTAACCTTGTGACCATACACAAGTTCAAATGGGGAAAACCCTAAACTGGGATGTGGTACAGCCCTGTAGGCAAAAAGTAACTGCTGCAACACTAGGTCCCAGTCATTGGAGTGTTCGTTGACGAATTTACGTATCATGGCCCCCAAAGTTCCATTAAACCTTTCCACTAGGCCATTGGTTTGATGGTGGTACGGGGTGGCCACCAAGTGGTTCACCCCATGCGTTTCCCACAGTTCTTTCATGGTCCCTGCCAGGAAATTTGTCCCCGAATCTGTAAGGATATTGGAGGGCCAACCTACCCTGGCAAAGATGTCAGTTAGGGCCTGGCACACAGCTTTAGCCCTGGTGTTGCCTAGAGCTACTGCTTCCGGCCATCGGGTAGCAAAGTCCACGAAAGTCAGTACGTACTGCTTTCCTCTGGGCGTCTTTCTTGGGAAAGGACCCAGAATATCCATAGCTACTCGCTGAAATGGGACCTCAATAATGGGGAGTGGCTGGAGAGGGGCCTTGACCTGGTCTTGGGGTTTTCCCACTCTTTGGCACACCTCACAAGACCGGACATACTTGGCAACATCCTTGCCCATCCCATCCCAGTGGAAGGACTTCCCCAACCGGTCCTTGGTTCTGTTCACCCCAGCATGGCCACTGGGATGATCATGGGCTAAGCTTAAGAGCTTTTCCCTGTACTTAGTTGGAATCACCAACTGTTTTTGCGGATGCCAGTCTTCCTGGTGTCCACCAGAAAGAGTCTCCTGTATAAAAGTCCTTGTTCTACAACAAACCGGGATCGATTAGAAGAGCTGAGAGGAGGTGGGGTGCTCCATGCCGCCGCCCAAGCTTTCTGAAGGCTGTCATCTGCTTCCTGCTCAGTCTGGAACTGTTCCCTTGAAGCTGGAGACACCAGTTCTTCCTTAGACTGTGGACTTGGGCTTGGTCCCTCTGGAAGCGATGTAGGTGATGGGGTTGTTTCTGTTGCTGGTGAACTGCTCTCCGCTGGTGCACCAGGGGGTATTTCAGGCTCTGGCTGAGCCTCTTGGGTGTGGTTGTCTGCTGCTTCTGCCAGTTCAGGCTCGCTGGCTCCCTCTGGCTTTGGGGTTGAAGATGGATTTGCAAGCACTGTCGTCAGTGCTGGCACCGGTTCTGGTGCTGGCTGCTTTTCCAGTTCCTGGTCTAGGACTGGAAGCACTGTGGCTGTTTCCGTTGTTGGCATGGGATCCGGGTCCACTACCTCTGTCTGGATCTCTTGTAACACAGACGGGGCCCCTGTGGACAGCTCAGGAACAGGAATGGGTCTGGAAGTTTGCTTGGTTTGGCTCCGGGTAACCATTCCCACTCTCTTGGCCCGCTTCACCTGGTTGGCCAAATCTTCCCCCAGTAGCATGGGGATGGAATAATTGTCATAGACTGCAAAAGTCCACATTCCTGACCAGCCTTTGTACTGGACAGGCAGTTCAGCTGTAGGCAAGTCTACAGCTTGTGACATGAAGGGCTAAATTGTCACTTGGGCCTTTGGGTTGATGAGTTTGGGGTCGACGAAGGATTGGTGGATAGCTGACACTTGTGCCCCCGTGTCTCTCCACGCAGTAACCTTCTTTCCGCCCACTCTCAAAATTTCCCTTTGCTCCAAGGGTATTTGAGAGGCATCTGGGCCTGGGGATCTTTGGTGTGATGGTGGTGTAATGAACTGCACTCGGTTGGGGTTCTTTTGGCAGTTGGCCTTTATATGTCCCAGTTCATTACACTTAAAGCATCTTCCAGCTGACTGGTTACTGGGTCGAGGTGGGTTACTGAAGACTGGTGAGGTGAAAGAATAGGGCATCTGTGGTTTTCCTTGGGTTGTAGGTGAGGTCTTTGGCTGCCCTCAGTTGTAGGGTTTATTGTTGGTGTGCCCTCTGGGGTATTCGTTCCCCTTGACAGTAGCTTTTTTTCTTTTCTGCCACTTCCATCCATTTGGCTCCAATCTTCCCAGCCTCGATTACCGTTTTGGGTTTCCCATCTAGGATGTACCTCTCTATTTCCTCAGGAATAGCATCTAAGAACTGCTCCATTTGTATCAGGAGGTGCAGCTCGTCCGGATTGTTAACTTTTGTTCCTGATATCCAGGCTTCATAATTCTTTGCAATGTGGTAGGCGTGTCGGGGGAATGACACATCTGGTTTCCATTTCTGGTTTCTGAACCGCCAACGGGCATGTTCAGGTGTTATCCCCATTCTGTATCTGGCCTTGGTTTGAAAAAGTTTATAATCGTTCATTACCATGCCCTACTTCTGCACTGCTGCTGGTGGCAGTTCTGCCTTTAAAGTAAGTGTGGCATGGTATTGCCACCCTTACTTCTGTGCTGCTGCCTGCAGAGCTGGGCCCTCAGTCAGCAGCCACCACTCTCCAGCCACCCAGCACTGAAGGCAGCACAGCAGAAGTCAGGGTGGCATAGTATGGTATTGCCACCCTTACTTCTGTGCTGCTGTTGGTGGGGCGCTGCCTTCAGAGTTGGGCACCTAGCCAGCAACCACACCTGTCCAGCCACCCAGCTCTGAAGGCAGTGCAGAAGTAAGGGTAGCAATACTGTGCCCCCCCCCGCAACTCTCTCTTGAGTTAAGACCCCCAATTTGAGAAACAGTGGTCTCCTTAATGAAATCTATATAGTATAGGGTAAAAGCACACAAGACCAGTTTTCACAGTCTGTGACATGTTTTTAAAGGCTGTGAATTTGGCAGGAACCTACATATGGTGCTCCTGGAACTGCAGCACCATGGACAGCTCAATGCTAGCAGGGACCAGGGCTGAGAGGAAGAGCTCCTGGCTGGTTGCTGGGCCTGAATTTAAAATGAGCCCTGGGACAAGGGTGGGGCTGTGGGGAAGTGGCCCAGGGAACTGAAAGCAGTGCAGTTAAAGGGACATGGTGCCATGTGACTGCTATTTGTAGGGTCCCTGAGCTGGGACCTAGAGTAGTGAGTGGGCCTGGTTTCCCACCCCCTTCATAGGCCATTGAGGATGTGGCATACATTTGGACAGAGATACACCCCAAGAAGGGGATCTGAACTGTTAAGAGGCTGAGCTGAAACCAGAATAGACCAAAAGGGTGAAACCATTGCCTCCAGGGCAGAAGCCCTGGGGGTGCAGCCCAGTACCAGGGCTGTGACTACCTAAAGACCACAGACACACTTGAGCAAAGGGGTGCTCGTGAGAGGAGGGCACCATGCCAATACATTAGGTCATACTGCAGGACATTTAGAAACCTTCAGGGCTGGATTGTACCCTGAGGTTTTGAGGCTGCTGCAGATATTTGCTGCAGGGCCATGTGGTATTGGAGAGCATACCTGAGCAACTCTCTGATAGTTCAATGAGAGTGACAAGAGGGAACAGGTAGGCCATGCTCTCTTACGTGATGGCTGCAGGCAGGAGACCACTGGAGCTTAATATTTTTCCTGAGAAGGTGCAATGGTCCTCTTCAAGACCGTTACTTACGTCCATATTTCTGGCTTTTTTACAAAGTGGATTTTGATTATCTAAACCCTAATCTCTAGGCTCTCATGACAGTATGTAAATGTACCTAGCTGCTCTGCCATAGCCAAGGACAAGGATAATCTAGTTATTCACATGTACATTTCATAAGGACCCAGCCACAAGAAACTAGTGCTGCGCTGGTACTAAAATACCAGCCATTGTGCTTGGGGTGTCCAGCCTAACACTTGGGGTCTGGATTTCCTGCATATTTGAGATAAGGATAGAGGCACAGCACAGATGCCTAGCCAGAGAGCTGTCTCTTTACACCTCCTGTAGCTGCTGTTTCAGCGAGCCAAGGGTCTCCATACCGAGAGATAAGGAAAAATGTGTTGTGGAGGCAAACTGGCCACCATGGAGGAGTCCATTTAAGCTCTATATAGGATCCATTCAAAGGCATCTGATGTCACTGTCTTATTTGTATATTTACTTATTTTTCATAATTTAACTTCAATAAACAATCCTAGTTTCCCTCCAGCTATATTTCAAAATTTGTAAAAAATGCTCTTTCAAGAGTGAGGCTCTTGGCTCAGCTTAAGTCCTGAAATGTGTTTTTGAACTCCTGTTTACATGCCTGAAAAATCCCTGTAAGCAGAAACTGTATAGTTAGCCAGGCAGCAATTCAGTTCTAACCAGGCACACATGTATCACTGCAGGTGTCCCTGACACCTGACTATTTCCATGGTGCATTTGGTTGGCTGTTTTTTGTTTAGTGTTGCACTTGGTCTTGGGGTGAAGTCCTAGTCCCAGTGAAGTCAATGGAAAACTCCCATTAACTTCAAAGGGAGGGAATTTCATGTTTGGTTAACTTTTAAAAGAGTTGTGGCAATTCTTATTAGAGCCACAAGAGGAGGTAGCTATCAAAGCATCTGGTTTTGGTTGCTTTACACTGACTTCTGTGCACACAAGAGGCACAGCAACATAGGCAAAGGCAGTGCAAGCTTCCCAAAGGGTTTAGCCCTCATCGGGAGGGATGAGGATAGTTTACTCTCCATTGCCCAATATTGACCTTTCCGCTGAGATTTCCAATTAGGTCCAATGGCAGTGGAGGTTTTGTTGATTCCCTCCACGGAAGGGAGAAAAATCCACCTAGAAAATTCCTCCCTAACTCCTTTGAAGGCAACCAGTAAACCTACCAGGAGCATAAGGTATGAGCTGATTACTAATATAAAACTGCAGTTTTTAGGAACTGGCACGAACAAATGAGAATTGAGAAGGGAACTGAACCAATATTGTGATTGGTATTTACTCTGAAATATTGTTTCCATATTGGCATTAGAAATGAACTCAACTCCTCAGAATGAAAGGGAAACAACCCATCATATTGCAGGGGGAAATTCCTTCCAGACTCCACAGAGACAAGGTAGGGGAGGAAATATCTTTTATGGAACCAACTTCTGTTAGGGCATGTCTTCACTGGCAACGTGGCAGCGCTTTAGTGTGGCTTGTGTAGTTGTGGCACAGTGCTGGGAGAGAGCTCTCCCAGCACTCTAAAAAGCTACCTCCACAAAGGGCGTAGCTACCAGTGCTGCAGCACTGTCTACATTGCCACATTACAGCACTGAAACTTGCAGTGCTCAGGGGGGTGTTTTTTGACACTTCTGAGCGGGACAGTTGTAGTGCTGTAAAGTGCTAGTGTAGACAAGCCCTTAGTAAGAGAGACAAGTTTTTGAGCTCATACAGAGCTCTTCTTCAGTTCTGGAAACTAACTCCGGCCAGGTCTACCCTACATACTTTGCTATAACTACCTCACTCAGGGATGTGAAAAATCCACACCACTGAGAAAGGTAGTTATACTGACCTAATCCCCACCTCCCACCCCGGTGTAATCAGTGCTATGTTGTGGAGGTGGAGTTATTAAACCAATGGTAGTGCTCTCTTCCATGGGCATGTCTTCACCAGAAGCGCTGCAGCAGTGCAGCTGCATCAGTGAAGCTGCACTGATACAAGTTTGTAGTGTAGACCTGCCCTCAGAATGTTACTGCTAAATACAAGGTGGAACAGATTGTGTAGCATAAGTAGTTCACACATAATTCAAGGGACCATTGAAGTGAAATGGCCCATTAACACCCCTCCAGTCATAGGGAGGAAGGGGGGGTGGGGTGAGAAAGCAGTTGGGGGGCCTTGGTGGTGGTTTACAGAATGCTTTAATAAGCTATAAATCCAGTGTCTCTATTCAGTCCATAATTTTTAGTATATACCAAAATTATGGATTTAAGATCGCAGGCTCATCTTTTGAAAGTGTTGTGCAGGTTTCATTTGAAGATGAGGACTGATCAGTCAGATATAGAGTGATCACTTTGTGAAAAGTGTTTACTCACAGGTGATGGGATGTTTTTGTCTCATTATTTTCCTGTATGAGTTTGTTCAAAAGGATAGCAATTGTCTGACTTCATTCACATAGTTTTATTGGAGGCATTTAGTGCACTGGATGAGGTATACAACATGTTATGATAGGCATGTGTTGTACCGATGTATCTTGGAAAGTGGCTTATGGGGCAGTGTTGATCACTGTACCAGCAGAGAGGTGTTTGCAGGTTTTTCATCTGTTCTGGCAGGGTCTGGTGCCACTTTGAAGTGGTCTGTGGGGAACTTGCTTCTGATTATGAGCTTGGAGAGGTTGGGGGTTGTCTGAAGGTCAGAGAAGGGGGTTCAGGAAAGATTTCTTTCAGGATGGTGTCCCTACTGAGAATGGGTTGTAGTTGTTTGATACCCTGTATGGGATCCAGTGTGGAGTGGTAGGTGACAATTAAGGATGTGTGGTCGGGAGGGGAGGGGGTTATTTCTGTATTATAGCAAGTACTCTTGGTGTATTTGGATGGCCCATTCCATGATTACATCTACTCTGGTGGAGTGTCCTTGTTTGGTGAAGGCAGTTTTGAATGTGTTAGGGGTGTATATTCCAGACTTCCCTTTGGAGCTGTCATGGTATAATTCCCCCACTCCATCCAAAAGATGGGGTACCAGCACGAATTTCTCTAAGCTCAATTACCAGCTTAGTACTTGTAGGGCTGCCACCAACCAGGAATTCCAGTGCCTGGTACACTCTGGTCCCCCCAAAACCTTGCCCGGGGACCCGCAAGACCCAGTCCCTCTGGATCTTAACACAAGGAAAGTAAATCCTTTCCCTCACCGTTGCCTCTCCCAGGCTTCCCCTCCCTGGGTTACCCTGGAAGATCACTGTGATTTAAACTCCTTGAATCTTAAAACAGAGAGGAAAATTCACCTTCCCCCCTCCTTCTCTCTCCCCCTCCCAGACTCTCCCTGAGAGAGAAAGTAATCCTAACACAGAGAGAAAATAACCTCTCTCTCCCCCTTCCCTCCTTTCTCCCCACCAATTCCCTGGTGGATCCAGACCCCGTCCCCTGGGGTCTCACACCAGAATAAAAAAACAATCAGGTTCTTAAACAAGAAACTTTTAATTAAAGAAAGAAAAAACAGTAAAAATTATCTTTGTAAATTTAAAAAATGGAATAGGTACAGGGTCTTTCAGCTATAGACACTGGGAATACCCTCCCAGCCTAAGTGTACAAGTACAAATTAAAATATTTTCAGCAAAATACCAATTTGAACTCCTTTCAGCCAAATACACATTTGAACTCCTTCCAACCAAATACACATTCACAAATAAAGAAAACAACCATAAGCCTAACTCGCTTTATCTACGTAGTACTCACTATTCTGAACTTATAAGAGCCTGTAACGGAGAGATTGGAGAGAAACCTGGTTGCACGTCTGGTCCCTCTGAGCCCCCAGAGTGAACAACAACCAAAAAGCAGCAAGAAATCCTTGGAGCATAAGCTTTCGTGGGTGGGTGTTCACCCACGAAAGCTCATGCTCCAAAACGTCTGTTAGTCTATAAGGTGCCACAGGATTCTTTGCTGCTTTTACAGATCCAGACTAACACGGCTACCCCTCTGATACTTAACAACCAAAAACTAACAGCACACACAAGTTCCCTCCCTCAAGATTTGAAAATATCCTGTCCTCTGATTGGTCCTCTGGTCAGGTGACAGCCAGGCTCACTGTGTGGAATCTGAGTGCCTGGCCGTAGATAACAAATTTCTTGGTGTATTTGAGGTGGTTACTGGATCTATGAAGACAGGCATGATGATCTCTGGGTTTCTTGTGTATATAGTTATCTGAAGGATTTAATTGTTGAAGCTGATCATGGTATCCAGGAAGTTCATGCTAGTGTGGGAGTGTTCCAGAGAGAGTTTAATGGACAGGTGGTAATTACTGAAGTTGCAGTGGAAATCTATGAATTAGTTTGTTGTATATCCAGAGGATGCAAATATCGTTGTTGGGTTTTGTTATGCATTTGTCTAGACATTCTTCTTCCAGGTGGCCCAGGAAGATGTTGGCATATTGGTGAGCCATTCTAGTACCCATGACTGTGCAAACCATGGGAAACAAAAGTGTGGTGTTAAAGTAAAATTGTTATGGGTGAGGATAAAATGAATGAGACTGGTGATGTGTTTGGTGTGGCTATCTGAGTGTTGCCCATTGTCCTGTAAATATTTGAGGCAGGCAGCTATGCTGTCATTGTGAGGGATGTTGTTGTATGGGGAAGTAACATCCATGGTGGCATGAATGGTGTTCTGAGGGGGAGGTTAATGTTGTGGAGATTGTTGAGGAAGTTGGTTGTGTCATAGGTGTTGATTTCATGAGTGCTCCGGGGCTGGAGCACCCCTGGGGAAAAAATGGTGGGTGCTGAGCACCTACCGGCAGCCCCCCTATCAGCGCCTCCTAGCGCATCCCGCACATCGGTGGGCCCCATGGATCAGGGCTTCCACCTCCCTCCCTGTGCCTCCCATCCACCACAATCAGCTGTTTTGCAGTGTGCAGGAGGCTGGGAGGGAGGGGGGAGGAGTGAGGATGTGGCACGCTCTGGAGAGGGGGAAGAACTGGGTGGGAAGAGGTGGGGTAGGGCCTTGGAGGAAGGGGTGAAGTGGGGCAGGAAGAGGTGGGGGAAGTGGGCAGGAAGAGGCAGGGCCTTGGAAGAAGGAGTGGAGTGGAGTGGGGGTAGGGCCTGGGGCAGAGCCAGGGGTTAAGCACCCACCGACACTTTGGAAGGTCGGCACCTGTGAGTTATCTTGGCGGAAACTGGCCCTTGGTGTGGTGAGTGGTTTGAGGATGGTTCTAGGAGTCCCAATATTCCTTCAGTAAGAGTGGCATGGCCAGATATGATAAGTCTGCCTGGGTTCCCTTGTTTGTGTATCTTCGGAAGTGTGTAGAACAGGGGTTCTCAAACTGGGGGTCAGGGTCCCTCAGGGGGTCATGAGGTCATTACATGGGGGGTTGTGAGCTGTCAACCTCCACCTCAAACCCCATTTACTTCCAGCATTTATAATGGTGTTAAATATATTTAAAAGTGTGTTTAATTTATTAGGGGGGGGTCACACTCAGAGGCTTGTGATGTGAAAGGGGTCGCCATTAAAAAAGCTTGACCCACTGGTGTAGAAGATCCCTGGGGTGAGTTTGTGAGGGATGAGTTTCTCTTCGAGTTGTTTGGGGAAGGATTTTATTATCTTAAATTCCTGGGTAAATTGTGTTGTGGAGTCTTGGAGTTCTTTATAGGTGTCGTAGAGTTGTTGTTGGCCTTGACATAGCCTGCATTGTTAAGGACTACAATGACACCACCTTTCTCTGCTGGTTTGATCACTATCTGGTAGCTAGATTTCAGGGACGATGTAGCTGTCCTCCTGGTGGTGGAGAGATTTTGGTGAATGTGATATTTGCTAAGGATTTCAACTTTTTCCCCCCAAAGCAATAAATGTAATGATCAAGATTGGTTTCATCCACCCTGTGGTGTCAAGTCAGATGACTGTCCTTTCTTATGATTGTCAGTGGGTATATGGTAATTGTGAGTGGTGTCATTGTTGCGAAATTCTTTTGAGGCACAGACGGTGGATGAATTCTTCTACTTCTCCACATGTTAGTATGGTATCAGGTTATATGGTGGGGCAGACGTTCAGTCCCTTGAGTACAAATAATTCAGTTCCAGTGAGGGGCAGACTTGAACACTATACAACATCAATTTATCATGTGGTGGGTAATGGTGGCAAGGTTTCTCCTGGAGGTAGTGTTCTGTGGGTTGTGGAGTAGTTGTAGATGGCCCCACTTTTTGTGTTGGATTGCTATTGTCAGGAGTTTTTTATATAGTCTTGGATTTCTTGCATGACTTCCAGGTAACTTTTTCCTGTGGTGTGTGATGTGGCAAAGCAGAACTCTTGGAACATACCCTGGATAGCTGACCATCCCACTCAACCATGTTGGTTCCAGTGGAGGCAATGTGGCACGAGGGTGCTAGTACTTCCACCCATGACAGTGTCTTGTTCCCCCTCATACTCTTTTTGGTCTCCTCTGAACTCTCAGGAGACAGTGCTCCAATAGCACAAGTGACATGATCAGGAGCACATGATTCTGTGTTCTCATTGCTGTCTCATCTGTCACCACCTGCTTCTAGTAGTAATCAGCCAGAACCAGTATTTCAGGGGCTCAGTCTAAAGGGTAACTTTTAAATGTGTTTCTGCTGCCACTTCACCCCCTGCTCTGTCCATGTAAATTACTAAGGATAAAAGGCTATCTGCTCCCTCTACATGATTGCAGACCTAACAAAGAGGTGCATTCCCCCAGGGCAACACCTAGCAGCTCCATACCTATGCTGCAATTGTCACAAGGTTGCTACTAATCACTATGGCCTAAAGAGAGAGAAGCTGCTGTAGAAGAGAGAGGAGTAGACAGTGCATGCACCTCTTACTAAAGGTCATCATGGAAACAACAGATAACTTCCATAGTGTCAATAAACATCTGTTGGTACTTCCCTAAAACTGAACCACAATGGAGGAGGCAGCAAATGTGACACTTCCCTGGGGTACCCAAGGTTGTGAGGCACATCCCTACCACCTGCCCTTAGAGCAGTAGTTCTCCACCTCTGGGCCACGGGCCATTTGCGGCCCAGTCACTACAGAGCTGTGGCCCACGTGACATCCTCAGGGTCATAGAGGTAGTATTGGATGCGGCCCACAGAACACATTGTGGGTCACATATGTGACCCACAATGGTAAATAGGTTGAGAACCACTGCCTTAGAGTAAGGAATTCTTGTCTAGTCCCTGACACCTCCAGCCTCTGGCAGCACAACCACTGCCCTTCAGGTCTCTGCCAGACCTGCTCTCTTTACAGATTAAGGATGGATACTTTCCAACATCTGAGTTCTCTGAGCATCTGTCTGGAGATTTTAGCCTCTGATCCACTGGATACTCTCAGAACATCCTCTGTTCCCAACGGGACAGTGCACTCTGTCTTTTCAGTTACATTGCAGAACGCGGTTCTGCTTAATACAGCACTTACACTTCCTTTCTCTATAAAGAAGTCTATGTTTATTTAACAAAGTACAGAGATTCAAATGAAAGCAAGCATAAATATTGGAAACAAAGGATACGATAAAATCATAACACACACAGCCGAAATTTAAGCAATAGGACATAATGTCCTAAGAGTTAAAGCTCACCCAAAAGCCTTCCAGCGTATTACACTCAGGCTTGGCTGTGATCTTCCATTCAAGATGCAAACCCGCTCTCAGCTTACTTTCTAGGTTAAAGATACAACAGTGTCCTTTTGCAACTGCAGATATATCATACAGTCCTTTGATCTTCATTCATAAACTGGACCCCTCCAGCTGTGTGTTCTTTGTAGATTTTTGTAATTTCTTGTTCATTTGTTACAAAATTGTCATATAACTAGATAGATGAGTGGTGCCTGCCTGTCAGAAAAAAGCAAGGTGTTTGTCATCTCCTAGTGACCTTCTTTAACTCAGACCTGAAGGTTGTAATTTCCAGCCTAGGAACACAGCTCCTTACATATTATCCTTACCTACATTTCACAATGGTTATGATGACTGATGCCTTACTGGCTCTGAGATCTCATATGCCACCTTTTAGTGAATTATGCATATAACAGACCCAGGGAATCCCTGTAAAATTCCATGCAACCCCTGTGCCCTCTGCCAGTTAGCTTCAAGAAGTTCCTGGATCACAGCAGGAACAGACTCTAATCACACAAGTCTCCCCTGATGCTGAGCGGGGGACACTCCAATAATCACCCACCTTTCCCTGGCCCTATCAGAGAGGGGTTATACTACCTAGGACTCCAGGCTGTAAAACTGCCTCAGTTCCCCTCACACCACATTGAACAACTGGGGCTCCCTACTGAACCTACATAGAAATGATGACTGGTGAATCTGGACTGTCACCCTGCAGGTTCCCCAGCATCATCACCCAAATTCCTGTATTTGGGCAGAGAAGGGGTTTAATGTGAGTTCTACTTGCTACCTGCAAAAAAGTCTGGGACTGTTCTCCTAGTTGTCCCCAGCACCTTCCACACATACCCTGAGCTCTCTGCCAGTCAAACAAATATTAGTACCTAAGAATGGTGGGTTTTGGTTTTTTTTTTAAATTGGGGTGGGAGGTGGAATCTCTGCGTGATTTCACATGAATTCTGGCAGGATCCACACTCAGAAGTGCAAGAGCAGTCATCTACTCTGCTTCTCTGGGCAGAACTGAGCTCTCCAGTACCCCCTCTAACCTTTCCAGAATTTGACTGCTGTAGCCTTGGATTAATGGCCCTGACAGCCCTGGCCACACAAATGGCTGTAAGATTTTTTTGGAAGTAGGCCTGAGAAATTTCCCCAAAGCCTAACCCAGGGTGGTAAATATTTTTTTTATTAAAAAAAAAAATCTACTTAAAATTAAATTTGAAATTACAACCTATATTAAGGCCTAAATTTATTATTATATATTAAAACAATTTAAATTAAATACAAAAAATAATATTAAGCAATCCACATTTGTTGCACAGTTTTAACGAACACACTAAACTGCTGGAACTCACTGGCTACGCACCTGGAACTAGAGTTGATGAGTGAACCCAGCTTCTGACAGCACTAGGCTCTTCTTCTCAGTGGTACCAGATGACAGAATGAGGAGTAATGGTCTCAAGTTGCAGTGGGGGAGGTTTAGGTTGGATATTAGGAAAAACTTTTTCACTAGGAGGGTGGTGAAGCACTGGAATGGGTTACCTAGGGAGGTGGTGGAATATCCTTCCTTAGAGGTTTTTAAGGTCAGGCTTGACAAAGCCCTGGCTGGGATAATTTAGTTGGGAATTGGTCCTGCTTTGAGCAGGGAGTTGGACTAGATGACCTCCTGAGGTCCCTTCCAACCCTGATATTCTATGATTCTCCAGACGCAGAGAATATTTTCTTCACTTCAATTTATTCAGTTCAATGACTAATTCATTCAACAGTGAGAAAACCATTGAGTTGAAAAAGCAAGACAGCCACTTTTCTCTTTCAATCTATGAATAAAAATGAGGTGTGGGAGGATGAGCTTGACTACTGTAAAAATCTTTAAAGACATGGTGTCCAGAAATAATTTAAATTCACTAATGCTATAGAGCAATCGTTTCTTTAATAAATAAGTTTTAAATGCAAAACATACTTTGATATACTTTTTCTTCTTTCCATGAAATTTAAAGTACTTGTATTTAAATTTTTAAAAAATAATGCTGTTTTTGTGCTTTTTAAGTGAATGTGAATTTCTATCCAGAGCTTGGCACAAAACACAAGTAAAAAATTTAACATAATCTAGAGTAAATAAGAAATATATCATTCAACATTTTTTAACATAGAAATGTAAATTGCTTAAAAGTGTACTGATACAGTGTATTCTTCTGGTTAGCAAAAATAAGCACCAAATTTAGTATAAAGGCTATATTTAGTTGCAAATTAACATGTTATAGGTTGATTCTCATTTGTTGATAATCTTTCTTTAGGAAAATAACTAAAATGTACAAATGCAAAACAGAATTATTAGTTAAATGAGGTTTTCTTGCTTGCTGAGGTAAATCATGATTAATACTGGTGATTTAAATCACTTTCATTTAAATGAAAATCAATTCTGGCCAGAACTGCAGCAGGTCTGGAGATAGCTCTGCCTCCCAGATCACATATATGCTCTTGCATTGTTCTAGCAGCACCACTGTGGTTTCCATCAGCCCCACTTGTGTGCCTATATTTTAAGGGCTTGTCTACACAGGGAGACTAGAAAATTAATCTTTGAATTAATTAAAGGTGTGAATTTGAGCAGCAATAAACCTCTCTGTGGACATTCTCAATCAGAATTAAAGCAGTCTTTCAGCTTAATGGTGAATTAAAATAGATCAAATGAAGGCTGCTCTAATTCTGAATGAGAGGCAGGTCTACGCTACAAAATTGCTCTACCTATTTCACATCAGCATAGAGCCCCAGCAGTAATTACCAGAGTCCCACCCCCAGGTCCAGTGGCCTCTTCAGGGTTATGGGGTGCACCCCAGGGAACTGTCGGGGGATGGGTCACTGTGGGGTGAGGGTCTCTGGAGCCGGGCTATACAGGGAACTCTTGGGGCTAGGGGGTGACTCCAGAGTGGGAGGTGTCTGCGGGGTGACTCCAAGGGGCTCGAGGGAGGTCTCGGGGGGGTGTCACACTAAGGGCTCTAGGGCGTAAGGGGTCACTCCACGCTAAGGGCGCCTGGGGGGCGTCGTTCCGCTCCCCCCGCCAGGGCTAGAGGAGGCGCCCCGCCCCGGCCGGGCTGAGGCGGGGCCGGTCTTGCCAAGCCGCGGAAGCCTCCAGGGCGGGACTCGGCGGCCAGGGAGCCGCAGGGGCGGCGATGAGGTCCCGCGGCGGGAGGAGTCCGCTGCCCCGGGCGGCGATGCCAGGATAGCGCAGCCGGTGCCATGGTGCGGGCAGCGGCCCCAGCGCTCGGGCTCCTCCTCCTGCGGCTGCTGCAGCTTCTCTCGCTCCCCGCCGCCCGCAGCGGCCCGCCCGGCGGTGAGTGATCGGGGCGGAGCTGAGACCCCCCGCCCGGCAGGGCCTCGCCGTGTGAGGCAGAGCCCGGCGCCCCCTGCTGCCTTGCCCGGCTCCGCGGCCCCCGCCACAGGCGCACAGCAGGGGCGGGCACAGCCCGGGTAGCTGCCCTCAACGGGCGCTGGGCACCGGGGAGCTCTCCCGGGCTCCTGCGGTCTCCGGAGACCTGTCCTGGGAATTCGGTGCGGCGCCGCGCTGAGGGGGCCGGGTGCTCGGCACCTACGCGAGCAGCCCCGGGGAGGGGAGCCCGTGCGCCAGGCCCGCCGGTGTGGGCCCGGGAGCGTCCCGGAGCCCGGCCGCCGCGCTCCTTGGCGCTCTTCCTGCTTCGCGAAAGACGGTGCAGGCGGAGGATGCAGGAAGCGGGCCAGGCTGTGAAGAAGCGGTGCTGACGGCCTGGACTAATGCCCTGGGGGTGGGGCGGAGGGAAATAGCCGCAATACTCCCTTAGCGGTGCCTGCGTCTCCTTGCTCCATGGCTGGAGGAGGGGAGTCAGCCTCTCTCATGCTGCTAGCAGCCTAAGCCTGGAAACAGGGCAGCTGGGCGGTATCCCTAGAGCAGGGGTGGGCAACCTTTCAGAAGTGCTGTGCTGAGTCTTCATTTATTCACTCTAAGTTAAGGTTTTGTGTGCCAGTAATACATTTTAATGTTTTTAGAAGGTCTCTTTCTAGAAGTCTATAACTAAACTATTGTTGTATGTAAAGTAAACAAGGTTTTCAAAAGGTTTAAGAAGCTTCATTTAAAATTAAATTAAAATGCGGAGCCCCCTGGACCAGTGACCAGGACCCGGGCAGTGTGAGTGCCACTGAAAATCAGCTTGTTTGCCGCCTTTGGCAACTGTGCCATGGGTTGCCTACCCCTGATCTAGAGCTTGTTGATCTGCTGTGCAGTGAGAATCCAGGAGCCACTTTGCTCTGGGTTCTGAGCTGGCTGAGGGGGCTTAGCAGTTTGTGCACAGTGTCTGTCCTCTTTCCTTCTGTCTTTCCGTGCTCCAACTGGCTGACCCTATAGAAATTGAGTGTTGGAGGTGGCTCCTAATTTCAGCCCTTTAAATTATGGCGATTATTCACGTCATCACTGGAGAGATGCTTGTGAGGAGCTGAGTACGCTGCGTTGGCTGAGCTCCTGTTAGTTGTGTATGTGGGTTCTCCTGACTTAGAGTCCCATATGCTAACTATGTGTCATCCTTCCTGGAAGAGGGTGAGATTTCTGAACCCCTGTCCCTGCGGAATTATCACAGCCAGACACTTCTGTACCAATGCTGTGAGCATTGTTGGAATTCGGTGATGGCAATTGGCTTGTGCAGCCTGCCTCACTCTCATTTAGTAGTTGCATCTGTGAGCACATCAAATTATGATCTCTTTCCATCTCTTGCATGTGCCGGCAAATTCTTCACCTGTCAAATTCTGCTGCCTGCATTAAATATATTAGACTGAATTTACTGCCTGGAAAGGCCATTCAATCTATAATCAATATTAATTAGCCCTGCCAGAAGCTCTCTGAATGTTTATATATGGCATAGTTTCAAAGCTGCAGAATTCTGTCTCTGTGTGTAAGATTTCATTCTGATTCTCAACACTGCTTCCTCCCTATCTGTGTAGGCACTGGGAAGACTTGTCAGAATCAGTGGGAAATGGCTATCTAGGAAAGTTGTTTGCAGTGTTAGTTGTAGGCCTGTTGGTCCCAGGATATTTGAGACACAAAGTGGATTAAAGTTAAGAGCATTCAGTCCATATGCCATATCAGCTGAGACTCTGATTAGCATAATCAAATTCCATGGTCAGTGAGTCATTCTCTGGTGCCTTGTGGTGTTTGCAAGGGCTGGAAGTGGGCCAACAGAGGTTTGGTACAACAGACCTTGCTTCTGACTTCCTCACTGATCACTGGTTCTATGTGTGAGTTCATCAGTGAAATGGAATTAACAAGATTTTAGGAAATTTTTTTGCTCAGCCTGCGTAAGGGGCATTTAAGCAGTGGGGAAGAAGACTCACACTGAGGGTCAAGGAGCTGGATGTGTCTAAAAAGGCAAGTCCCCTTTGCACCAAGATCACTTAAGAGACTTTCCACACACTCCTGGTTAGTGGACAAGCTGTTCTAAAAATGTGGAATACCATTTTGAAAACTTTTTCAAAATTGTCTTTTTTGCCCTATCCTGGCTACAAATTGGCTTATCTGAGAAGCCTCAGAAGAGGATTATCCAAAAGATCATGGTGAGTTGTTCCCAGGCCACATCTGAGGTGCTTCCCTGCACACATTCTACTTGGAAGTTCCCTCCAGGTGGGCTATCACACCCCCCAGCTGGCCTGCATCCTGGGACTGCATTCTGGTGCTGTTTGGGAGAAGCATGCATCCTGCTGAGACCACATACTTCCTTTCCTAGAGGCCAGGTTTCAGTACAAGATCCTTCCCCACCCACGCTGAGTTGGATTACGCACACCTTCCCTACTGCCAGAGGCCGTTCTCCAGCTCAACTTCATCAGTTAGGGAGGCATGTCAGTGATGCTGTGAAAGTTCTGTCCTGGGGCTGCCAACCCTCCCAGCATGGCATTTGCTGGAGTAATCAACCCACGCCTGTCTTGTGGCTACCATCCCTTAGCATGGCTCTTTGTTCAAATATTTGTGTTTTAACTCCTGCAGAGCTGTGAGTCCTAGCTGAAAGGGCAGATGGGGATAGTCTCTGACTCCATTACAGAGCAATGGAAAGCAAACAGCACTGTGCTGTTGCTTGTAATAAAGGCAGCTCAAAACTGAGTAAAATAAACATAATTAGAAACTAAGCTTGAAAGTGGCAGGACTGATTCTTATAGATAAAAGGTTACAAAAGTTTCTTCGACTATAGAGTCTAGCCCTTATTAACAGTTGTTCTAGTTACTCCCTCTGTAGCACTTTGCCCTTGGAGTGAACAGGACTGGTGGTGACAAACAGGGCAGAACTGAGTCTTGTCATTCTCTGCAGCGGGTTAGTTCATGCCTGATCATGTTAATGCCTCAGGTTCCCTTGTCCCTGCCATCCACATTGTTCTAATTTTCACATTGCCTGAAGGTGTCTTGCCCTCAACAGTGTCCAGAAGGCAGTGACTCTGCCCTGGTTTAGGATGCAGAGGGCAGCAGGTTATAACATGGCCATGTCCAGAGAGGGTCAATTGAAATAGGACCACTTCCTTCCAATCTTGGATCTGAGGAAAAACAAATTGTTCTGATGTTTGTGACTATCTGTCTGGGTTGAATTTGTCCCTGGGCTTGTCCATGAGATATTCTGTCAGTAGGATTGCCTATGCTTTAAGAGTTGTGGTGTTTAACCTAGTGTAGATAAGTCCAGTAATGGTGTCAGCTCGTGGAGTCTCCTTTGTTTTCTCTCTGTGAAGTGCTTCAGCTTCTTTCCATGTAAAGTGAATCTTCAGTTTTAAGTGTGTACAAAACATCATCAACTTGAAATGTAGTCAGTCAAAACATGACTTAATCATGGTTGTTCCAGTACTGCTCCTGCCAGGGGTCCCTCTGCCAATGACTGTGATTTCAATCATGTTTTCCTATCTTACAAAATAAGGACCCACAAAAATGGGGTGTGTGTGTTTACAAGGAAGCCGATAGCACTGGTGATAGGCACATGCACAAAGGAAACAAACACAACACTTCCTGGTTTTTAAGTGGGTTATAGGCAGCTTGCTAGGTAATGGTCTGGGCCACCTTATGGTCAGCATTGCATTCTGGGCACCACTGTAACACAGGGTAAGCATTCAATTTAAGTTGAAAGTATCCATTTAAGTAATTTGGGGTTAAGGTGCTCATAAATAGATTGTTTATTTGTATTTGTGGTCTAAGACCAGGGCCCCACTGTGCTATAGGTGCTGTACACAGAACAAAGACACGGTCCATGCCCCAAGATTTTTTGGGGGATCCCACTACTCAGCCTTTGGAAGTAAGGAGATAATTGACACATGATTTGAACCCTCTTTTCAGACCCACCCAACAGTCTTTGCTGTCTGCTGTGTTCTGCATTGAGCTGCCATTGGTTACCTAGTGGAGTTTGTATGGCCTTTGTGCTCTCTCCGAGACTCTAACAACTCCTATGGCTGTGGTACTGTATAGCAGAGTCTCCGCTGCCCTGGAGAGCCCGTTGTGGGCTGACTGCCTTGAGTGCAACAACAGTATTTGCAGTCATTGCTGACACAGGCTGTTTTAAGGAAGCTGCTTCTTTAAGGTTTATGTTTGGCCTTGGTTATTAATTACCTTTCGGGCTTCCCTGGCTACTCCCTCATTGTTTGCAGTGTTTGTTCAAGTTGCTGATGAGCGCTGGGAGCCAGCTCTCGGTACAGCTGTGCTCTAGCCCCACCCTCATCTGGCATGCTGTTTGGTGGGTTAACCAACCCCACTCTTAAGCTGCCACGCTTCCTCCCCTGGCACAGTGCACTTCTGGTGGGTGAGTGGACAGAGCCCATTAGACCTCCAATGCACAGCTAGAAATCAGGCTCTGAGCTGAGATGCAACGGGGAATTTCTAAGGGCCAAATGAACAAACTTTCCCAGCAGGGATGTCCCATTCTCAAGGATGATGTCATGAGGAAGCCAGCCCAGCTGAAGGCATGAGCAAAGAAAGTGGGTTTTCCCTTATTTTAGAAAGCGAGACAACCTATCATACTTAGAGCCCTGCAAATCTGCAGATACTCGCTTTATATCTGTGGGCCATGTTTGTGGATTGCAGATGGGACACAGATACAAATTTTACAACCACGCTGCTATGTAAAGCCTCTGCTCAAATGCAATTGTAAGATCTGTAACGTGTATCATTAAGTTCTGCAACCTTTTTGCAGACTTTGTAACTTCAGTTATTGTTAGCATAGCCTTTTAAGTTTTGTAACCTTTGCAAGCTCTGTGGCCTTTTCAGGTTGCCACTTGTATGAACTTCCAAGCTTCGTAATATCCCTTCCCTCAGAGAGAGTGTGAATGAGGGAGTGTGAACAAGGGAGTGTATGTGGGACTGGGCAGAGAGGAACTGCAAGGAGAGAGGAGCCAGGTGTGTCTGATATAATCTGCCCTGAGAAGGCAGTTATGAAGTACTGTAGAGAAAAGAAGAACTTGGTATGCATGAAAGGAACTGGTCTGGGAATGCTTCTCGGAGACAGACACAGAAAGGAAACTCAGTGTACGTGACAGGAGCCGCCCAGTTCCAAAATAAGAGGAAGAAGGCATGCACACAAGCCCCTGTTTCTTGACTCTCTCAGCAGCCTGGATTCGTGACCGCAGACAGACACACCAGATCTACTATGCTTTGGCTTCTTGGCCTCCATGCTGTCTCCGGTAACTCTCTGCCTGTGTAAGTGTGTGGGTGCATGGGGGTATGAATGCAGTGAATGTGTGCGTGTATGAATAAGCTCCATCTCTTTTCTTTCTGACCTAACAGCGGTATTGTAATAAAACTAATACACGTGTGACCCTGGGTTGGTTTTTAGGGGAACTTAGGTAACACACGCAGGGTTGTAATCATATAGCTGAACTGTACCTGAGCCAAGCGAATGCCATCTCGCTAATAGCTGATGAGCTGTAACTGGTGTGGGGAGCTGCCCCTGGCATCACCCTCTCACTCACTCATGGGTAGGGGATTGCTGTCACCTGCCTGGGAATTTGTCATTCTTTGCAACTGCTTCCATGCCCAGCTCACCCTGTGTACAGTGTATTTCTGCTCACGGTGGTTTATCTCAATTCATCTCTTTTCTCTGCATCTCCCTTTAAATCCCATTGGCCTGACCTGTCCTCTGGATGTAGCTAGGCAGGTGCTGAACTGCTCTGTGCAAATAGCTAGACTACAGGAGAACACGCTTCTACTATGGTTATTCTGTCCTTCCCCATGCCTTATTTCATCCCCATGCATCTTATGACTGACCTGGAGTGTGAGTTCTTTGGGGGCAGGGATTGTCCCTTACTGTGGCTACGTCCAGACTACCTGCCGTATCGGCGGGTTAAAATCGATTGCTCGGGGATCGATATATCGCGTCTCATCTAGATGCGATATATCGATCGCCGAGCGCGCTTATATCGATTCCGGAACTCCATCAACCCCAACGGAGTTGCGGAATTGACAGGGAGAGCCGCGAACATTGATCCCGCGCGGTGAGGACGGGTGAGTAATCCGATCTTAGATATTCGACTTCAGCTACCAGTTTCTCCTCTCTTCGTTTTCACACCTCAACTACTAGAACAGGGCCTCATCCTCCCTGATTGAACTGACCTCGTTATCTCTAGCTTCCTTGCTAGCATATATATACCTGCCCCTGGATATTTCCACCACATGCATCTGAAGAAGTGGGTATTCACCCACGAAAGCACATGCTCCAAAACGTCTGTTAGTCTATAAGGTGCCACAGGATTCTTTGCGACTTTAGCTACGTTATTCACGTAGCTGAAGTTGCGTATCTAAGATTGATTTCCCCCCATAGCGTGGACCAGCCCTGTGTTTGTACAATATCCAGCACAGACAGCTGGGTTCTTGGAATGCTCCTCTAAAAGATCATGTGAAAGGGAAGCCAGCTGTGATGTTTGTCTACACACACAGGTTACACTGGATTATCTACAATTGTATTGAAAACTGGTTCACTGGGCAGGGGTTTGCACCAGTTTACCAAATGAAGCTGACCGAATAAGCCAGGTGTAGACTGATTGACATTGCTCCCAGCTGCTGTGTGGAGCAGAGCCTGACATTAAAACTGCAGAAAGGCTGTTCCCTGCTCAGGTTCTGTCAGATCCAACCTCTGGATGATTTAGTTGGGGTTGGTGCTGCTTTGAGCAAGGAGTTGGACTAGATGACCTCCTGAGGTCCCTTCCAACCCTAATCGTCTATGATTCTATGGTGCTGGCCTGCACCCACTGCTCTGCTCCCAGCTGCTGTCTGGCTCTGCTCAATCCCCCTGCACTTCACTAATAGCTGTACTTAGCACCTATCCAGTAGATCTCGATCATTAACCTGTTCAAAGCCAAATTGCCCCAAGGAGGTCAAGGAATTATTTTGGTGCCTTTGGCTATCCTTAGGGAGGATGGAGATGATCTAAGAAATGGCAAAGGCCTTGTCTACACACTATTTGTGCAGATTTAGCTGAAGTATTTTTCAAGTTCATTAAACTGCTGCAGACACCTGTGTGGCTCTTCCATCTCTCCATATCCCTGTCTATCTATTCTTCCCCCAAACTGGCTACTTTAAATGTTTGTTTAATTTATAAAGTGTAATGATCTACTAGCTAATCTCAAAAGCCCCCAGTGGAGTTCCTGGAAGAAGGGGGAGCAGCATGACAGTAGGGCAGGTGGAGCAGTCCTGGGCAGGGAGGAGTGCGACAGGAAAAGAGAAAGGACAAGAACTCACAGCCTAGTTTATTTTTCTAAAGGGCAGGTAAAGAAAAACAAGTCTGAGTCATCCTGACCCCCTACATCACCTGAGGCTGCTCTTTGATGATGCTCCCAGCAACTTTGAGATCTGTTGGCTGGGGTCAAAGCAGGGCTGGGGAGAAGCGGAAGAGCTGCTGTTGCTCTCCAGTAGCTATCGACTTTCTTGTGTGTTTGTAAACTCCAAAGGTGCCTGTCCCATGCTTGCCCTTGGCAATCTTAAATCAACATGATCAGTAAAGAGACCCCCCACAAGTTCCCCAGAACAAATCCAATAATCCTGAGATGCAAATATAATTTACCTAGCTCTGGTATAGCACTTATCATCTGAAAGTGCTTCACAATGAATGTAAGCATCATGATCCCATTGTACAGATGGGGAAATTGGGCACAGAGAGGTGCAGTGACTGGTGCATGGTCACCCTGCAGGTCAGTAGCAGAGCCAGAAATAGAAGTTTGTAGATCTGCTGTCTACCCCACATGAACACAGTGCCCCCAGGGTCCGACAGAACCACTACCAGCTGTTCCCTACACCTGATCCTCCTGGATAAAAGCATTAACTGAGTATGAGATATTAAAGAATATTATTGGAGTGGTTCTCCTTGGGCTTAAGAGTTATCACCCCATTGAATCAAGTGAGAGCAGTTCTCCTCTCTTAATTTACACTCTCAAGCTGTTTTTCTGCAGACCAGGGAGCTCTGTCTGCACTAGGAAACTGAAAGCCTGAGTTGCTAAGTGAAAAACTGGACCTATGTGCCAAGAAATTAAACCCATGATTACCCTGTTAAATTGCAGTGCCTTGAGTGCAGGCCAGGCCCTTTCCTGTTTTGAGGTATCAATCATGTTTCCTGTTGGCAATAGGCTCCCCTTGTTTCTCAGGCCCTGGGCTGCAAACGCTACCTGGGGACCAGCCCAGCATATGTTCTGCTCTAAGCAGGCCCTTTATGAAGCTGCCAGAGACTTTTGAATTACTTGACAGCACAGGTTAAACAGCACCCACTGCTCTGCTTCTTTCCCAATAGACGTGAAATTGGTTTCAAAGGGGCCATCTTCCCCTGGTGCCAAGGAGTTTGTGGGTAGAAAGAAGTAGTAATGGAATTTGGGAGGAGAGTGTAGAAGTGCCTTCTTCTCCCCTCTCCTCAGAACACTGCTGAATGTTAGGAAGCCTGTACACCCTGCAGGCTTAGAATGGCCCTGGGCCACTTGTTCCAATGCACATGGGCAGAAACCGGAGCACCATCTGCTAATTCTCTGCCTCCATGCTCTCTTCCCAGCACCAGTCATGTAGGGTATGTCTAGATTGCAATGAGAAACCCTTGGCATCCAGTCTCAGAGCCCAGGTCAGGTGACTCAGCCTCACAGGTCTATGAAATTGCAGCATAGACATTCAGGCTTGGGCTGGAGCCTGGGTTATGAGATCCACTCTCCTGGCAGGGTCTCAGAGCCTGGGCTCGATCCCAAACCCGTATGTCTACACTGCAGTTTTATAGACCTGCAGCTCGAGCCAGCTGAGCCAAGCCAGCTGCAGCCATCCTGCAGGTCTCTTATAGCAGTGTAGATGTACCATAAGGGTATGTCTACACTACGGGATTATTCCGATTTTATAGAAACTGGTATTTAAAAACAGATTGTATAAAGTCGAGTGCACGTGGCCACACTAAGCACATTAATTCGGCGGTGTGCGTCTATGTACCGAGGCTAGCGTCGATTTCCAGAGCATTGCACTGTGGGTAGCTATCCCATAGTTCCCGCAGTCTCCCCCGCCTATTGGAATTCTGGGTTGAGATCTGAATGCATGATGAGGCCAAAACAGTATCGTGGGTGATTCTGGGTAAATATCACTCAATCCTTCCTCCGTGAAAGAAATGGCAGACAATCATTTTGCATCCTTTTTCCCTGGATTGCCCGGGCAGACGCCATAGCACAGCAACCATGGAGCCTGTTTAGCCTTTTGTCACTGTCTCCGTATGTGTACTGGATGCTGCTGACAGACACGGTACTGCAGTGCTACACAGCAGCATTCATTTGGCTTTGCAAGGTAGCAGAGATGGTTACCAGCCCTATATCACTATCTGCAATTGGAAATTGGCGATGACAGTTATCATCTACTGCTGTCATGGGTGCTCCTGACTGGCCTCGCTGAGGTCGGCCAGAGGCACATGGACAAAAATGGGAATGACTCCTCAGGTCATTCCCTTCTTTATGTTTTGTCTAAAAATAGAGTCAGTCCTGCCTAGAATATGGGGCAAGTCTGCTAGAGAGCCAGAGAGCACAGCTGCTCCATGTCAGAGCCCCAGATATCGCACAGAAATGATGAGCTGCATGCCATTCTAGGGTGTGCCCCTGCAACAACCCCACCCGTTGCTTCCCTCCTCCCACACCCCTCCTGGGCTACCATGGCAGTGTCCTCCTGAGTTCAGATTGCTTTCCAGAGCGGTCACAATGGTGTACTGTGGGATAGCTCCTGGAGGCCAATACCGTCGAATTGCGGCCACACTAACCCTAATCCGAAATAGTAATACTGATTTGATCACTACTCCCCTCGTCGGGGAGGAGTACAGATATTGATATTAAGAGCCCTTTATATCGAAATAAAGGGCTTCATTGTGTGGACGGGTGCAGGGTTAATTCGGTTTAACGCTGCTAAATTCGATGTAAATGCATAGTGTAGACCAGGCCTAAGTGCTCTGTACCTACAATAGCCTCCTGGCTGTTGCATCCTATAAATTTTGGTTAGGACTGAACTTTTCACCCCACTTGGGTGCTTTGTCCCCTAGTTACTGGGCAAGAGAAACTTGAGTTTCCTCCTCCTCTGGCATATCCTGGCTACTGAAGGCTTGGCCTGCATGAGAGTATGATCTTGCAGTGTGACGGGAGTAGTGAGATTGGCATCTGTGTCTGGTTAATGCTGACGGTGTTGACTGTCCCTCTCACAGGAGCAGGGCTAAGGTGGCACATAGGTAACTGACTGGATTGTGTCAGGAGGTGAGAGCACAGGGTCCTGTGTGAGAAGTCGGTGAAGTAACGGGGGTTTTTCCAGCGACACTAGAATGCCCACACATCCCTGTGGATAGGACCTACATGTAGGCTCCCTAACCTCTACTCTCTCCCTTCCAGACCTCCTGTACATCTCTGAGTATTTTTCTCAGAGTGCCCAGAAGCTGTCCTTCTACAGCTGGTATGGGAACGCCAAACTCTTCCGCTTCCAGGTCCCGGAGGACACGATTCTGCTGCGCTGGCTCCTGCAGGCATCCAAGGGGAAAGGACCTGAGTGCACCAGTACGGAGATCACCATGTATGTATAACCTGGCATCCATGGAGGTTGATTCTAATCCCCTCCCCCCTTAAAATTCCTTCGAGGCTGCCCCGAGGGGAATTTGCCTGAACTGCAACTCCTGATTTTTTTGAAGGGTTAGTTCCTCCCTCTGTGTTTTGCACTTCTGTATGTTTCTTGTGCATTTAAAATCTGTGTATAATGCATTTTCAGCAAACTCAAACTGTGAATTTGACACATGTTCACCAAATAGTTTTGGCCAAAAGCATTTTTTTTATGAGGAGGGGGAGGCCTGGGTCGGCTTTAGGAAGTGCGGGGCCCGATTCGACGGGGCCCCAGCAGGGATGACTCACCCGGTGGCACTCTGGGTCTTTTGCGGCACTGAAGGACCCACCGCCGAAGACCCAGTAGGGAACTGCCCAGTGAGTACATCTCCAACCCCCTACCCCCGTGTCCTGCTCCCCTCAGAAACCTCAACCCATCAACCCCCCCCCCGCTCCTTGTCCCCTGACCACTGCTTCCCAAGACCCCCCACCCTAACTGCCCCCCAGAACCCCACCCCCTACCCAACTTGCCCTACTCCCTGTTCCCGGACTGCCCCGACCCCATCCAGCACCACCCCGACAGACCCCCAAAACTCCCACACCTACCCAATCCCCCGCCCTTCCCCATCCCCTGACCACCACCCAGAACCTCTGCCCGATCCATTCACCCCCCACACTCCTTGTCTCCGGAGTCCCTGTCCCTGCCCCTGCCTTATCCAACACCCCCCTTCCCTCCCCCAACCCCTATCTCTTATCATGTCACTTACCCCCACCGGAGCCGCGTCACCCGGCCAGAGTCAGGGCTGGGGCTGGGCGGGAGCCGCTCAGCTGGGGCCGGGCCGGGGTTGCACTGGGCTGTGCCGCGCCTCCCTGGAGCCCTCCTCATGCCCGCCTCCGCCTCAGCTTACCTGCTGCTGTTTGTTTCCAGGCTTCCTGCGCAAACATCTGATTTGCGGGAAGCGGGGGAGGGGGAGATGAGCTGGGGCAGGGGCGGGGCAGACAGCTGTTGGAGCTTGGGAACAGGCTCCAGCTCACCACTGGCGCGGGGCCCGATTCGGGGGGATTGGCCTAAAGCTGGCCCTGGGGGTGGCAGTGTCTCCCTTATAAGCTGCAGGCCAGTCATTAGGGGACCGGCCTGAGGTATGAGACCCCCAAGTTCAATTCCTCCCTCTGCCTGATGTGGAGCAGGGATTGAATTTGGATCTTCCACACTGCAGGAGAGTGCCCTAACAATGGAGCTATGAGATGTTCTGATGTGGGGCTCAATCTTTCCTGTGGAAACTGTTCCACTGTGTATAAATAGTCATTGGAACAAAAACGTTAACTTGGGTGTCACACCTCCCAGATCGGAGCCCTAACCACCAGACTATAGAGTCATTCTTGCTCACTCTCTCTGTCCCAGTGATTGTCTATGTATTTATACACAGTGGAATAGCCTCAACAGAAGAGAATGAGAGATGCCACCTGTAGGTTAGTCAGGGCTGTCCCTACCTATTCTGGGGCCCTACGCAGCCCCCCCGTGGGATGGTGTGGGGGGCCCCAAGCGTCTGCAGGGGTGAGTGGGGCTGGCCCAAGGCCTCTGTGGTGGGGAGGGGCAGAGGGGGCTGGCTTGGGTAAGGACGGCCCTGGCCCTAGACTGTCACAACCATCACCTGTCCCCAGGGGCAGTGTTCCCCACACCTCCTTTGAAGGCATCGTACCCCCCTGCCTTTGGGTTCCCAGAGGGCCTGTCTGTTTCTATGAGAAGTGTTGCTGTATCAGGAAAGCTGTAAACTCTCAATATTGTAACTTTGCAAGACTTCACCAAAGGCAAAGGATTCTGTGTGGTTGGGCAGACGAGTGTGTGGGCAGCTAGTTGGGTCTAGCTAGGTTTCCCAGCACTGCAGATTCAGGCTGTTGGGGCTTTGAGTCTTGGCTTTTCCTGAGCTTGATTAGCCTCTGAGCTAGATCTTACTATACTGCTGCCATCCAACTCCCATCCAACTGTGAGCTTTGACCCACAGTGGCACTTGGGTAGCTGCAAGTTTGGGCACAATGCACCACTGAATGGCAGGCGCTGGGCAGTGGCTGGCACAGCTGAGGTCTTAGTCTGGTAATGTAGAGTATCTCAAAAGGTTTGGTATGGTTGGACGGGATGACTTAATAGGTCTCTGTCATGAATGGTATGATCATTTATTAAGCAGCATCCCAGCAAGTGCTGTCGGGACCAGTACTGCAGTGAGAGGATAGTGGGCTTCCAGAGACCACATTGTATAATACCTGCCATTCTAACCCTCTGCAGTCCCATAACTCCAGAATTAAAGGAGTGTAATATAATTAATGGCAATTAACATGGATTTTTGGAAATTGATCCTATCAAACTCACTCTGTCTTTTTTTTGATGAGAATACAAGGTTGCCTGATAAAGATAATAATGTTGATGTAATAGATTTCTGTAAGGCATTTCACTTGTTACTGCATGATGTGTTTAAAATAAAATTAGAACTATAAAATTAACGTGGCACACACAACATGGTGTAAAGGCGCACGGCCGGGGATTGACCCTCCCTGAGGAGGAGGGGAGCCACACCGGCCTCGATACACGTCGTCTACGTCAGCCCCTTTCTTCAGGGCTGAGCGACGCTGCATAGTCGCTCGGGGCCCTGGCCTTCTGCTATAGGGCAGAGCAACAAACACAAAGTTATAGAGGCTCAGACCCTCTTGGCTCAGGGCTGAGCAACAATAGTTCAGGCAGCTCGAGCCCTTTGGGGCAAGACAGAGCAGTGGCACAGTTAAAGGGGCCCAGGCCCTTGGTTCGGGCGGGGCACCAAACACACAGTTACAAAGGCTCTGACCCTCGTGGCTCAGGGTCGAGCAGTCAGTCACTAGACTTGATGGCCTCCTTAGGCCGGGGAGAGGGGGATTCTGCCACCCGGGTATGGGTGGCAGGGGGAACGCAGGCCCACCCACTCCACTGCGTTCCAGCCCGGGGCCCTAGTAGCGGCAATCACCGCTAACGGTCAGTGGGGTTCCTGACCGCAACACACTGACATGGGTTCAGGTATACTTGCAGCCTGACTGGAGTTGGCTGCCCCTGGGCTACTTCCAATCTCCCACTCTGGGTCTACCTGATCTGTGGTGTCAGCCCCTGGGAAGTCTAGTAGCATGGGCCCCTCCCGGCCAGGGCTGGGCGGTAGGTCCGGCAGTACCTCTGGGAAGTCCGGCCAGGCCTGCTCCCGGGGTTCCTCGGGGTAACAGCAGGGACGGGGCGGCTCCGGCAGCTCCTCGTCGTAGCGGGCGCGGGGAAGCTCCGGCAGCTCCTCGTCGTAGCGGGCGCGGGGAAGCTCCGGCCAGTCAGGGCAACAGCCCTGGGCCTCAGCAACTTCCCAGTCATGAGCACCCTCTGGCAGGTCTGCTCCCGATGGCGGCTGGGCTCCAACTGAGCGCTGACGGCCGGCTTTTATACTTCCGGTCGCCTCCTAACCCTCTGAGGGGCGGGCTCACTGCTCTGTGGCCCTGTCCCCTTAGGTGTCTGATGGGGCTCGACCCATCCTGAGGAGGAGGGGAGCCACACCGCCTCGCTATACATGGATTAAAAGCTTGCTAACTGATTGGTCTTAGAATGTAATTGTAAATGGGACCCATCATCAAGGGGGTGCGGTTCCAGTGGGATTCAACAAAGATCAGTTCTTGGCCCTATGCCATTTATGTTTTTATTAATGACGTGAAAGAAAAGAAAATCATTTCTGGTAGAGTTTGCAGATTCCACAAAAATTGCGGGAGTGGTAAATAATGAGGGGATAGATCACTGAAAGCAATCTGGTTTGCGTGGTAAACTGGGCACAAGCAAACAAAATGCATTTTAGTGTGGCTAAATGTAAATGTCTACAGCTAGGAACATCCTTGGAAGCAGTGAGTCTGAAAAAGAATTGGGAGTCATGGTGGATAATCCACTGAACGTGAGCTCCGCATGCAATGCTGTGGCCAAAAGGGGTAATGCAATCATTGGATGCATAAACAGGAGGATCTCAGTTAGAATAGAAAGGTTAGAAGTCTAGAGAAGTCTAAATACAAAGATGGGTGAACGTGATTACCTGGTATTAAATGAGGATATTGATATAATAGACATCACAGAAACTTGATGGAACGATGATAATCAATGGGACATGGTAATGCTAGGTACAAAGTATACAGGAATGCCAGAGTGGGTCATGCTGTGGGGGAGTGAAAGAAATCATAGAGTAAAATATAGTAAAAATCTTAAATGAAACAAATTGTACCTTTAGAATCTCTATGGATAGAAATTCCATGATTGAGAAATGAGTATAGCAGTAGGCATATACTACTGACCACCTGACCAGGATGGTGATGGTGATAGAGAAATGCTCAGGGAGATTAGAAAGGTTTCAAAAACAGAAAATGTAATAATAATGAGGGATTTCAACTATCACCATATTGACTAGGTATATGTCACCTTAGGACATGATGCAGAGATAAAATTTCTAGACACTGTCAATGACTGCTTCTTCGAGCAGCTGGTCCTGTAATGCACAAGGGGAGAAGCAATTCTTGTTTTAGTTCTAAATGGCACATAGGATCTGGTCCAAGAGGTGAAAATAGCTGATCTATTTGGTAATAGTGACCATGTAATTAAATTTAATAATCTTGTAAGGGGGGGAAATACCAAAGAAACCCACCCCAGTAACATTGAACTTCAAAAAGGGGAACTACACAAAAATGAGGAAGTTAGTTCAACGGAAATTAAAAGGATCAGTCATAAGAGTGAAATGCCTGCAAGCTGCATGGAAACTATTTAGAAACATCATAAAAGAGGCTCAATTAAATGTATGCCACAAACAAAAAAGAGAAGAGAACCAAAACAATGCCACCATAGTGAAACAGCAGAGTAAAATAAAAAGTTAGAGGGGTGGGGGGAAAGGCATCCTTTAAAAATTGGAAGGTTTTAGAGTAGCAGCTGTGTTAGTCTGTATCCGCAAAAAGAACAGGAGTATTTGTGGCACCTTAGAGACTTAACAATTTTATTTGAGCATAAGCTTTCGTGGGTTACAGCCTACTTCATCAGATGCGTCTTGGGATGTAGCTCACAAAAGCTTATGCTCAAATAAAATTGTTAGTCACTAAGGTGCCGCAAGTACTCCTGTTCTTCTTAAAAATTGGAAGCTGTATCCTACTGAGGAAGATAGAAAGGAGCTTCAAGTCTGGCAAGTCAACCATAAGAGCATAATTAGGCAGGCCAAATATCAGATGCTGGATGACAGCCAGCCAATCAGTGGGGCCACTGGATGATCAAGATGCTAATGGAGCACTCAAGGAAGACAAGGCCATTGCAGAGAAGCTAAATAAATTCTTTGGTCTTCACTGATGAGGATGAGAGGGAGATGCCCACACTTGAGCCATTCTTTTTAGATGACAAATCTGAGGCTTGTCTATGCTGGGAAGTTTCTGCACAGTAAAGCTTTCTGTGGTGTAACTCCTGTGGTGTACACATTGCCAAGCCACTGTGTGCCTAGAAAGTGTGTGTGTGAGAGAGAGAGAGAGATTCTCCCCCCCAGCCTCAGGACTTGTTGCTTCCTGCTACTGTGTGCACTTACAAGACAACATGCTGACACGCTCTCTGTCCCCCAAAACACACTCTCTCTTCCCCCACTCCATACACACACACACACACACACACTCCCTGTCACACACACTTCCCCCCCTCTCCCCTTCAGTTGAAAAGCAGCTCCAATCTAGTAGGATGCCCATGGAACAGTGGGAGTGGGAAACCTGCATCATGTGATGCTGTGCCTGCCCCATGAGGCATTGCAAACCCTTCCCAAAGCACCCTGCGTCCAGTTGCACAGTGGGATAGTTACCAGAATGAACTGCTCTCTTTGCCATTGCAAGAGCTGCTAAAGTGGATGCGTTCCACCGTCACAAGGAGCACAGTGTGGGTACGCAACAACGATTTAATTCCAGCGCTTTAATAAAAGTGGTATAACTTGTTGTGCAGAAACTTGCCAGTGTAGACATACCCTGAGAAACTGTCAGTTAAGGAGGATTTGGAACAAGTTGGTAAATTAAACCGTAATAAGTCACCAGCACTAGATGATCTGGAAAAGGGGGAAAACAGTGAGGTGGCAAAGTTTGCAGATGATACACATTTACTCAAGATAGTTAGGTCTAAAGCAGACTGTGAAGAGTTACGAAGGGATCTCGCTCAACTGGGTGACTGAGAAACACAATGGCAGGTGAAATTCAAGGTTGATAAGTGTAAAGTAATGCACATTGGAAAACATAATCCCAACTATACATATAAAATGATGGAGGCTAAATTAGTTGTTACCACTCAAGAAAGAGATCTTGAAATCATTGTGGATAATTCTTTGAAAACATTGTCTCAGTGTGTAGCAGCAGTCAAAAAAGCAAACAGAATGTTAGGAACCATTAGAAAAGGGACAGATAAGACAGAAAATATCATAATGCCATTATATAAATCCATGGTATGCCCACACCTTGAATACTGTGTGTAGTTCTGATCTCCCTATCTCAAAAAAAGATATAGTAGGATTGGAAAACCTACAAATAAGAGTAGCAGAAAAGATTAGGGGCATGGAATAGCTTCCATGTGAGCGGAGATTAAAAAGCTTTAGACTGGTCAGCTTGGAAAAGAGATACCTAAGGGGGGATATGATATAGGTCTATAACATCTTTGAGTGGGGTGGAGAGAGTGAATAGCGAAGCGTTATTTACCCCGTCACAACACAAGAACCAGGGGTCACCCAATAAAATTAATAGGCAGCAGGCTTAAAACAAATATAAGGCAATACTTCTTCACATAATGGACAGTCAACCTGTGGAACTCATTGCCAGGGGATGTTGTGAAGGGCAGAAGTATAACTGGATTCAAAAAATAATTAAATACGTTCATGGAAGATAGGTCTATCAATGGCTGTTAGCCAAGATGGTCAGGGACGCAACCCCGTGGTCTGGGTGTCCCATAACTTCTGGCTGCCAGAAGCTGGCAATGGATGACAGGAGATGGGTCACTCTATAACTTGATCTATTCTGTTAATTCCTTCTGAAGCATCTGGCATTGGCCACTGCTAGGGTCCTGGGCTGGCTGGACAATTAATCTGACCTGATATGGCAGTTTTACTTCTGTGTTTGGCACTGATGTGACCGCTGCTGGAATACTGTGTCCAGTTCTGGTGACCACAATTCAAGAAGGATGTTGATAAACTGGAGGGGGTTCAGAGAAGAGCCATGAGAATGATTAAAGGGTTAGAAAATATGCCTTATAGTGATAAACTCAAGAAGCTCTATCTACTTAGCTTAGCAAAGAGAAAGTTAAGGGGTGATCTGATCACAATTTATAAGTATCTGCATGGGGAACAAATATGTAATAAAGGACTCTTCAGTCTAACAGTCAAAGGTATTACCTGATTCAATGGCTGGAAGTTGAAGCTGACAAGTTCAGAAAAGGGCGACAAAAATTATTTGGGGTATGAAACAGCTTCCATATAAGGAGAAATTAAGAAGACTGGGACTTTTCAGCTTGGAAAAGAGACGACTAAGGGAGGGATATGATAAAGTCTATAAAATCATGACTAGTGTGGAGGAAGTAAATAAGGAAGAGCTATTTACTCCTTCTCATAACATGCAAATTACATGCACATGCAGAGCTTGTGTGAGGGCTCATTGAACTGCATCAGCAGAGCTGGGAGCAGGACTTGCTGCTGCAGGTCATGATAGATACTCCTGGGGGAATTCTGCATCACTGCACGTGTACAGAATTCATGTCCTCCGCAGATTTCTTTGCTTCCCCACAGGAAAAATGACGTCTGGCGGGGAAGCAAAGGGTAGCTGCAAGAGCAGTCACACACCCCTCCACAGCAGCATAGGCAGCTTGGTTTGGGTGCCTGGAGCAGCTGGTAGGGATGTAAATCACTGCCAAGAGGGGAGTGCATGTGAGAGGGAGAGACACACACGCTCCCTCTCACTCACTATTGCAGCATGCTCAGCATGGAGGGGCAGGGCTTTGGAGTGTTTCTGAGGAGGTAGGCATGGGGCGGGCTCTGTCCCCTAAGGCAGAGCAGAATGTAGCAGCCTGCCTGCTTAGTGATTTATTCCCATTGTCTTTGTGAATTCCCCCAGGAGTATAAAACAGGTGTACCAGTTTTAAGGTTTCTTTACATTGCCAAAGTGGTGTGGAAGACAGTATGGCCTTATACATGCTTATGGTGCTTTAGTGATTAGAACTGGTCTAAATTTTGGGACTGAAAAAATTTCCTTTCAAAATGTGCTCCAGGAACGGTTTGCCACTGACCTTTCTGGAGATGGTCAGTAGCCAATATAAATTGTGAGTTTGATTCCCCTGCCCTCACTTGCTCTTCAGCTGCCTGTAATATGACATGGAGTATATAGCTGCATATATTTGTTGACTCAAAATAAAGGATAAAACCTAGCTATATTACTATTAGGCAAGAGGGGTTGCTCCCTACTCCTGTTCGCTATCCATTATATTGTAGTTTAAATAAATTACCAAAATAATTGAAACCAGAGTGATTATATTGCATTATTTTGACAAATAAAATATGCAGAATTTTGCAGAATTTAAAAATATTGTGTGCAGAATTTTTATTTTTTTGGCAGAATTTTTCGTTTGGTGCAGAAATCCTCCGGGAGTAGGTAGAGGTGCATTGGCTGAGCTGTGGGTGGGGGGATGGGAATGCAGAATTGTAGTGCATTAATGGGGCTGAGTGGGAAAGCTTGCATAGCTCCACACCAGCTCACCTGCTTCTGCCAGCATTGCCTGCCCTCTGCTCATAGGCACAGTGCTCAATGAACTGCTTTTCTTGTGTTATTGGTTGTGTTTTCCAGACAATGGGGGTGGGGAGGAGAGCCAAGTAGACTTTTAGATCTAGTCTACACTGCAGAGTTAGATCAGTGCCAGGCAGCTTACATGGACCTAGTTATGGAAGCGTCTACTCTTCAGTTTCGCTCCCACCCACGTAACTTCCCTGCTGGGCTGACTTAATAACTTCACGTCCATGAGTGGCAGAGAGTCAAAGTTGATGGAGATAAGTTGATGTGGTGTCAGTGTAGACTAGTGGTCCCCAAACTTTTGAGGGTTGTCTGTGCCCTGTTGGGGCCGGGAGTTGGGCTGTGGCTCGAGAAGGGGGGATGTGGAGGCAGTAAAGGGGCAGAGGCTGGGGCTGCAGCTGGAGGTGGCTCTGGGTCTGGGTCCAGAAGTGGGGCTGTGGCCAGAGGCTGAGGCTAGGTATGAGACTAGAGCCATAACCAGGCTGTGGTGGGGACCAGCAGCTGGGCCTGTGGCCAGATGTGGCTCCGCTCCCGGCCCTCCCCCCAGCCTCATCCCCAGGTCGGGAACAGAACCACAGCCAGTGGTTGAGGCGGACGATGGGGCTGGGATCTGGGAGCTGGGGAGGTGGCTGGAGGGTGGGACCAGAGCAGAGCTGGGGACTGGGGAGGGGCTGGGTGGCACTCCCTCTCTTCTCCTCTCCCTCCCACCCTGTGGGGACTGGTCCAGGCCCTGCTGCACCCCCTGGATGTTCCTCCATGTCCCCCGTAGGGGGCATGCCCCACAGTTTGGAGACTTCTGTGTAGATGCTGTGTTGCTTATGTCAGCTCATACTGGCTTTCAGGAGCCATCCCACACTGCCCCACGCTGACAGTACGCTGACTAGCGCACCTGATGAGGATGTGCACCGCTGACACAAGGAGCAAAGTGTAGACATGTACAGGCAATGTAGGTAGATGTAATTTTGTAGCCTAAACGTGGACTTAGCCTTTCTTGGGGCCTGGCAAAGTGCCTTGAGTATGGTCACTCGCAGCTTGCTCTCTCAGAGGCAGGGAGTGGTGCTGCAAGCTGAATTTCCCCATGCCCTTGGACCCAGCTCTAACTGCACTCTGCTGTTCTACCTCTGAAATGCACGCAGCTCTCTCCTGCACTCCAGACTGAATGCATTACTAATGCCCCACTTATTTCTGTCGTTGATTCACCACTTAGCTCCCTCTTCCCAAGCACCCTGTGGGTAAAGTCCTCCTGCAGACATTGCTGGCATAAGGTGATGCCATTCTATAATGAATGGTGCGGCTGCCGCTGGAATCCCGTGGGCAGGACTTGCCACCCAATCTGAAAAAGGAAACTGCAGAATTAGAGAGGTTCAGAGAAGAGCAATGTGAATGATTGGGTCCGGGAAAACTCTCCAGTGAAGAGATATTGAAATGACTGAGATTGTTCCCTTAGAGAGGAGAGGGATAGAGGTGATGTAAGTCAGTCGAATAATTGTCTAGAGGTGATAGATTGGGAGTGTCTGTTCTTTCTGTTTGATAACACCAGAAAAAGGGGAATGTCAATTACTTTAAAAGGGAACAAAATCAACACTGATAAAGGAAATGCCCTTTCATACCGCAGGTAATCACCACAGAGTTTTGTTGAGGCCCAGAACTTAGCAAGATTCAGAGAGGAATTGGACACTTCCTGGGTAGTGAGAATATCCAGTTGTTATAGTTTTGGAAGGACTATAAACCCTCCCATATTAGGGATCAAGCCATCTCCTGCTAGGGGTAGGAGGAGACTTCTAAAGGAAGCATGTTATCCCACAGTGCGGCTGCAGGGCTCTTGCACCTTCCTCTGAAGCATCTGGTGCTGGCCACTGCCTGAGACCGGATACTGGACTAGATGGATCTTGGATCTGACTCAGCCTGACAATTCCTGCCTGTGGCTGCTTGAATTTAATCAGTCACTGGTATCTGGACCCATCTTCTCTTGGTACTGGGGACACATGTTGGTTGCTCTCTTATTCTGATCTCTGTCCTGTGCTGGCTGAAATGGCATCCCCATGTTGGTTTGCACACTGAGTACACTGGTGGCTGGAGGGGAACATGATTTCTAAGTTAAGACCCCTTGAGGACATCCTGCTGCTTTAATTATTTTCCAGGCCAATGAAATGTTCCTACTTTCTTTTCCGCAAGAGGATTTGCCAGCAGGTCAAAGTGGGAAGGGGCAAGGCAACATCTGGAGTTCAGCTTGCAGCTCTGTGCTCTCCTTGGGACCAGGCTGCTGCCTGCTTTCTGCTCCCCAGTTGATCCAGTCAAGCCTGGCTGTTGCTGTAGGTGCTCACGCTACTGGAGGGCGGGCATAGCATTTAATGTGCATCCTTCCCTGCTTTATCTTGCAGCCACTTCAGTTACGGAGCCCCTCCCGTCATTAACCCACTGGGCACTCAGTTTCCCTCAAATACGACTGTCCGCCCATCCTACAACTTAACCATGACTCTGAGCGTCACTCTGCAGAACAGCACCTTTGTGAACATCACCACCCCAGCTGCCGGAGACTGGTTCATTGCTGCGCACCTGCCTCAGGCTGCAGGCAAGATCGAAGTGAAGGTAAGGGCTACAGGGGGCATGAGTCCAGAATCCTTTCACCAGTCCAAGGCCCCCAGCAAGGGAAGCCCTTGCCCGTAGTGAGGAATGGAGGTAACTGTTCACCATAGCCTGTGCAGTTGGGCATGGAATGGCTTTCCAGCCACAGGAGAGTCACTCTGCCAACCCTGGGTTCCCAGTTTGCAGCTCAGATGTGGGAGAGGGGCTGCATGGGGGTGGAACTCTCTGAGCTGTCCATGCATGCTTGGATCATGTCTATGTTCCCGTGGTAAGTGGGAGCCCAGTTAGCATCCAGACAGGCTGCGAAGTGGTTCCCCCTCCGCTGGGACAGCAGGCCATACAGCGAAAGGTTGTGTGGGAGCTGCACCCCTCTGCTTCTGGGAGGAAGTGATTTTCTAGATCTGCTCTAGGAATTATTGTAGCGTAGTTTTCTGGCCTGTGTTCTACAGGAAGTCAGACTAGTCAGTGGTTCTCAAACTGTGGGTTGCGACCCTGTTTTAATGGGTTCGCCAGGGCTGGCTTAGACTTGCTGGGCCCCAGGGCCAAAGCCAAAGCCTGAGGGCTTCAGCCTTGGGTGGCAGGGCTCAGGTTACAGGCCCCCTGCCTGTGGCTGAAGCCCTTGGGCTTCAGCTTTGGCCCCCCTGTCCTGGGTGTTGGGGCTCAGGCTTTGCCCCCCTCCCCTCACCCCTAACCTAGGGCAGCAGGGCTTGGGTGGGCTCAGGCTACAGATCCACCTTCCTGGGGTCGTGTAATAATTTTTATTGTGAGAAGCCAGAGAACCCCTGGACTAGATGATCTAAGTGGTCCCTTCTGTCCTTGGTATCTGACTCCCCCAGGAGGGATAGACGGTCTTTGCTGGAGCCAGACTGGCTGCAGATACCAAGGGGACATTAGTTGGGGAGGGGCTTGAAAAATGTAGCCTGTGCCACACAATTAGGCTTTTGTCCAGAGACTGACTTGAGAAATTCCACCATTCTCCTGGCTCTACCCTGAGACAGCTGGGTTCAGAGACACTGCCCTAGGGAGGCATCTATGTAGAGCCTTCCACCAGGGAGAGGTACCCTGAGGGGCTGGGGGCAGGTGGCATCAGGGCTGCTCTGTGTAACAGTAGGAGAGGCCAGGGTATCTGCAGGCCCAGGTTGGCTGGTTCTGGTTCTGACCTGTTTTGGGGATTCTCATGGCATGTGCTAGGTGCAGAGGTTCCATTAGTACAGACTGGCTGCTGGAGGAATCCAGATTCCACTCTGCTCTAGCACGGCTGCTGGGAGCTCACTCTGCCTCCTCCCGTAGGCTCCCCTTAGGGCATAGAATCATCATAGAACTGGAAGGGACCTCGAGAGGTCCTCTAGTCCAGTTCCCTGCACTCAAGGCAGGACTAAGTATTATCTAGGCCATCCCTGACAGGTGTTTGTCAAACCTGCTCTTAAAAATCCTCAATGATGGAGATTCCACAACCTCCTCAGGCAATTTATGCCAGTGCTCAACCACCCTGACAGTTAGGACATTTTTCCTAATGTCCAACCTAAACTGCCCTTGCTGCAATTTAAGCCCATTGCTTCTTGTCCTATCCTCAGAGGTTAAGAGGAACAATTTTTCTCCCTCCTCCTTATAACAACCTTTTATGTATTGAAAACTGTTATCATGTCCTTGCTCAGTCTTCTCTTCTCCAGACTAAACAAACCCAACTTTTTCAATCTTCCCTCATCCTTCTCACTTAATGGGCTCTGCTCCTTGACAGAGTCAGGCTGGAAGGGGGAGGCTGCCTGTCCCTGGAGAACCAGTGGCCTGCACTGAGTTTGCCATCTGCTGGGAGATGCTTGCTCCTCACTGTCTCTGGATTGAGTCAGATTCTCTCATTGAAAAGGGTGTTGGTGACTCAGTGACTGTTGCGTTGTCTCCCCATACCATGCTGCCTCCCTGCCATGGCTGCCAGCATCCAGTGATCCACTTGGCACCTCACCTCTTCCACCTTTTCACTTTATTCTGTCTCTTAGAGTCCTCTCTCGCTCAAGCCCGCTGCTTGCTCCCCATGTCACAGGAACTCCACCGAGGAAAGCAAAGATACCGTGGGATATGCTGCCTGGTATCTGCTCCCGGCGCTTTCTTCTGCCCCAAAGGCTCCAGGAGGAGCCAGGAGTGTGTCAGATTGGCCTGCTGGCTGTGTGTGCTGCTTTGACACAGGCTGGGGCTGTGGGGCAGCACGTGACTCTGGTGCTGCGTCCACTGGAATGAGAACGGGTTGGATGTGGGACAATTCCAGGAGCAGTAATCCTTGCTATTCGTTAGAGCCAAAGATCCCTGCATACCTGGGTCAGCCTGAATGGAGCACTCTGCTGTGTGGGACACCTGCTGCTCAGGGTGAGGGACCCACATGCAGACCCCATGTGCAGTGCTCCACGGTTAGTAGGCAGAAGCACTGCAGAGAGGTGGCTGGAGGAATTAGGGCACGGTTGTGGTGCAGGAGATGTGGGTTTTCAGAGGAGAATGGGGCATGTGCGGGGGGTGGGGCATGTTCTGGGGGCTGATTACTGGAACATAGTGAGATGCACCTTCAGACAGACCAGCTGTACTGCCACTGCTTGGGCTAGGACAGTGGTTCTCAAACTTTTGTACTGGTGCCCCCTTTCACATAGCAATCCTCTGAGTGCGACCCCCCCCCCTTATAAATTAAAAACACTTTTAAATATATTTAACAACATTATAAATGCTGGAAGCAAAGCAGGATTTGAGGTGGAGGCTGACAGCTTGTGATCCCCCATGTGGGAACCTTGTGACCCCCTGAGGGGTTCCAAACCCCAGTTTGAGAACTCCTGAGCTAGGGTGTCGCTGTGTATGCAGGCAATGGCAGGGGGAGGAGAGCACTGGTTGGAAGTCAGACTGGCCTATCTTTCACCCAACAAAGCAGTTTTCGGACTGGCATTCCCTGGTGGCTGATGCTAAGTTGCCTTCCTGCTCTCCCTGCAGGGTTTCTCCACTCCCTGCGCCTATATATTCCAGCCGGACATGTTTGTGCTGAGATTTGTTGATGTCCCTGTCCTGCAGCCGGACACTCCCCTGCAGCAAACCATTGCCTCTCCTGCTAGGCCACTGCATGTCAAGTAAGTGAGCATGACAGCAGAGATTGCTTGGGGCTGCGGGTGGGGCTTCTCTCCCACAGGTGTTGGCCTAGTAGAGGCGCGCATGAATCTCACAGAGGGCCCTTGGCTGCCTTGCACCTCGGAGCGAGCTAGAGCTGTGATAGTTCCCTCCCCCTTTGGTTCCAGGGGGGGTGGAGGGGGTTGTACTAAATGGGGCCCCACTCCTTCAAGGAGGGGAAAGACAAGCTCCTTCATGGTGCTTTTAGAGACACAGTTACACATTACAATGCACCATTCTGGACAGGACTGTAGCAATACAAACCAGAGTGACCTTGTGCTGGGCTTCAAAGCCCCTCTGGACTCACCCTGGGAGGGTTTCACTTTTTAGGTCTACGGGTCTTCTCCGCCCCTAGCGCCCCAGGTTGGCTTGTGTTCAGGGCAGGTGTTGAGGTGTTGATGGCTCCCATTCCTGCAGGATCTTCATCCCTGAGTACACTGCCACGATGCAGTTCACACTGCGGAGCTGTGTGGTGAACAGCACAAAGGCATGTGCCATCCGGGTCGTGCTGGGCTCCATCATGCTGCCACAGTCCTTCCAGAAAACCCTCAGCTGCAAGGGGACAGCGGATTGCAGCCTGGTCCTCCATTCGCCCCCATGGGAGAAGTGGCTGCAGATCATGGCAGAGAATCTGGGCACCGCCAACGCCAGCGTCTCCTTTGAAATGATTGCTTCCTTCACAGGTGTGCTCTTGGATGCTCCCAGACATGTGGGGAAGGGCCAGTGTGCACATCAGTCTGCCATGTCTCCACTCGGCTTTCACAAGCACAGGCTGGCTTGCTCCTGCGCTCTTCCTAAAGGGGGAAATGGGGCGGGGGGAAACAGAGGTGGGACAAGCCCCATGTCTTGAGAGGGGCAGCCTATACCGTGTGACTGGATTTAGTCATGTGGGTCACTGTCCCATGTATCCCTGCTGCCTGGCATGGCCAGGCCATTCAAGCTTTCCAGGAGGCTGTGATCCAGTTGTACCTTGTGTGTGCTGCTGCTTGTTAAATGACTGACCACTGGCTGTGAGGCCTCCCTGCTGTGTGCTTACAGCTGATTCTGTTGGGCAGAGCAGGAGGCCTGTGTTGGGAATTCAAAAGAGCCCAGGGTTTGTGAGCCACAGACTTCTTCAAAGGCCATTGGGGTGACAGAGGCTAGCTCAGGGCACTGCAGTGAAAGAGGCAGCCTCTCCCCTCCAGCACTGAGGCAATAAACATCTGCTGGCTCTTTAGCGACTCTGCAATGAGCCTGGTCTCTGAGCAATGTGGGGCAGGCCACTGATGTATTGGGTGCCCAAGACTCGTTTGGCTCTCAGAGCTGGGTTTCGTATGGGGAGTTTATCTGATCCTTGGAACGTTCTTAATAAATTAGCTTTCAGAAACTCTTTTCTCCCACCCGATAAGAGGGCTCTGGGGGCCCTGCCTTCTGCAGCAGCTGGTGGGCTCTCGAGGCAAGAGAAGAGCGTGTAGGGAAGCAGTGTCTCTAGCTGCTGCAAAAGACAGAGCTTTGGGGAGGGGAGGCAGGCGCTGAGCTCAGTAATGGGGCACTTTGGCCCCTGCGAGTACCTGGTTGTGGTGACCTGCTGCCAAAGCCAGTGGAGCACTGAGTGTCTCAGTTCAGATTGTGCCCCCGCGCTTTGGGGTTTATTCCTGGTCCTCTAACTGGGCTCGAGGCAGATTTAACCCCTCCGCGCCCCAGTGTAGCAGCAGCAGCAGGCCCATGGGAAGCTCTGGTGCCTTGTGTACATGGAGCAGTTATGAGACGACCAGCACTAGCGCCCCATTCTCATGTGGCAGCAGTTAGTGCAGCTGCCCCATGCCCCCTGTACCCAGTTAATGTTAACAGACAATGAGAGGTGTCAGTGACTCCCTGTCCTGGGTGTCTTGCCTGTGCCTGGTGCTCTGCTCACAAGTAGGGGAACATGGCAGTTTCGGCTCTCCGGCCTTCATCGGGCCCCTGGGATAGAGATTTCAGCACCAGTTTTTCCAGTCACAGTGGGGCTCTGAAAGGGACACTGCCAGTGCTGGTGTGTCTAAAACTGCTATAACAGTGAACAGGTCCTGTCCCTGTCACTCAGATGACTGGAATTGCAGGGGAAGAGGGGGAGTCTAGACATCCCATCCACTTAGTGTGTGCACCCTTACAAGTCTCAGCCACCTAGAGGGGTGAGGCCTGGTTTCCAGGTCTGGCCTCAGGATCAAACAGCTTTGCTTGGCAGTGCTATAAGCTGAAGGCCTAGCATCCCCATAAGCAAAGTCCTCCAGTTCCAATAAGTGGTGTGCGCATGGTGGTCTTGGTCACGCTAACCTTCCCTCCTTTCCTCGTTGCTTTGCAGCTTGCAAGCCGGGGAGCACCAATTCATTCCTTAACTTCTACAGCAGCCTGAATCAGAACCAGAGCACTCCAGCCCTGGGTGGGGGTCGCAATGCCAGCACCCTGGGAATGTTGGGGAACACCACTCTACCCGCAGTGGGTGCTGGAAACAATGTGTCCAACCCGGGGACCTTCTGCCTTCAGAGTCAGCCTGTCATCCGTGAGGACCTGGACATTGCCTCTGTGAGGTTCAGAGTTATAAATGGGCCCAGCATTCCTGTTCACTCTGAATTCCCCACGCTTCTCCTCTTGAATTTGAATACTGGCATGGACAGTGGAGGCACCCTGGTGGTGAACCTGCTGCTGAATGAGGTACAGTGTGCTCCCATGTAAGCGGTAACCTTTGTGTTGGCATCTTCTCTCTCTAGTTGCCGTGCCATGCATGCATATACACTGTTTGTGAGCTGTCTGGGGAGTGTAGGTGCTAGCAGAGCTTCAGGGGCAGGCCTGGGGAGGCTGGGAGTTGGTGGGGAGCCATGGGAGAACCTCCCTATACATTGCTTTTCATCTTTCAGTTTCACAAAGAATTTTACAGATCTGCCATTCTGTATCTAGCGTGTCCTGCCAGCTGGCTCTGGATCTGCGTGGGAGAAAAGTGTCCTGACTGAGGGGCCAAGAACTGTTATTTAGTCAGTGTCTCTTAGTCACAGCAGAGCAGAAAAGCCCAGCCTGTGGAGAGGCAGTGGGAAAGAACTTGAGTTTTCACAACAGCTCGAGGCCAGGCATCACTGAAAATGGTAGGTTGCAGAGCCTCCCAAACAGCTGAGAGAAGCAGGGAGCTGTTCACATTAGCCAGGGAGGAAGGATGGTCCAGTAGGTAAGACATTGGCCTGGGACTTGAGACATTTTGGTTCAAGTCCCTGCTCTGCCAGGACCTTGGGAAGTCACAGCCTCTCTGTTGAGTGATGGCAACTAAAATGTATTTCTCCATGCCTGTGATCTGGCAAAACAATATGCTAGAGTGAACAGCCTGTGCTGGGAGGTCAGATCCACCACCTGATCCCCTTCTGGGGAGCTTCACCGTAATGTCGATGAATTACTTGGGCAGCAACTTGTGAGCCTGTCAATGCATGCTGTATTACCAGCAGCACCTAACTAGAAAACTTCCTAATGCTCCAAGCAGGTTAGTCTCACCTCTTGCCCTGGTGCATTGTGGGTGAGAGCAATCTCCGGGATCCATGACTGGTCGGCGTGTGGCAGTTCTCCAAAAAGGGCCATATTTTTGGAGTTTAATGTACCTGCCCACTGTACACAGGCATCATTTATTATTAAGTACATTTACATGAGGTATGATGGGGGGCTGTCAAGTGGTTCCATAAGCTTGTAGATGAGGTGAAGCAGTGGTATCCACAATGAGGGTAATGTTTGCAGTTCCAGAAACACTGCAACATGACTGACCAGCTTTTACTGTTAATTACAACATCGTAATGTGGTGTTTATTGGTCAAAGCTACCAAATGAGAACATATTAAAAGATTGCGTTGCATGGCCAAGTATTTTTTTTTTCCAGAAATGATGAAACTGTCTAGCATGTGGCAAAAATAGCAAATCTCAATATTTTCCAATATGCTGACATGAAAAGTTTTCATATCGCATATTCTTAATCATCAAAGTATCTCACAAGTGATTATAATAATTTTCTATATTTTCAGCTGAAATTTGCTGACCGGTTCAGTCTCTCGCTGAAGATTGTGTACCAGTAGCAGTAGATTGTGTGCCCACAGTTTGTACTGCATAGTGGATAGATATAAATATACATGAATTCCTAAAGCAATGCTTCTCCATTTGTAAGCTTTTGTGCATACAATGTAACATGTAGTCTGCCTGGTAGAAGGTTTTAATTTGTAATTGCCCACGGATGCAGTACTAGCTGTTGTTCTAGCTATTCTAGAAACGAGCTTTTTAATTCAGTGGTGCTTATGCACAGGTCATTATTAGTGTTAGAGATGACAATACGCAACTTCATACTGGGCTTCAATCAAAGTGCTCACTGAACAAAAATGGCAATTTTGATACTAATATATAGATTTAATTTAGCACGAGTCTGTGTACTTGTATAAAATGAAAAGCGGTAGTAGTGGGGGTGGGAATGCTAACGATATGTTTTGGAAATTTTACCTCTACAGGGAAGTTAAATATATAAAGACAGAGAGAATACAAGCCCCTTAAAGTTTACATCAAAGAGAAAAAGGCTCTCCGCAAACTTCTGACAAATGTTTTGTATTTCAAGAAAATCAAAAGAATGCAAAACTTTCAAAAGCCACCAGTGCTGAACAGAATTCTGTGACGCTGGCAGCAGACTCCAGGAGAGAGTAATTGTGTTGGCGGCCTCTGCATGAGTTTTCTAGTGTAGAAGATTTGCTGCCAATGCTCTATCACAGGGGTTGCTTTCAGAAATGCAGACATGAGTCAGTTTTGGCACACCAGCAGACTTGCATTGAACCCCAGAAAGAAAATAGACTCTGAAGCTGATTAAAAAGCATCATGTTCATCTGCATCTATAACCATTGGAGCAAGCCTGTCGTCCAGTGACAGGTCCTGTTGCATTGTTTGCTTGAGAAAACCACATGAAAAAGATAAGAAACTTCATAAAATAGAAACATACGAGAGAGCAACCATTCTAAGGGAGGCAGCACTTCAAAGCAAAGATGGTGACATGTTGCAAAGAATATCTGTGGAAGACTTGATTGCTAAGGATGCAGTTTGTCATTCAATATGCCTTTCTTTCTACTTGAGTAAAGTGACTCTTAAAGCAAAACTATCCAGTTACACTGCAACAATACAGTCACCTCATTTTATCAGCTGATTGAAGAGATGTACATAATATCATTGTCTAACAAGAAGGCTCTTTTTCTGTCCAAGCTACTACAAAGATACAGAGCCCTACTTCCTTCGGATGTTGAAACTGTAAACTGTTCCAGTAGCAAATTACAGGCAAGATTAGAAAAAACACAGTGGTTCTGCACTTCATTTCATTCACAGCATGGACAAGGCAAGTCTACCATTGTACTGTGCACTGCGGTAACATTAGCTGATGCTATCCAAGCTGGTAGTAATCTGAAACAGGAAATTAAGTCATCCAAATGTTTTATGGATGTTCTTCTGGTGAATGAGCCTGATCAATAGCTTTCAAGTGAACAAGTGGTTTTATATAATTCTGCTTCAATTTTTTTTGGTCTGAAATAGCCAAAATGAAAGCCTTGGAATATTCATCCAAAGTCAGGTGATTG